>NC_092859.1:33175794-33277165 GCF_032062135.1 Pyxicephalus adspersus
AACCACACACGGAGTCACCCACCGCACCACGCAATTCTGGTAAGTAATCGGTGGGTGGCTTATTTGCGGGGGGGGGGCTTATTTTTCATTTTTACCTAAAAAGGGGGGGCTGTCTTATTTGATGGCCCTGTCTTATCATCGGGGAAACACGGTAGTGGCAAATGAATCAGCAGGACAGTTGCAGAAAAGAGAAAGCTACTAGTTGGCAGTGACATATTAGGCCTGATTTATTAAAGCTTTACAAGCCTGGACAAGATAGACTATCATGGGAGAACCTGGGTGATCTAGCAAATCTGGAAATGATCTGGTGCAGGATTGAAAACATTTGCCAACTAATAGCAAATCATTTTATAAGAATTCTATTTCAGGTTTGCTAGAACTTTAATAAATCAGGACCAACATTTTCAGTATCACAATCCTAGTAAAGTCACTTTGCCCTTAAAGCAAAGGAAGGCTAGGTGGATGACTAAAGTATGTCTGTTACCTGACAAATGGACTTCAAATGCTATTTATGTATATCAAACCAACCCTTAGCTGTTTTTTTGGAGTTGCCTTTAAAGGCAAGCATCACATGAGTGATATCAAATGCTTTCATAACAGATTGTTTCTTTGTATGTGATTCAGCTGCGTACTTGGAATTACCTTTTAACTGCATTTTAGTGTGAGGATCTGATTTCTGCATACAATCTGTGCCTACATTTTTGCTTCCAATTCTAAGATTGCTTTTTGTAAAACAGGTCCTGATGAAGTGTTTGTTTGGAACGAAACAATAATGTATAGTAACAAATTACAGGTTGAGCACAACCTTTCCAGGATAACAGAAACTATTTCCATTGCCACAGGACAGGAGCAGTGCAGTGTAAAAGTTCACTGAGCGACACCATGTGTAGCCAACAGTGATGTTTACCGACAAGCTTAGCCCCCAATGTGTTTTATACAAATACGGTACAGTCAGCAGTTGCTCTATATCACAATATCTCTCTATATAAGCTCTATATATTCTCGATATATTTGTTTAGAAATTATATATATATATATATATATATATATATATAATCACATCAAAATGTTTTAGGCTGGAAAAGCTCATTTTTTTACCAGGCATGCCACAGTTCTGCTGTTTTCACCTAATAAAAGAAAATCACAGAAAATAGATTGCTGTCCAAATAGTCTTCAATTTTATGTTCTAATAAAACAAATTACAAAAATTATTTTCTATTCATCTTCTGGTTTAATTTGAAAATAATAGTGATCCCCCCTCAATGGGATTAGAACATTCAAAATTTTGTAAAGGTAAATTGATATTTTATTTTAAATGTTCGGAGTTCATTATTTTCTGCTCTTTAATTTTCGGCTCTGTAAACTATAAAAGTACGGAGTTTGGAACCAGGGAACACATGTTTTCATATACTCCGATTCAGGGAAAAACAACACAGAGGGGCTTGGCAAGAAGGATTTAGATAACTAAATAAAAAATAAAAAAAAAAGTAAAGTCTGTGAAGTTAAACTGATTTCTGGCATCATAATGGTGAGCCAGAAGAAAGAAAGGCAAATATCTAGAAAGTTTTATTGTTTTATTGACAAATTTTATTGTTTTTTTTAGATCAATGTCACTATTTTTATTACGTTAGGCCTGATGTCTGTATTTGCATCTCACTAAATTGCTTCCTTTCTATGCATTTTTCTTCAAGCATGTGACATATTCTTGGAGGGAACCTCTAAATAATCGCAGGATACCTTGATTACATTTGCTTTGCCTCCCTCTTCCCACGCACTCTGTGAAAAGATTTCAAAATTAGGCACGGTCCCTGCTAATACCCAGATGGGCATATTTAAAGGATTTATACTATCCACAGGGATAAAACACTTGGAACGTGCTTTAAAGAACCAATGTAATGAGGATTTTTAACTTCCCCAACTATCCCCTGAGCAGATGAACTGTTTAGGGGCCAGTTCACGTTCATTTGATGAAAAGATATCCTAATTTTTATACTTGAAGAGCTCAAGCTGAGCTTAGTAATGTCAAACATAAGAAAATAATAACACGCTTTGGCACTCGTAATTGGGCAGTAATGGTAAATGTAGATAAGGGAATGAAGTAATATTTTTAAACCATTCCTCCAGATTAAGTTGTACTCCTCCCCCACCCACAGGTCTCGGAATGTTAAAAAAAAAACAAAAAAAAAACAAAGAATGCATTTCTTTTTTCCAGGTGTTTTCTGGATGGTCAGTTACCTTCTCCTATGTGTACTGTTTACAGCTACACAGAATAGCCCTCATAAACCAATATTTAAGGACAGCAAAGCAGGCTGGTATGATAATGCACCCTAGGGGGTGTGTCCACGACAGCCTGGGCACGGAGGAAGTAGTTTAATACTGGTTGCCATTCAGCTTAGAAGTCTACTGACAACATCTAGTGGCAGGGAGGTATTTCTCCCATGGCAGCTCCAGACAGAAGACGAGCATCAAAGCCTAGATTTATTTGTTTTTTTGGTGTGTCTATTTGTGGTTCAAGAAACAGAAATTATTTAGACCAGTAGAATTGTGCATTGTGTACAGTAAATGTCTGGTGTTATGGTCAACAGAGTTGGAAGGGCTGTAACAAGCCCAAAATTATAAAAACTATGACATATTGCCTATTTTGTTTACATTTTTGGCCCTTAGGAGTTTTGAAACAAAATGTAAATTTAGAAAAGAAATAGAGAGGGGTTCAAATAATTTTGATATGAGTTAAATGGCTGTATTCCAGGCTTGTACACATTAACCATTTTTATGTTCTTTTGTGTGGTGGTCCATACGGGTAAAAAGATGTCCTGAATCCTGCATGTCACACATACTGCATACAAATATTTCCCACTAAAATGAGTTGCCTAATGACTGCAAGCTGCTAAGGACATAACGCAGCAAAACAATCCAAACCTGCAATATTTCCAGCACTATGTTTTACAGTTGGTATGATTTTCTTCTCCTGAAATACTGTCTTCAGTTTGGACAACACTTTTACCGAATCTGTCTGTAAATTCATCAGTCCACAGTACCTTGTTCTAAAAGGCCAGGCGTGTTTAATAGCAAACTGTAGTCTTGCTCTAATAGCCTGTTTGGACACCGAAGAATTTTCCCGACACACTTCCGGTGCATAGTAAATTGGTGCATTAGGTTGTTGGAGATTTTAAGCACCAGGCAGATTATTCTTGGGTTGAATTTGCTTAGCTGGCCAGTCCTGGACGAATTAGAAATCATCTGAAATCTATGTCACTTTGAGATTTTGTGGCCCTGATTTATAAAGCTCCCCAAGGCTGTAAAGGAGACACTTGCATCAGTGAAGCTGGGTGATCCAGCAAACCTTTGCTGAATCATTCAGCTTCACTGAAAAAAGTGGCTCCAGCCTTGGAGAGCTTAAAAAAAACAGGGGCTTTGTTACAGTAAACTGATTTATTTAGAAATAAATGTCAATCTTTTTAAACCCTATATCATATACATAGGCACCCACAATCTATGTTGACCCTAGGATAACACAGACCCTCAACATCTAAAAGTTTAAATAAAACAGGCTCTTCATTTCAAACATTTGATTAGAAGCCTGTTGAATATAACTGGTTGCAAATGTGAGGGTGTACCTATTATTTCACATGACAAATCTACATGTTTGTTCATTCAGAATTTGAAAATGACTATACTTTGAAATTTTTATTTGTAACTTTTTCCAGTAAATCACCTTTATCAGGCACTGTTTGACAAAAGGTCTAATGTTTGTTTGTCCAAACATGTTAAAAAAAGGAACTCTATGCTTATTTTCAGAACTGTATATTTCTTATAAATTTGTTTTTAGATTTGTCCTGGCGACTTTACTGTTCATCATTGCTTTCTAATTACGCCTGTGCTAAAATAATCTTTACTAGTGGAACTGTAGCACAGTGTTTAACACATTGATAATGCCCACGCCTACAGCCACATGGCATGTTGGTGGCAAGCAAGAACGAACTTGCTAACTTGAATGATATTGCTTTAACAAAATCCCTGCTGAGAGACAAACATGACATTCCAGCGTGGAAACTGGCCTTGTGATGAGTTTGTTGTAAAGCAGTTGGGTGCTAGGATGCTATTTGTCTGGTTGACCTTCCTTAAGGTCAGAGACACAGCAGTAGTTGGGAAGGTGAGACAGAGTTTGTATACCCATAGGCATAGAGGTTATCTGCAGGCATAACCCTGTATGTTTCCTTTGAATAGAACGGTGAAGAGATTGGGATATTTACCTCTCTTTTTGTTCCAGCAACCATTATTGCTGAGAAATTAAGTGATGGGAAATCCAGGATTTTTTTGAGATTTGCCCTGAACAAAAGATGGGGAGAAAGTACAGGATCTCTTCATTTCATACCACTTCAATAAACTGTACTAGAGCTTATCATGCTTTAAGGCCAGTTCTTTGTATTAGAGCATATTCTTTGAAGCTTAGCGTAAAGTAATATTTACTTTATATAAAAATAAAGTAAAATTATGGAAAAACAAAACTTTAAAAGATAGAAAAAAAATATTTCACATAAAACCACCACACCCCTAAAATAATTCACAAACGCATCCTCATAAATGTCAAATGCCACTCAACAAGTGTAAGCTTTTGTATAAACACCTCTATAAACCCTACAAAACTTTCTCAAAACTATTATAAATGAAAAATGAAGAGGCTAAATAACAAAAACTTCAAATACAAAATCAGCCAAATACATTATCCCCCCCGAAAAAAAACTATCTGTGAAAATAATAGAATAGAATGTCTAGATCTCTAATTTCTAGCCCCCATGTGTATGGTCATTGCTTTCCTACCCCATACCAAAGCTAAGCAAGCCCTAGGTTTGTACTCCTGAGCTCTTTCTAAGCTGCGTCCTTTGCCAGTTTGTCACCACAGTTGGAATGAGGCACATCAATCTGGTGGGCGAGCCACTTGTCTGTGACCATTCTGTTCTTGATGGATTTGTTCATGTGAATCTATCACTTTTTCATTAGAAAAGGAGTTCTTCTTTAACCCTATTCAAGACTTCAGAATATTCAGACATATTTGCTGGCAGAACTGTCTGACATTAACGTCAACCAATCTGGGATTTCCTAGCAATAAACACAAATAATCTCCTGTGTGTATACCCTCTGTACAAAGGTCTCATTTTGGATGACAAATATGATCTTTATGAGGCTGTTGAACAAAGAAAATAAACAGAGTTATGAGCGGCGTGCCAGATCTGGTGAAAGACGCATCTGCGGGGCATATTTGTATCATAAAAACAAAAGCTACACACACGACAATGCTCTATTATGCACAGAATGCTGCCAATGCCTGGGGCTCTGGCACCTACTCAGAGTGATAGAGTAGCTAAATTATAAAACAGGCTACGCGCGACAATATAAAAGCCTCACATCAACATGTGTCATTTAACAGACATTCAACATATGCAACATGTTTCCTAAAAGATTGTATAAATGTGGAAATTGCAATTCATTTTATCTTAAAGTGTATATTTTACTGTAGCTTTTACTGTAGTTTTTCCCATATTTTTATCTGGTAGTTCTGTGATTAAAATACTTTCTCTCCCTAGGTGGCAAGGTCCCTCAATTCACTGTACCTATGGAGAAGACATGGTTTTAAGCCAGGCTCTTTCTTCTTTGCAAAAAGGGATGACGATAAAATAAGAATATATTTGATATTGGTATTTATATTCCTTAAAGGATCAACAGGTATTCTCTGTACTGGCTACTTTTGAGGACTTATTATATTACATAGTTATAATTGGAGTTAGATATCCTTAATTAACAATAGTGAAGAACAAAATTTAATGGCAATAGCAAAATATTTTTTTAGGTTTTATAGACAAACTTCTGTAAAAAAAGCATTAAAGGTTAGGTACTGCCATGGAGACCATGTAACTTTGCAAAACAAAATTATAATAATACTTTAATGCAAATTGGAAGGCAATGTTGAAAATACACAAGTTATTTTAAATAAAATACTTTGGGGTGCCTTTAAACTGTATGTTGTGTTATTTGTTTTATTTTTTTGTGTCGGTTACAGACAGTGTTGTCCTTCTTGTCTATAACAGACTTCAAGCTTTCCCTCAACATTAGAGGTGCCCGTGCTGACGGACAGGTCCTTTTTTCCATATCTGGTCGCGCAAAAAGAATGTGGGAGTTAGTTGGGAAGTGTGTGTGTTGGGATCTGGAGCATTCTTCAATTTGGGGCCATCAGTTACCTGTGCCCTTACCTAGAGGAATAAGTACAGGGGTGCATTTTTCCCTTTATCCATTCCCAAAATGAAACATAATGACAATGTGATAAAAGTCCTTTATTGAAATAAAAACAATAAAACATGTCAAATTTTAAAAAATCTTTATTTACTAAGTAATGCTATTTAATGAGCAATGGTGTAATTTACTGACAAATCCTATGAGCGATGACCCAGTGGGCCTGATTTAATAAAGCTCTCCAAGGCTGGAGAGGATATACTTTCATCAGTGAAGCTGGGTGATCCAGCAAACCTGGAACGGATTTCTTCCATTCCAGGTTCCAGGTTGATTCATTTGCTATTTGCTAGCAAATGTTTTGAATCCTGGAAAGAATGGTTCCTGGTTTGTTGGATCACCCAGCTTTACTGATGAAAGTGTATCCTCTCCAGGCTTGGAAAGCTATAATAAATCAGGCCCAATGATGTTTACCCATTGGAGAACTGTATCTGAATAAATTCAGATGCACTGTTGCAGAATTACCTCTATATGCATTAAAGATCACTAACAATATATGTTAAATATATGCAGAACTAATAAATTTAACCTGAAGTGCCATAAATAAAACCCTATAAGGTATGTAGAATTTGAGCTAGGCTTTGTTGTCTCTGCAAATACCTGACATTGATAAGGACTGCAATAGGCACAGAAATTGCACTTTTTACAATGACTGTACTATCGTTGAACCATCAGGCACTGACTGACTACTAGTCCATCTTCCTTTGCAAAGTGTCAGGCATGTGCACAGCTTTGACCAATTGTACTGCCATCATGGATTCCTGCAGGAACGTGTGCACTAGGTCCACTAGACATCCCCTGGGCCCTATGTTCCCTAAGTTGCTTTGATCTGGCTGTGAATCACATGGCACTTTCTGCAAAAGTGTGTCCTTCTCCAGGTGTGACTTATCTCCACTTTAGGTCAGAAATTACAATAGGTCATAAAAAAAAATATATAACCTTAGATATATCTTATATATTCATTAATCACAAACATGCAGAAGCCTTCACAAGCGTGAAATCATGTACAGTAGCATTTTTTTGCAATCAATTAAATTTTATTTTCAAATGTTACTGGAAACATTTTCCTTTTTCTGCAAAATCGGAATGTCGTATTTCCAAGCTACAACCAGGAACAGGGGTGGGGGAGGGTTAGATTAATTACATCAGCTGTTCTACGATTGCTACCGACCAGATTATGGGGGTTTTGGTGGGATCCTGGAACTTGCTGGTTTCCCACATTAATTCCCAGGTTACTGCTAGTACTTGGCACAGGTGGCTGCACTGCAGAAACATGCAACTTAAGCCCATATCGACCTTCAGACAGGAGGAAGCTAAAGGAACATTAAATGAGAGAAGACAAGAAATGTAGATGGTTAGGGTTCATGAGATTGAGTTTATGTACAAAAAATGGGCAGCACTCAAAAATCATGTACTCTTTGAAGACTTGATAATAAAGATTATAATGCTTGCTTTGTATTGACACATGCTTTCGCAGGTCATTTAGAAAATGTGTTCAGTATGTCTCTTCCTTTCTCCAGCTGTATCAATAAATATATGTCATTCTATGCAATGCATTTGCTTAAATGGCTATCCTTAAATGGCTATAATGTCTGAACCCATTTTACCAGGCAGTACAGAAAGCCAGCATAGTTCTCTATTATTCTATATTTTATAGGAACAATCTGTCTTTTTATATGTGAAATTCAAAAATTTCTGTCCACCTCTTTGGGTGTCATAGCAAAATAAAAAAAATGTGCATGTGATAAAGAGATATTATGTCATTTTTAGGTTTTTTTCCTTTTTTAATCTTGTCTGGAGATACAATTAATGCAAATTATTAAATAGAAAACATTCTGGATCTTTATTATTTGCACCACTATACCTGTATGTAGGTTCACTTTCCTCTCTTCTGTTTGAAGTTTGCCAGCATAGAGATAGATGGAAATAAAAGAAAACAATAAAAAATAAATAAAAAGGCTCATTTGTTTTTTTTTTTTTTGTTTTTTTTTTTATTTCCATGCAATTTTGAACCACTATACTTGTAGCCAAGCATTTACCATCTTCACTTGGTCAACCTCAAAAATAGTGTTAGTGGTACTCACCTAATTCACAATGACTATATGAAAGCATGTCTTCCTTAATCGCTTCCATTTCCCCTTCAGCTGGCTGGATAACAATGAGATCAACCCTGTGCATTCCCTACCTGTAAGCAGACTCCAAGTGTTAAACTGACAGCACTGTGCATAGCCATGGGCTATTAAGTTCTCTCCCCCTCCTCCCATTCTTCCAGTACCAATTCCAAGTGCTGCTATGCAAGAGATTATGTTGAGCTAATATTAGACTAATATAAAGACTACATTTATAATTATATGTCATGATTTCTCTAAATATATAACTTGGCTAAGGGTTATATTTTTTAATTTTAGCCAGAATGCTGAATAAACTACTAAAAGTCTGTGTTGCCTCTTAGAAATAAAGCAATTCCCAAGACGCTTGTTGCTTGCTTTCATTTTTCATAAAACATAACACATTTTAATTAATATGGGCAGCAAAATATTTTTATAATAAATAATAATTCATTTTTTGTTCTTTTTTTGTATTTTTTCACATGTCAAAAATGCATTAACATTTTCTATTGTGCACATGAAGCAATCCTTTCTATCCTGAACAATGGGAAAACATAACTACAGCTTGGCACTAAAACGCGTCCTGTATTCCAATCACAGAAACTTGGGAGGTTTGATGGAAGGGACCTCCCTTTTCTGTGTAGAAATAACATAATAACAAAATACATTTTTCAGCAATTTTACTAAAGTTGGCAAATCCCTACTTGAGATTCTTAGAAGGTCTGACATTTGAATGCCAACCTCTGGTTAAAAAGGAGGACCCCAAAATGTGCTCAACAAAATGTCACAAATTATTATTGTCTTCGGCAGTATCTGGTATCTCTATTAATTGCTTTGTGACAAAACAGAGGGGATGTTCCAGAATATTTTAGCTAAGCAGAAAAGCTTCTTTTTATAGGTAATGTAAGTTTGCAGACTCTATAATAATATTTACATCTTGTGTACCTTAGTGTAAGTATTCCTTTCCAGATGTGTTGAAAACAGAAAAGCCTGATCTCCTTAACGTGATTTACCCACATCTGTAATAGGTAAAATTCACATGCTGTGCCCTCTGACAACCATAAACCAATGACAATGCACACTGCCTTTTTGCAATTGATAACAACTTTACAGACCATTGTACACAACGAATAGTATTGTCTGCTTGCTTTGTACTTTTAAGGGATTCCCAAATGTTGCTTACCTTGGAAACCAAGCAGATGGCCTCAGTTCAATTTTGTCTGCAACCCGTGATCAAATGATAGCCTCTTTTTTACCTAACATAGGTGGAACCAAGAAACTAAAATTGCTATTAATATTAATATTTGTATTATTAATAAACAGGATTTATATAGCGCCAACATATTACACAGCGCAGTACATTAAATGGGGTTGCAAATGACAGACAAATATGGACAGTGACACCGAGAGGACCCTGCCCTGAAGAGCTTACATTCTAGGAGTTGGGGGAATTAACACAATACAACATACTCACCTGTCTGATTGGTCTCCTCAACTGTCAAACTCACCGAGCTACATGGGAGTTACATCTTCGCCTGGCCAATCAACATGGGCAAAAATTGAAACAAAAAAGAAAAGATATAGGAAGATGTCAGTGCGGGGACAGGTGAGTTTAAACTGGGTTCATTTCCTTGTAGTTTCATTCCATCCCCCTTAGTGTAGCCCCAAGCCTCAATTTTTTGTATATACAGTATATTTTATAGGGTTACTTTACTATTTTTGCTTTTTATCTTTTATATAGTAATTTTACTATTTTTTGTTTGGGCAGCACTACAATATGACTTGTATATTTGGTGGGGTGAACTGCTGGTGATGGTGGAGTGGATTTGGATACACAAATATATATTAAAAGGGCACATCCACTCACAAATGAGACTTTAGCCATAAATAGGGATGAGCGAGAATGCCTGTGACGTTCTCGCAAAAATTCCTCGAACTCCTGATGGGTCCGCAAAATTTTGGGGAACCAATTTCGCGTAGCCATCGGAAGATCGAGAAAAGCACTACAGGAGGAGTACCGCGGCTGCATTCATTCATGATGAGCACAGCCGCAGGTCTCCTGTGTTCTTGGATAGAGAATCTCTATCCAAGAACAAATACTACAGGACTGCAAGAGCAATCAGGCAAGTGGAGCTGTCGGCCAAATTTACATAGGCCGCTTACATGTTCGGTAAGCAAGAATGGCCCGATTCGCCGCAAGATCCCTAGTCATAAGTAGAATCTGGTGGGCTGAGTCTCCTGCTAGGTAGTATTACCACCATCTCTTGAGGTCTTCTGTGAGTGAGGAATTGGCTTTGGAGTTTTAGGCATTCTCCTGTGACTTTTCTGTAAAAAACAAAGTGCAGTTAGATGCATTTTTTCTTTTGTGGTTGGAAGCAAGACCCTCTTTTTCAGTCGGATTTTTTTTTCTTGCCCGTACACCAAGCTTTCTGCGATTGTGCATAGCATAGCTTCTGGTTCCACATCCAGCCTTTATTTGGTGTTATCTGGATGGAGAGTCCTCAACTTGGAGTTATCTCCATTATCTTGGATGTTTTACAACATACTAGATTTATACCACAACAAATCCTGTTGTTTTCCACTTTGGGCATATCTATCTGAGGAAGCTGTGGTTATCTGAGAAACGTCCCATGGAACAATAATGCCATACTTTTGCATACATTTTTATATTACCATATGTTAGGATATCCCTGTTTACAAAATATTTAAACTGAATTTGAGTCTTGTTTTTAAAACCCACCAAGTATAATATTTGCACGAAAGGGCTAGTTGTAGGCTATACTTATCTCCTTGCAAACACATGTAAACATGTTTAATTGTTTGACATATATTTAAAATAAAATAAATGTGATTTTATTCTGATTTACATTTGCAAATCAATGTGAGAAGGGGTTGTAAGCTTTCCTTAAGGGTTACAGTTACGAGTTCACAGTTGAGAGTTATGTTAAAAAACAACCAAACATCCAATACCACACCAATATAGGAATGGTAGATGTACAGATTTTAAAAGTGAAGTGAACAGATTTTACCATCAGAATCCCTAAATTATATATGATCTGTTTTAACTCTACAGCCAAAGACTAAAATACCAGTTTGGGGTGGACTGTCCTTTTCAGAGAAAATCTATTAGCTAGGATTAAAAAGACAAAAACTTGTACTGTTGTAATGGCAACATAAATTCCTTTCTCTGCACAGCCCCATTTCACCTTCTCAGCCACCCTCCTCCCCCCTGACAAGTCTGAATTGCTTATTATAGGAGAACATAGCAGAGTGTGGCGGTTCATTTTTACAGCAAGATCCGTTTCCCCTTCTGTGTCATGCAGCAGGTTTGCACTTGCCGGCTTCTTGCTGGAATGGAGGCAGCCAATATCCAGGTGTTTCTGCCTAGAGTACAAACCTAAACCCTTAATCCCCCCTGTTTTATAGTCATGATGTTCCTCTGTAAATGCTGCCATTCTAGTATTTATAGCCCTGTCTGATGATATTTAAGGGTATCAATGTAAGACAACACCCTGGACACCTTTACTAGACGCCTCTACTGTTTATTCAATGGTGGTGCTTTGTCCAATCTGTATAATTATCTTACAGTTGTTAGGGGTATTCCTTATAGAATTATGTGCCTAGATTGTAAGCTCTTTGGGGCAGGGTCATCTTCTCCTGTATCGCTGTCTGTATTTGTCTGTCATTTGCAACCCCTATTTAATGTACAGCGCTGCGTAATATGTTGGCGCTTTATAAATCCTTTTTTAATAATAATAATAATAATAATAATAATATTAATAATAATATGTACCATGGTGTACCATTTGTTTCAAAAAAACAAAAACAATAGCCTAAATGATTTTTCAACACCAGTGCCACAAAAAGGTCTTTAGACAACTCAGACCTGCTCCAGGCTGCTGTAATATGTACCCATATATAGGGATGGCCCACAAACATCAAGAATCAAATGCTAGCTTGGCTATGGGGTAAAGGAATATGCACCAATATTATTCTGATTTCATACTCCACAGGATGTGAGTCGACACTTACCATCCTTGGATTTGAATTGTTGGTCCTGCATTGTACAAAATACATAATTGAATGGCAACAAGTTAGGCGTCTAATTAAAAAAAAAACTTTGGGGGGTTCAGTTTTATAGTTGAGAGAGGGTGGCCTGTAAGAATGATGAATAAGGTAAGAATTTGTAGTTATAGTGTCTCCTCTAGCCAAATTGGCTTTTAACCCATGCAGTCCAGGAGGGGGATCCCCCTGGATTGCTAAATTTACCACTAGCATGAAATTGGACTTTACCTGTCAGATATTCAGCTCCAGTTATATCAAGGTACATAGCTTGACCTAAATAAAATGATGACAATAAAATCTTCAATCAGCAACAGTTCAGTTTACTAAAGAAAAGGTGAAATTTCCTTCTGCTTGCTTACGAAATTATTTCATCTGACCAAAGAAAAAATGTGTTCCAGATTTTTCTAAATCAGGTGTATGTTTCTGATATTACCACAATATCAGGTTTCCTGCATTTACAGGATGACAAAACTCACAAGGAGTAATACAAGTTGATGAGAAAAGCAGATATGTAAGGTAGAGAAATAGTCTGACAAAGTTCACTGTATCTGCAGACCCAATCAGTGTTTTTATTGAAACTAAAGTTGGGATTCAGTCCTGTGAAACAGAAATAAATGCAATTTTCAAAAAAACAAGAAAATATAATACACACAAACTTTCTGAGAGTATTTTATCTCAATGTACCTTCTTTAACTAAAGTGATTTTTTTTGCATGTTTTCCCATTATCTTAAAACTTTAGAACTTGTGAGAAATGGATATGGTGTAGGTGATGAGTGGCATGCACAGGTCACCAGAGTTCCCTAGACAAGCATAAATCTAAGCACAGAGCATCAGTGGCGGGGAGTCCCTCCAAAATAATCATTGGTAAATTAATGTATACCCTGTCCTCAAAATCATCCAGATATATTTGTGGTCAGTGGAACATAGGACACAAAGCTTCTCTGAAATTATTGAAAACCAGTGGTATCAGCTATGGTGCTCAGTGGTTAATTACTTTTGGGGGTGGCTCTGGATGTTTTTTTTTAAACATTATATTTTTATTAGTTTTAAACAATTTGGAACAGACAGAGATAACAACAGGGGATAGGACAATCCTTTCCCCAAACATAAATGCACATGAATAGATCAGTAACATATAAAATGAACGCAGACATTTTACAATAAACAAGTCCCCGTTCACTCTTTCAGGTACACATCAATATTTAGACACCTTACCAAATCATTTTCCCTCCTCCTCCGTGAAAAAACACCAGGTAATCGGTTCCCACCTCCGTAAACCTTCATATGATGGACCACTGAACCATTAAGCACATTCAATTCCCTCAGCATATCCAAATACACTTGCGATTCTTGGAACAAAATCCAAGGTGCCCACTTCTCCAAAAATCTCTCGTTCCTCTTGTAGAGATCAGAGGTCAAGTCCTTCATCAATTTTATTTAATTTACCGTGCGTAGCCACATTCCAAGAAGGCGCTACCTGTTGCTTCCATAGAGTAGGAATGCATGCCCTTGCAGAGTTTACTAGAAACTTGACCATTGATTTATCATAAGCCTTCTGTGGCCAATAATTACCATGGAGCAGGAAAAACTCAGGATCATCAGAGATTGGTCTAACTGAAATATCCTGGCATATCCTCCTAACCCCCCGCCAGAAGCCAGCAAGCCTCGGGCAGGACAAGAAGATATGTAGCACTGTACCTTTCTCAGATCCACACCTACAACAAACATCAGGTTCAGAGGGAAACACAAAGTGTAATTTAGCAGGAGTCCTGTACCATGTGTAAGGATTTTATACCCTGTTTCCTGTGAACCGCTATGTATAGAACTTTTATGGCAGAGACGCAGTATCTCTGTTCTTTCTGAGCCTGTGAGAGCTGGGTCCCCAGTTCCCGCTCCCAAACCTGTAAGTAAAGAGGTGAGTGACCTTCCGGCTCAGCATTAAGCATTGAGTATAGGACTGAAAGGGCATGTCAAGAACTTAGTTCACCAACACACATTCGTTCAAACCACATCCCCCTTCCGCCTGCAGCATTTTAAGAAATAAATGGGACAGCTGGGCTGCTTTCCAGAAATCCAACTCAAATGGAAGAGAAGGGTTTCGTAAATCATTCTGTGTGTACCAACATCAAGCTAACAAAGTGCCTAGCTCTCGTCAAACCCTTTTCTCTGGGACCATCAAACCCTCCCCCCAGCATCCCTGGTGCAAAACCTAGATTGTCCAACATCCGTGTGATGGGGCTGGGGTGAGGGGACAAATCCTAGTTCAAAAAATTTCCAACAAATGAGGATGGTGGCCAACAGAGTTGGGTGTTTTTTATTGAAATGTTTACTAGGAGAGCTAATCCAAGGTAATGCATGGAGGGGGACCTTGCTAAAATGCTCTTCCACTTGTACCCAGAGTTTGGAGTCCTGACTGGATCTCCAGTTCACTACCCTTACCAAATGAGCTGCAGCATAGTAAAGTGATAAATTTGGAACCCTGAGTCCTCCTGCATTTTTTTGCATAAATAATGAATGTCTGTTTAGGCGGGGACTCTTTTTGCCCCAGATAAATTTAAAAATCTTAGCATGTGATTGTTTAAGGTAGCTCTGGGGTAGGGCTATAGGTAGTGCCTGAAACAATTAGAGTAATCTTGGTAGAAGGTTCATCTTTACCACTTGTATCCGGCCTAACCAGGGAACGAAAGGGTAGCCCACTGTTCCAATTCCCTGGTCACAGTCTGGAGAAAAGGTATAAAATTAAGTTGGAAAGTCGATTGTAGATTGGTCAGAATTTGAACCCCTAGATACTTAATTGGTCTTAACTTAACGGGTCCTCCCATTTAAACGGCTCTAGACGTTTTGCATTTAGCATTTAGCTATGCTGCAATGTACTAGAGACTGGTAAACTGTTAAGTTAAAAAGTGGGTAAAGCAATCAAGACTAAAAAAAATGCATGGCAGTGTTTGCACTAATACATTGTGTACATTGTGGTCTAACCAAGCTGTTGTTTATCAACCAGGATTCCATGGAACCCTAGGATTGCACCAGAAGTTTCTAGAGGGTCCAAGGCCAATGAGCAATCAACGCCTCTCAAGTCAGTTAAACTGACTACAATCTTTTTGCTGGGGTTTCCTGAGATCTGAAAAATATTTCAAGGTTTCCCTCATGTCAAAAAAGGTCAAGAAAGGTTAATGTTATTACCCAGTCATTCTTGCTCCTATTTCCGTTCCCATAAGTTTCCCATATCTTATAATGACAGGGATTCAGTGCCCTGATCCTAGAGTAGAGCACTGGAACACTCATGCTAGCTCTCAGCACTGGATCTATAATGGCACTGTTGGGCAAACTGATCTACTGGTCTGATTATAGGCAGACGAGCATACAATGAAAACCAAATTTTAGAAGGGTTTTTTTTTTTATTGCAAACAATACATAGAGGAGGGTCATATTGCCATAGACCACAAATTCTTATGGGGGGGGCATCTTAGTGCTCTTGACTATATTACTTTTGGTGGAGGCTATCATCTCAACCCCCCCCCCAACCATTGGGGAGGATTTCTTTCTATTGACACTGCTAATGACCAATGTAAGGTCGCTACATTACATACTGCAAACCATTGAACAGAGTTGTTTGTTAAATAGGCCTGGCCTTTATATGTTATTGACCACAATAAGCTGATACATTAGTGGGGTATTAGAAACTAAAGTTTTCAGGAAACTGACAATAAAATAATTATTTTAGGACTGCAAGCTGCTGACATGACTCCACCAGGTATAGAACTGTGTTAACATATTGATAAATACAGGATGATGCACATCTAAGTCTGAGAGCTCCTGCAGTGCAACTACAAGTCCCAGTATGCCGTGCCTGCATTGCCACAGTTCATATCACAGCTTTGTATGGCACAGAACACATTTTATTACCATTATGAACCAAACACCTAGGCCACATTCCTGCAGTCAATTGATATCTGTGAAACCCCCAGGGTCACATGTCACCAGTGCCTGGCTGCCACAGGGTTAATGATAGCTTTTTCTGAATACTGTAATGTAAAACCGGGTCCAGAAAGGAGACTGGAGCCTGACAAAAGATTGTTGGAAGCCAATAATACCACACTGCCTTCCTATAAACAATTCTAACAAAGCTCTGTGCTTGCCATCTGTTTTGTATCATTCGGATTAATGTTTGCAATCCATATTAGAACAATGGGCTTTCTAAACTGCACACTTTGTAGTTTTTTTTCCCCTCTTTCTTATTTTGCAGAAACTTGTAATAACTGACATTGTTTGTGCAAAAAATACCAAACTCATGCATTTATTCTGTCACTGGAAGTGACATTTCCTCTGAAGTGTATATGTTTTGGACACAAGTTAAAAAGACAGTCCACTCATAAGTGATATTAAAGGAGCCATTCCAGACAATAAATGAAGCTATTTAGTCAACTGATAATGCCTTTACAACAAGCATTACCAATTACTAAATCTGTTAAATTCCCTGTAACCAGAATCCAGGGAGCACCTCACAGGGTCACTGGGAGTATCTGTTTTTGCCATTTTTAAACCTTCAAGATACATTTGAATCTTATCAGTGACTATATGTTAGATTTCAGCAAAGTCTGTAAGAATAAAGAGCTTAGAAATGCTTATTATATGGATCATGTGTTTTTGGAATTCTGACTGAAGTGCACCTTTTGTTGTCCCCCTCTTCTTGTATCTAAAGTCTAATGCTCCTTCAGTTAAAAAAGATGTAATAGGGAGTATACCCTTTCTTATTGGTCCCATAGGCTTTTTTTATAGTCATTTAGGTATTTACAAGAGAGTATTGCAGAATTTGGTTGGCTCAGTTTTAAGTCAGCACAATGTAAATAAATTTGTAAATCAACTTTTCTCCATCCCACTGACCATCTTTATTCATGACTATTCCCATGAAGCCCGCCCTCTTCTCCACTTGTGTAGCCATCCCCTTGCCAGTGTTATCACATTCAATGAAGGAGAAGTAATCCTGTATTACATGAGTATACATGAGAAAGTCAAGGACCTGCACACATTTTAGGGGTAAGCCAGCTGCCAGAATTATTCCTCAATTTTAAATTCCACTAGACTAAATGAGTGTTAGACCCTATGTATGGGCTAAGGGCAGCCAAACTTGTCCTGGTGGCATCATCCTGGCACATGATTGTTCTCTAAGCTGCTAATAGTAAAAATAATCATCAGGGAAAGATCTACCTGTTAGCAAGTTTTTAAAACAGCTTAGGTCCACTAGAACTCAAAAAGGCAGAATCTTATCCGTTATTTGGAATGTTCTGCAAAAAAAAAAAAAACATATTGAGAAAAGCAACAAAAGGAAACAATTATATTGCTAAAAACTAAATTAAAGCTCATGCAATAACTGTTTCGCTTAGACTGCCATGGGGCAAAATAGATCATTTCAGTTTCACACACTTGAGCAAGTGAGCTCCCGCATTATTACATAAAGCTCTTTGAAATATCAGCAAAATTAAAACCATTGCATGCGACATTGAAAATACATTGTTTCCGTTAATTGCTGCGTGGCTCTGCGGTGGAAAGAGACATTTTCCATTCTGCTAGCAAACGCTAAGGGGCTAAATGAATGAAAAGAGTTCTTGGATAAATTGTATCCTTGATTTTCTTAACAAAGGGCTGCTGAAAGCAAGTCGCCCTCCTAAGCCCACAGACTATTTTAAGACACTACTGCAAATGACAAATGTTAGCGTAAAAACAAATAGCTTTTGTCTGATGGGCGCTCTGGCGATGGCATGGGTGACATTTTTGTGAATATGTGGTCAGAATTATAAATGCTTCCCTACTCTCAATGATGTGTAGATGACATTTCACATTTCACATACTGAGTGCGATGGCTGCTTTAATATCAAAGCAGAATAACTTGAGTTCAGGACATAAAAAGAAAAAAAAGTTTAAATACAGCACTGGGAAATTGACATTACAAAATGTACCGTAACTATAGATTTGAACTATACACAAGTATGTTAATAGTCAGATAAAAGGGGGTATTTTTTTCTTTTTGGTTAAGCTTTATTATTTTAGCTTTTCCCTATTTTCTGATTGTATTAAATATAGAAATGTGTTTTTTAAACCACTGGAGGGATCAAACAGTGACTGTGCAATTATTCTTCTTCTCTCTCTCACCCTGGCTCAACAATTATGTAGCACTGAAAAGAAAGAAGCCAATCTTTTGTTTGTTATGAGCAAATATGTCTGTCATTGTAAAAATAAATATTAACAAATCATAGTCCTAAACAGTAACAATTAAAATTAAGGCTCGCTCTGTCAAGCTAATTTCTTTTATATATTTATCTAATGTGTTATTGGAAAGAATGTAAAATCCGTTTATTAGGAAGGATTGCATTAGATACGTCTCTTCCTCCTCAGCCGCCTCTGGCACTGCGTCAGGACTCTTGGTTTCAGGTTTCTAGTTCTTAGTAACAACTCCAGCCAAATCAATACACTCAATATCAAAACCATCTTGACACAGTTTGATTGTAGGGGATACTACGTTATGGCAAAACCTTAAGGATCCACCTCTATCTTGCATTCTAAAATTGATACTAAGTTAAGGTTGATAAAAAAAATGCAACTGGATGACCAAGCAGTTCTAGTACAGAATATTTGTGTTACAAAACATATTATGATCTTCAAACTTTTCCAGAAAAAAAAAAAATTCTCAGCTTGGTAATGCTACAAAATGACCATATGCCTTAATGAATAATACTGTCTTGAAACTCAGTCAGCATACAAAAAAATTCAACTAAGCCATACTTGAAAAAGAAGATTGTACAAACTACCTTTGGACAAGCCACAGAACTTCAATTTCTAAGATATATTTTTCTAAAATCCACATGGAAATTGACATTTTCAAAAGTGTTGATCCCCTGTGAGTATTGCACCGTAGCTCTACGCAGTTCCTCCTGCTGACCCCCGTGTCACTATTGTCCTCTATATTTAGTGAAGGTTAGAGAGAAGAGCGAAGAGTGTTTTGTTGCGTGAGGAAAGGAATGTGCAGACTACTTCATGTACAGGTATAGTTTAGTAGAATTTTTACTGGTGTGGCCTAGCAGAAAGAAAGATCTTTTATTAGCTGATGATGTTTGGTTTCCAACACTGTCATTGGTCTGCCTATTCACTATGTACAGTTCATTTAAATCCACCATTTGGTTTGAGCATTTCCAATCCAGGTAAATTCAAACTAAACACGTGATAAATATACACAATTAATGGCTACAGTAAAGTGCTTATCTGGACAAAACAAACAAATTCAATACACATCTCCATGCTTTTTTTTTTTAGCCCAGACATCCGACACATTTTCACACAGCACATGTATGAATTATTTCAGGGGAAACATATTGGTACATATGCAAGCCTATTTATCAGAGTTTGGCTGACTAGTTTATGTGATATCATTAAGCCATTAAGATTAGGAAAAAAAATTTTTCTGTATCAAAAGACACATTTATTTCATACAGCAAGTAATACAAAACATATTGAACAAGGCTACTTTCAGGATGTTTCAGATTCTGCTACGGCTTTGAACTGTGCAAAACATCTGTCAGAAACATGAGTGGAAAATGGGATTGTTGCAGAACTTCACTCATTATTAGAGCCAAACAAATAAAATATGCAAATGTATATTGTACGTTTAATTTCTCATGTACAAAAAGACTTTGAAGATTGCGTATGGCTGTATATATATATATATATATATATATATATATAAATAACTGTGAGTTTGTCGCATGTTATTACAATGCAAAAGTCTAAGAAACTAAAAATGGTGTAAAAAGAAGATACAAACTATTCTGCACATTACATTTTTTCCACAATTGTAAATCTTTTACCAATAATTTGCCTGTCATATATCAGGCAGTTCCAATCCAATGGAAATGCAAAAACATTAAAAAAAAAACTTTACTGTACTATAGTAAAAAAAAAAATCAGTGTAAACTCAAACAAAACCAGCTTAGAGCTTACATGGTGTCTACATGTTGGCTTGGCAAGAAAAATAAAGGAAAGGAGGTGGGAGGGGTAGGCTGTTAAGTGAATCTGTAACGTTGCCCTGATTGATCATTGTTTAGGATCATTTGATTATTTCCACTTTCTGCAGTAACAGATTACCTTTAAATAAAGTGACCCTTAAGAAAATAAACTTTTTCAAATATTTTCAATTTTTTTAGATGTCACCAATCAGCCTTGTATCTAGAAAGTTGCATGTGGTGTTCACTTTTACTGAATCATTGAAAAATTCAACCCATGTATGATCAACCTTAGTAGTAATGGAAATCTTAAAGAGAATGACATGCATTTTAATAAAGCACTTTAAATCATTGATAAATGTTTTTTTTACATAAAATATTTTTTTTCATCCATTGCTGCAACATTGGTGATTTCCTTCTGCCTTGTCTATATGTACTTCAATTTAAATGCCAGAAACCACAACATTTTTACCACCTACCTACATCGCAAAAGTAAAAGGGCCTTTTTTTTCCCCCGAAAGATTTAACTTGCGCCACAAATGAGTAGGCAGATAAGACTAGTAGTATCAGCAGGCTTGTGTTTTCGGCAAAATACAAAGCCTCTGAACATATAATTGACACCAACATTGGTTAGAAGGAAGGGGAGGAGGATTTCAGAAAGACCTGCAAAGTCCCAAGTAAATACTTTTTAACCTGGAAAACATGTTTGAAAACAGCAGAAATTAGATTTTTTGTATTGTTTTTCATTTGTTTGTTTTATTTGAAGACACGTTTCCACAATTACCCCCATCCCAACACCCTATCTCAAGCAATTTCTGGTGACAATACTATGTTCAGGGACTTTAAAATTAATTCATAAATCATATACTACCCAGACTATAAAAAAAAAAACACATGGGGCATCTATAGGCCCCCTGAACCAGAGTTCAGAATCCTTCCAATTAACTTGAAAATGTAAGCTATATTTTTGTAAAATTTCCATGATATTTTCACAATAATTATTTGCATTATTTCACAAAAATAATTTTCTTAGTTTTACCCATCCATTTAACTTTGCCTTAAAGTGGATCCAGGCCAGATCAGTTCTAAATGGGAACTATCATTTATGGCCCATCCATTCACAAACCGAATTACTGAAAGATTTTCAAATGATAAACAAGCCAGCATAGGTGTGTTGATGCAGACCTCCCCCCTAACTATGGGTCCTCTATTGTTTTGGGAAGGTAGGGACCAGCTTAAGAATGGGTGTTCCCAAATATACTTAGTTAATTTACTTTTTTTGCTCATCCCTATTGACGACCCATAGGTTTAGGTATTTGACAAAGGCAGCAGAGGAGACAAAGGGCCTGATTTATTAAAGCTCTGTAATGCATTTCTTCAAAATCATTTGCTATGATGGATATATCTTGATTTTTTATATAACTTCCATCTCATGCTGTATCCTCTTCTCAGATTTTTATACAAAAAAGTCAATTTTCTTGGGAAAATATGTAACATACTTTACTTATCCAACTCCAATGAACAGAAAGAGTAATGTAAGAAGGAGAAGGCAGGAGAAACTGAACAGGAACTTACTGGCCTGATTCTCATCTCATAGTTAGAACAACCATTCTTTAAGAAAGCTCTGAAAATATTTATTTTCAATAAATAATGTATGTTTTTCAAGAACAAAAAAGAGTTGAATTTAATTTCAAGTAAATTGTTATCATTAAAAAATAAGTTTCCATATCAAAAGCAACAACAGAATGTTTAAGCTTTGAACAGATTTTTAAAAATGTGTAGACTGCTGATCAGGAATAGAAAATCTACCAATTAGTTAAATGCTTGTTTTGGTCTAGAATCCCCAAAAGAGTAAGACTTTTCCCCACCTTTCTCCTCACATACCCAACAAACCGTGCTCTCCTTTTCCCTCTGAAGCTCGGGTTGTAGGCTCTCGGTACCCTCACTCACAATGCAGGAATATTGATCCAGCATTGTAGGGGATGACTTTAGAGCCTGCAACCACTGCACAAAGTGTAAAAGAGGCTTTAGGGGTCCAGTGGATTGGCTTTATAGAACCAGTCTCTTGGAAGGGAAGTCTACTGGAGCAAAGAATTAGGTAACAAAATCTCTTCACAATACCCTAGATGTAAACAAGTAGGGTAGTCCTGGTCCCAGAGTTTTCCTGGTGTTGGAACGAGAAGTTGCTATGAACTCACTCAGTGTGACTTTCCCTGGTGAATTCAGGACTATGTACACAAGGTTTCTTTTCAGAACTGCTTCTTCCCTTAAATAAGCCATCAGAACAAAGATGCAGAAAAGCAGCTCAAGAAGTGCTCACATGAATATATGAAAAAACTCACAGATCTCAAACTGATCTAAAAAAAAAAAGCCAAAAAAGCACATAGTAAATGTAGATAACCCTTAATTCTAGTGGAGGTATGTAATAAAATGTATAAATAAAATGTATTCATTAGAAAAATAATTACACACATAATTAAGTACTTTCAAATGCAACAATTGTAATGAACTGAATCTTTTCCTGAATTTACCCTCTTGTAATCTTCTGCAAAGTACTTCTGCCAAGAACATGCTAAAAGTAGGAGAAATATAACTCCTGTTTACTGCTGTTCCTTGTGTCAATGTCCAGTCACATAGGAGGTATGGTAGGTGACAAAGTGTGTTGCTTAACTGCATGCCAACTTGGTTATACTGTCTCTGACATGGCTTAATACATTTCAGGACTGTCAATGACAAAAATATAAATTCTTTGGCAGGTAAAAAAAAAATATCTTTTTTTAGGGTTTTTTTAAGCAGTTCTTTTGTCTTTTAGCAAAATACTTGAATATTACTAGAGAAGAAAAACCCTGGGTTACTACTGGAATTTGTCAATTTTTATATAAAAATAAAAAAAATATATGTGGTTTTACTATATATATATACATATATATATATATATATATACACACACATATATATATATATATATATACCTTTAGGTTACACACTTTATCAGTACAGTTGTCTCTTTAGTTTGTTTCATGGTTTGTGAACTAATGTGGGCTCTATTTATAAAATAGGGAATATAACTTTCTCTCATGCACACCCTGGTTGGAATCAATTACCGCCACTGAAACATATGGATCTGAAAGATTCCGACGAGGAAATGTTTAGGGGAATGTGTGATTCCCAGTTTTATAAATAAAGCCCTTTGTGTTTCCTGTGTTTTTAACAGGTGTAGTAGAACTTTTGCATTTAATATTAATTAGTGTCAGCTACCTAAACATCTGTGTACTAGAGCCTATTCACACACAAGGGCATTACATTAAAGATAAACTCTAGGCACATATAAAAGACATAAATTATTGCAGCTATGTATCTATTATTTCATTGTTAGATTTATTTTTAAAATGCAAGCAGTGAAAGTACCTACGTTTGATTGTGTCTGTTTTTTTAGTCTTTGTCCAATGCACAGACTAGATAATGGAGTAGCAGCACAAGATGCCAGTCAATGCATGTGTTGACAGGGAGCATTCTGGCAGGAGTAGACTTTAGAATGACAGGGAGATGCACTCATCAGTAATTTCTCTTTCACTATCAATTAGTTGTGCTGCATTGTTTCTCTTTTCACTATCCATCAGGTAGCGAAAGGCATAAGACATAAAAATGTTATTTAATAGGAGCAGGAAAAAAAATCAGATGCTAACGGTTTCCTTTTATAAGGCATCTTTTTCTATTCAAATCAGTTGGATCTATTGGATCTATCAAAAAATATCTAATCACCACCCACAAAGAAACATGTTCTTGCTTGTGTTTTCCAATGCATCCAGTGTGATTAAAACCTTGAACAACCACCATGCTTTTGTAGACATCTGTTGCAAAAATGTCAAGGCAGAATTGCAAAATAACCATTTTATGCATATTTAAAAGTACAGTCCAAATGACAATTTCAAATCTAAAAGCCCAGAAATAATATTTTAAGAATATGCTCCTAATATGTACTGAGGCAAATTCAACATCTTATTCTAGGATCATTTTCACATATATGTACTGTTTATTCTTTTTTTCTTCTAAGGTAGTAAAGCTTGGCAGTAACGTGACCCACTTAATAACAAATTTTATCAACAATAGTATTTATCTCGGGCTAAAAATGCACAATTTTTTTAGAAATCACAAATTATAAAAAGTCTATGTAGATAAAACAAAATCTTAAGTATATACAAAGGAGCAAAATAAGTAATGTATAACATCACTGGAATCTTATAATTTGTTTTGCAATGGAACTTGTATTTTCTTTTTACTATTACTTTTTTTTAATTATCAAGTTAAAATATATTGAAATTGAATATAATGTGCATACAATTTATACATCTTTTATATAGTTGAATTTGAAAAGTCTGAAAAGACAGTCACTGGCAAAGAAAATACTGTATGACAAATACTGACATAGAGTTGTTGGGTCAAAGATACTGCTTGCAGTGGAATCAGAAGTGTATTTTTTTAAGAAATGCCCAGACAGAAGGCACAGACCTTTGTATCTGTTTGGAGGGGAGATAAAGCTTATATAAGTTTGCTGAATTTAATAAATAAGAACATCTTATAATATATAAACAATATAAACATTTATATGCTACATGCATATTATATAATTTAAAGTAATAATTTATATAGTGAAAAGTTGAAGTTATGTTCTCCCAATTTTCCTCGATAATGCGCAAACGCAAGATGTGTCTATCCTGATCCACCTCCATCCCACCAGTTTGTTGTTTTCAGAAGTCAATGCCCGGACATAAGTTTGGGATGTTTTACATTGAGAATTCCAGTGTTTGTCATCAATGCCTCGGCATCCATTTTTGACCGGCCTTGCATCCTTACATCGCGTCTCATAAAAATATTGCTTAACCGGTGAATTGCCAGACTTAATTTCCCCCAAAACAGTTACTTGGTGCCCCCGAATGTCAATGGCATTCGACTTGTCTGTTACCCATAAGCTCTCGCTGTCACACACAGAAAATTCTCCCCGGTGACTCCTGTGCTCTGCGTACCTTTTCCTCCTTGACGTCCTGTTCGTTGACAGAGAGTGTCCTACAAAGTCATCCATTAGATACAAGGGTGGAGGTTCCATTGGTAAGTTGCCACTCAACAGAACACGTGGGGAATTATAACGTCTCTGTCGCTGATGCTTAAATAGTTCTGCTTCCAATGAAGCAACAGGAATAAAGTCTGATTTCCCACTTTCGAGGCTGTCTTCAACCATATCTAAATCAAGGATTTCTGCTTTTGGTATTGTATTTTGCTGGTGGCTTCCCTTGTCATTGGCCACCTGCTTGGAAGCTTTATTTTTTACAAGGTCAGCTTGCATGAGTTTTATAAAAAAAGAATTCATTGAGTTTTCGGGCAAATTCCTCTTATCCATGGTGGTAGCGTGAATGCCACAAAGATAAGGAAGAAACATCACACAGAACAGGATGGACATCACCTTATTCACCTGTAAGATCTAAAAGAAAAAGAGATATTTAAAATCAGGATTTAGTTGTATCTTGCCTGGCAATAAAATAGTTCAAATTCAATATTCAAAGTATAAGGCTAGCCTCTTTATTCTGGCTTTCCCACCTATTATGTCACTGTTTTATAACAACCATGCACAAATAAAATCTGAACAACCTCTGGCAACACTGCTCCTCCATAGACACTTTAGAGTGAAAATTATTAACCTATGACAGGACAAGTGAAGAAGAAAAAGAACTAATGCAGCCACACCAATAAAGGATAAAATAGGCCACTATGTTTATTACATCTTTGTTCCCGGGTTTAGATATAGTTTAAGGTTCATTAGGAATGAATTAAATGTAAGCTTAATTGAATTATTTAAATTACATTGGCAGCAAAACCCCTAACATGCAGCTTGTCTGAACTTCACTAGCCATCAGTAATGATTGTTGGGAATAAGATGAAGGCTAAAACTAATTAAAAATCTGGAAAGTAAGTGAACACAGTTTGATGCTTTCCTGGGAAAAGAAAAGATTTGATACAATAATATTAAGTGTGAAAATTAAGACATGACAAATAAACCATGTGTTATTGTAACACAAAAGGATAGTATTCCACAAGTATCATATTTTTCGTTCCCCCAACCCCAAGGCTAAGTTTGGTTCTCATAAACCTGGATAATCCTTTTAATAAACACATTATACTTAAGTATCTCTTTTAGGTGGCTATACCAGAAACAGAGAGATATTTCATGTTGTGGTACATTCTGGCTTTTGTATTCATCTTAAGGTCTAAATTATGGTTTGGAAAAGGAAAAAAACATTCTGCTTTCTGCCACTAAATAGACTGTTCCTGAATCTTTTTTGGCAAGGCATTAGAATATATATAAAGACAAAAGTAAACGTGGTCACTCCTTATGAACACTATCGCCTGGGCAGAAAAAGGGAAAATCCACCACTAAGTTATCATCCACTAAGAGCAATTATTCTGGTGACAGTTGTCTAAGAGGGGATTTCTTTAACCAAAGAGAAATTTACTGTGCAATGTGTTTCACTTGGCTCATGAAGTTACACAGCTGGTGCGAATGGTGGAAGGTCTAGTAGGGGGATTAGACATTTTGTCCTGAATGTGACAGTGACAGTGACAGTGCACATCCACTACATTACAACTACCAAGAGGTAAATGTCTTTAAGCATATGAAAAGTAAATGTGAAATTGTGCCATAGTATTTATGTATAAAGCTAACTTACCATGGTTCTGCTTTTGTTAATAAGCCCCTACAAATGACCTCAGTATAGGAACAATATTTCATGTTTTGTTTCTGTTCTATGGGGAGTGGAGGGGGAAGGACTGAATCTTGGAGAGGGGGCATGTCAGACCAGACCTGTTACATTAGGTGTTGCTCTGAGTCTTATTCTAGTACCTTTTAAACTGCATAGTTATATTTTTATGCCCTGCCACTATAATAAGAAGTTTCACCTTGACCTTAAATGAAATTAAAGGTTGCTAGGGTTGTTAGTACAAAGTCTTTTTGTTTCCATGACTTTTAAAAATGACTAACTTCTTACCAAGGTCTTTTCAAATCAAATATGTACTTATCCTTTTGAAGTATAAAAGTTCCCATAGGTAGCATTAACCAAAAAAGAAATAGATTTCAGTTTTACCACTTCAAATTCCATCTGTGGTTTCTGATGTAAAGTTCCCTAAAACACACATGGCTCATTTCCAAGTATTGTGCAACTCTATGATCCCTGTTTACAATTTAATTTGCTGCCTAAATGGCCTTGGATATTTATGAAACAAAGAGAAACGTTAGCCGGCTTAACGAATGTCAACATTTGCCGCAACTTCAATGACTGAGATAAAATGTGACATTGGAGTTTTGAAATTGTTCAGCTTCCCCAAAGGAGCCAAAGCTTAATATAGCAACCCAGCAATTGCAGATATGAAGATTTTGCAAAACACTCTGGTTCAAATCAGAATACATGATTCTCTTGCCTGCATTGTCCTCATTTCAACTGAGGCCTTCAGTCAAGGCTTTGCCGGTGGTGTTCACATGAGACAGAGGCTTTAGTAATTAGGTCCACAGGGTGTTCTTGGACCAGCTTACAAGGACTGTCATTGAAGTCTGATCACAGATGGGCATGTACAAGACGTGAGACTGCGAGTGCATTATTCTGCAACAGGACAGCTTTGAAAAGTTTCTCAAACTTTGCAAACAAATAAAAAGTGTAGGTCTAGGCAAAAACATATTTCCATATAAACATTTTCTATGCTTTGACTCTGAAATACAATATCCCAATAACCACTAACCTGCTGGACATTCATTTAACTACCTGTATGAGCTGACAACTATGTGCAGCACTGAAATCCCAAACAGTGTTGTCACTCCTATCCAGATTACCTCTGGTCCCCATGGAACTGATCAACGGGTAACTTTTTGTATTTGCAAAATATGGGAAATGTAAAAATATGTTTTTCTTCCCATAGATACACTTTATGATAGTTAAAATCAAAAAATGTGTTCAAGTTGTCTTATCAAACTGCAAATCTTTTGAAATCGTAGTGCAAGGTGGGTTTCCAGCCTTCACGTGTCGTTGCTGCAAGTTGGCTATACATGGGTAAGCATGCACCTTAATCAACTGTGCACACTTGCTGGATCTGGCAGAAACTCACCATCCACCAATACATTTAGTTCCTCTTTAAGGCCTCTGTTGTGTATCACTGCAATGCAAACTCACGAAAAGTTAGGCTTTTACAGGTAAACAACATAAAATATGTTAAATGCATTTAACAAATTAATTATGGAACGAATATTTCTGAAATGAATGGTCTAAATTTTCATTAATGAAAAAAAAACTGACATGGGATTTTGTGCTCAGCATTCCCAGAGATCCTGATGAATGGAGTCACTCCTACAGAAGTTAATGGTGGTGCTGATATATAAAGCAGAATTTTACATCAAGGGTCACTTATAGCTTCAGAGTTGCTTTAGGAAATGTAGACTTTTGAGGTTAGTGTCCCAATAACTGTTGATCCACATGCATTAAAACAATTAGTGGGTGTAGAGTTTTACAAGAATGACTTTGGCTCCCAATCGAGATGTATAGAATGTTCATATAAATCCTGGTTCCACTGTAACAGTTTCCTGTTTAGAAGTAAGAATTAAAGGCTAGCCTGGCTGTATGAGCCTTTTAAAGAGTGAGACGGGTCACTACACCAATAAAGCCCCTGGCTTCCAGTAATGAGATTACCACCACCATTTCCAGTATCCAGGTGCACCAAATGGACATGTAATTAAGACAGCCTTCTAATTGAGACTACAAGTGTTCTGCTGATAAATGGGGAGATCACAGGCATAAAGGGAAAATAAAGGGGTTTTATATGCAGATCTGATCATTCTAATATAAACAAACTGATTACAGTGTAATATTCTGAAGTGTTACATTTTATAAAAAGCATTTCTCTTTCATTATATGTTACATGTAAGCATGGTAATTTGTATGAAACGTAATACTTTCAAGTGTCAGGTATGTAATACTTTACATAAAACTATTATGGATTTATTTAAATGATTGATATACATTTTACAACAGAACAAATAAGTTTATATAATGTAAAATAAATAGGATTACTATAATTTTATTTATTATGATGTTTTTTTATATATCTACTTGGAGTTCAGCTTTATTCTCTATTCTAACTTTTAAACAACTCTGGTCTGCCTTACATACATAGGCAAAATCTTTATATAAAGTTTAGGAAAAGGCAACAACAAGCAATCTAGCACAAGCCTTTCTCCCTATTTGCACTATGCATCACTTTTTTTCGGTGAGTGTCCAATTGCTTCCTATGCTGGCCCAGCTCCTCCCTCCCTATGTAACCTTTTGTGTAGCAGCTGGAGAAGAAAAAAAGGCAATACTTCAGTGTGTAAGTGACAGCTTTAACAGGTAAAAAAAAACTTGTTAAATGTACAAATACTCTTCTGGAAAGGTTGTTTATTAAATAAATGGCCTGTAAAACGATCTATTTTTTGGCCCAACTTGCAGCACATGGTTACCTCAATGTTATCCTTCTGATGGGATCTGACAAGATGAGGGGAATGCAGAGAATCCCAAATCTATCAAGATGATAGATTCTTGTGAGATTTGAGAGCCTCATAATTCCCAAGAATTTGCTGTAAGTATTGGGACTATTGTTTAGACATAATGGGAAAAAGCCAGAGTAAGATATGTCATATTTTTGAAATTTTTCCATTTACAAATATGTTCTTCTGCTGCTCTCATAGCCATTATAGCATATCATATCATATCAGTTTGTGAAGGGGAATGATTCCTTATAATTAAACTGTGCTTGTTAGTACAACGTCATTTTAAAGTGTTTTATGTCAAAGTGTTGTCAGGTGTGCTACTAGCTACACACAGTAGTCACCTACTTGTTAACACAGTTTGGCTCTGGTACATAGTGGCATACCTGACCTCAATGAAGGTTATGTGAATCTGAAAAATGACTTTCCTGTCTAGTTGTCAGCTTGAAAAAATAAAATATAAAATAAAAAAAAATATATAAAATATAGAAAATTCAGAGTTCTTCTTTTGTATGTAAATATACAGAGAGACAAAGGCAAAATAATGGCTGACAGTGGGAGAGAAAAACTTGTGCCATCAACACTTACATAAGCAGGGACTGACCTGATGTCCACCTTCAGCACACAGTGGCCCCTGTAATACGTTTTTCCACCATATATGTCCTCAGTAACTAGACAACTGTCACCCAACCCCGAGGAGTGAGAACAATACTGTGAATATAGGCAACATGGGCCTGACTCCTCAGGGGTGTAATGGCTACCATTATTCATAATCTGATGATACAGAGAGCTGCACCTACATTATCACATCAGCCCTGCTCTCTGCATTATAGAGGACCTTCCGCCTTTCTGCAGTTAGAAGAGGACACAGCGTGCCATGTGGAAGACTGTTATATATACTGTGATATTATAACGAGTGAGAGTATGGGCTGGGCCCAGAATAAAGACATGGACCACTATCACAAAAAAAACACATTATTCTGCTTTGTAAACAAATTAATTTTATACAGCTCTGAATGAAAATCTACTGAGACAGCGCTGTCCTAAAATTCCACTGAGGTAAAACAATTGAAAACAAATAACACATTGTTGACTTTGAAAAAAATAAATGTATATTTTTCTTTTAACTAATGCTCTATTATCTATTTAGAATTATATATGTATATACAGTTTTTTTCACATGATTTTTTCCTCCCACTATTGTACTATTATAGTGCTAACATATTACAGTGCATTTTCACATTTGTCCCTGATTAATACAAAAGCCCCTTCCATAGTCATACAAACACACACTCTCAGACCAGTTGCCTATCAACCTACCAGCATGTTTTTGGGTTGTGGAAACCAGAATACCTGGAGGAAACCCACGCAAACACGGGGAGAACATGTGATAGCACATAAGGCCTGCTTAGTGTCCACCCTCAGTTCCACTGTTTTGTTCCCCTTCACGGCTGCTGTAAAAAGAAAAAAGAAAAACAGACCAGCCTGCAGTTTACTTTATTGGGTACATCAGATCTATCAATCAGGAACAAATAGAAACAGCTGAAACTTGTAACCAAGCAAAGGACAATTTAAAGCAGCGGTCGCCAACCTGTGGCCTGCGAGAAAATTTTGGGGGTCTGCGGCTCTGGTCAGGGAAAGGACCACGCCTGGGGGGACGCACCGGCCAGAGCTGCAGACCACGTCCCCCGTGCAGTTCCTAGGCTCAGGGAAGTGGGCAGGTTGTGTTCCTGCACACAACCCGCCTACCCTTCCATTGCAGGCTCAGATCTGTGGGGCGGGGTTATGTCATAATGGCGTCACACTGGGTGAGGTTCCTCCCCCTTTGAGTGACACCCAGAGTGGAACCGAAAAGGTTGGCGACTGCTGATTTACAGCATATCTAAACCCCCAAACTATTGTCAACAGGACTGGAAATTATGGCAAATCTAAACTTAAACACTTTAACACTTAACTTAAAATCTCCCACTGGATATAGAAAAAAAATGGAGATCTTTCTATTTGAATGGCAAATGGCACGGAAATCTTCCCAATGGGAAGAAAAAAATTCCAAATAAAAATATCCAAAAAATTATATCCAAATTTTAAAAAATGCTGACGTTATATATAGGTTAATCTTCTTCTATTACAATATAAATATCCTAAGGGCCTGTGCCAGAAATGAAATACCTACTATAGTAAATGATAACTAGCTGATACTTTTATCTGAAAACAGGGCAAACATGCCTTACCCCAACACCATATAAAACTATTTTACTATTAAAACACACACACACACTTATGGGCATATTTATGATGCAACCGAATGGCTCTGTATAAACCACCATAGTTTGCTTTATAGTTTTTTTCTTCGTACCAGGTTCAAGACTCTGAAGCTGGTGCAGGTTGACAGACCTCCATGAGGGCCTATGTATTAAAAAAGCCAGTTCCATGTGGCTTTACCTGCTGAAATGTAGCACAAAGAGATCTGTGATTGGAGAATAGCTTGGTTATGTGACCAATAAAAATCACACAATCTCTTCCAATCACTCTGCTTTGCTCCACTGGCAGCAAACCACTGCTCTGAGCAGTGTGAGCAGTGAAGTGAAGTGTAAATGAGAACAGATAATGATATCCATTTTCCTGGATAAAACCAGAGCAAAGAAGCAAAGCAGGGTTTTTTTCGGTTTTATTCTTGTCTGCCCTTCCTCCCACATGACAGTGCTGATGAATGTTGACACACATGATCCTTACACAGGTTGTCTTCTCCTTGCTTCTGCATAAGAATGGAGGAGCAGCCTCCAAGTAAAGAAAAGATAAATATATGTAACTGTGGGGTTACCTTTGAAATTACTTCAAAAAAGCTTTAAAAACACACATACCACACATGGATGTTGTCATCCCATGGCACACCACAACACACTCTACCATATGCATTACTGTACATTGCAGAAATGCTTGTTAAGGCATGTTATACTGCACACTATCACAACACATAGGAGTAAAGCTGGCTTAAAACAAATAGTAGTAGGACGGATTTAGTGTTTTGGATTGAGAAGTGAAAAGGTAAAAGCCCTGACTGGATATACTTTGCTTTTTTGGGGAGATTTTCCTTCTCCTCTCTGGGAGATGCAACGGGATAAATAAGGAAATCTCGCAAAGTAGAGCAATTTTCCTTTTAAACAGTTACCACCGCATCAAGTGCCACCTTATATTTATCCAATATTTAACCCTTATACTCACCCTTTTTTTCACAAAGTGCATTGGAGCTGAGTTCCGTTTATATTAGGGTACCATTCAAAATTATATTTTCTTGCATTTCAGCACTGCATTTTATTATCAGTTCAGATGACAGCTGTCACCAGGACAAGTAAAGGGGTAACTCTCCCCAAAGGTGACAAACGCAACAACAACAGAGGGTCATAATTTACCCAACTATGCAATACCAAAAAGAACAACAGAATTGCCTTTATATGCACCTTATGCTGTATTTACCTTGATCATCTCATTATATGACTTTATTTTTTCATTCTTCGGCCATGATTGGCTGTTTAAAGCAGGAAAACATTGTCAACCTCCAGTATGTCTACACAGAATATAAATCTCTGGGATTGGTATCTGGGTCTGCTTATTGTTGGAATCATGCTAATGTCAACAACATAACTTTGAACAGTCAATTAATACGAATAATCTGAACAATTTATAGTGGATTCCGCTTCATCCAGATTGCTGGTGTGTGTTTTATCCCACAGGAACAAAAATAAATAACTGTGACTATAATAATACATAGTTGAAAACCACAGGAAATCACAAGTAATAGAAACCAGTGGGCCTCGTGTGCAAAATGTAGAGGAAAGTTGTAACCGTGCCTCTCGCTACCAGTCAGATGATGTCAGAACTAACTTGCTCTAGAAATACTGTAGATGAAAACCAAATCTGATTGGTTGGCTAAAGAAAAATGGCCTACAGTTTTTGATACCATTACAGTGATTGAATTTCACCAGCGATGCACCAAAAACCTGCCAGGCTGCATTATCCTTTAGGTATTAACAGCATGCTGTAATAAAATATGGTGATAAGGTTCGCTTTAAATCCCAGTTCTAGGATTTTTTTTGCACTCACAGTAATTATTTTTGTCACCTGATGCCCTTAGTTCAAAGATGTCCTGTGATTGTAGCACACCATTACAATGCTCTGCACTCACTGTCAAAGGTTTATCGGTTGATGGCACATCAACACTGATCTCAGCATCATTGAGGACCACTTGCAACTAAAAAAATATCCCATAAAGAATGGAGTATCTGAAGTTTACATGATCAGCCTGAGAAAAGGGGACAACTAAGCCCTGGCAGGAGGGAGTACTAGAGTGACTATTTAAAGCTCCACCTTTGGGTATAAGGTTGAGAATCACAAAAGTGGCTGATTAGAATAAAAACATTTATATGTTATTAGGTTTTTACTTTTAATTTTTATTTATATATTCAGCTGATTGGCTGTTTTACTTTATGACTGATTTGCAATGGTTGAACTGCAGGGGTGACTGCTCAAAAAATTTTCCAAGACATATGTTGCAGTCTAAACAAATTTTGCAAAACAATTTGAAAAAAAGGTGGTGTTGTGGGTGTGGGGGACCTTTGTGAATGCATTTCACAGCAGGTTGTCATAAGTTGTCCTGACTTCCCCAGAAAATTTGGTGAGAGTACCATATTCATGGGCTTTGTAATTACTTCAAAAATATGAAGGCTTTAAAATTGTACTTTCCTGACTATACCTAGATTTACAAAATAACTTCATGTTCCATTCACTCAAATGGTCAGTGGGTGTTTATTAAATAATTGTTTTCCTAACTATTCAAAGTTGCAAATGGTTGCAAATTGGTGACAAAAAAAAAAAAATTCTCTACTTGCAAAAAATACAATGTTTGTGGTGAGAACATTTTTGCCAAAAATCACCAAAACCATCTCAACTCACCACAATCATACTCATTACTACTGTGGCTCTTTTTCTTACAACCTCTGTGATATGTCACAACCCACTACTTTTGTTTTTACATCTTTAGATCTGGAACCATAAATCTAGTGGTCCTTCTTGGGAGCCAGTTAGACACCTATAAGAATAAAAAATGTGTGAAGATCGTCCAAAGGGAATAACAAAATTTATGCCACTGGGTGGTATTGTAAAGTTTAATTTCTGTATAATGTTCTTCCCATGGTCATGATGTAATTTATGTTTTCTGTTGTTACCAATAAAACAAGAAGGGCTTAGAAAAGTGTCCAACATTGTCTTATAGGGTAAAAGCCATATCTTCAAACAATTTCCAGCAGCCTATGGGCCCAGCTACAGCCAAAAGATTAAACACGTTACAGATAGGGATACAGTTCAGGACTTACAACACAACAGTCTCTGAATGTGGGAAAAGTCAGATAATATATATGATGGCCATTAACAATGGATTTTCACAGTTTTCAGAAATGTAAATTAGTTTTCAAATTGTGCACATATGCATGTTTGAAACTGTTGGAAAACATGGAAGGAGCTCCAGAGCAAGGTGGATATAGGGAGCTGCAAAGTGTGCCACTGCATGAGGGCCCTGGGATTTCTTCAGCCAACAGGTCAGTTCAGCAGGGAAGGTGGGGCAAGTCATTTCTGAACAGGGGCCAAATATTGGTTATGTCTGCCACTGCTACAGAGAGTACATGAGACAATCAATAAAATCTACAGAAATCTACAATAGACTAAACTTATGAAAGGCCATTACGTGCAGGACTATACCTAGGAAATAACAGAACAATAGTGGTAGAGACATTATCTCTCAACTAACAAACAACTAAATATAAATGGGTTTAAAGCCAAAGTTTGTAGGACCCAAATAGAAGATATGACTTATGGAAAACTATTAAGTGGTGGAGATAGTATGCTGTCTATGCAGAAATAGGTGCAATAACCAATCCCATAATATACTGTAATTATTAGTTTTGCCACTAGGTAGCAGTTTTATGTTTAGTGTTGGTGTAGTGTTTATGTTGTAATTTCTGTCTCTCTGTTTCTGTTTACCATAGTAAACTATTGAATAAGATTTATATCTGCAGCAGCTTTTCAATAAGACATAGGGACTAGATTATTCTTTGTATTGCACAGGAAAAATTAAAACACAATTACTGTAATTGCATACTAAAACTAAGAAGACCCATTGAGAAGCAGAGACCCATTGTATAAAAAAAAATCTGACTGTCTCTATATACATATATAATTATAATCTATATTCAGGAACATGTTTTTATTTAAAGTAATTTATACAATAATTTCAATAAAACTGATCACAAACACATTTGCATATTAAAACCATTGTGGATCCTGTTAGAAATGTGATAAATTTCTGATAACAGAAGGGAATAGATCTTTAAATAGCAACAGAATCTTGGCAGGAAGTGTAGTGCGGGATAGTTTATTTCCCTATGATATCATTAATTGTTGGCACACTCGGGAAGTGATAAGAACTATGAAATATGCACTTCTAGAATCTATAATCTGCACGTGGGGATGTGTTCTTTTCTCATATCTTTTTCTGATATTACACATTAACAGTACATGTACAGGATCTTTTGACATGATTTTTAACTTTACAATTCTGAATCTAATGACTGCTTTGTTCTGTCATTGAATCAATCTAATCCCCAAGCTATACAGTGGAAACAACTAAAATGTTCTAAATTAAGAAGCAAAGCATAATAAATAAATACATAATACATATTAATGATTCAATCCTATTGCTCAAAGTACTATTTAAACTGAATCAGACCAATTTATGATGAGTAATGGTTGACACAGATCATCAGATCAGGGATGTTGATCTGGTTTCTTGTGAATAGGGCCTTCAGATCCCTACACCACTTAACATGGAGTTAGCTGAGAGAACCAAAACTGTCTAGGTGATGTTCACTTTTTATTTATTTATTTTTTTGGGGGTTGACATCTCACGAGGTAGGGAATCCCATGCCCCCAATTCACTGTGCCCGCTTCCAATTACCAGGAGCAAGATTAGTTTTTACTAACTCCTCAATAGGGACACATAATTCCCTCTAAAACACCCATAGTGCTCTGGAGATCATTTGTGATGTTTATTTATTAAACTAAAATACTATACAGAACATTTTTTTAAAATAACAAAACAATTTAAAAAACAAACATAAAACAAAATTGTTTGAAAATTACTTGAACCTTTTCTTTTTCGTTAACGAATAGTATTAGCATTTCTTTGATTGATTTGCTTAAATTTGTTATGCCGTTCCTGGTTAAGTATCAATCAATCAAGCACTGCTTTTCTAGTTATACAGGCTGAAATCTCCACACCGTTCCTTCCTTAGAATACATATTTGGTAATTTTCTTTAAGAAGAAAACACAAATCATTTCACTCAATCATAAAACTAGATTAAATGCAATAGCCACATACCCTTGTCTATTGTGGTGGCTTTCCACCCTATTGAAGATAATCTTTACCCCCCTCCCCAACCTGGTGATCTTTCCTCTGACATTGGGCCTGATTTAATAAAGCTCTCCAAGGCTGGAGAGGATACATTTTCATCAGTGAAGTTGAGTGATACAGAAAACTTGGAATGTATTTCTTCAAAGTAATTAGCTATTTTCTAGCAAATGTTTTAAATCCTGGACCAGATCTATTCCAGGTTTGCTGGACCACCCAGCTGTACTGATGAAAGTGTATCCTCTCCAGCCTTGGAGAGCTTTAATAAATCAGGCCCACTGTTCTAGACCAAGGGTCCGAGGCCTGCTGTCTGACAGGTGGGCCACGAGAGCACAGAGACCTGCGGTGGTCCGTGGCTCTGGCTGGTGCACCCCCCAGCGGGGTCAGGAGAAGGACCCCGCTTGGGGGTCAAAGTGGCAGACCATGTCCCCCGTACGGATCGCAGACTCAGGGCAGTGGGTGGGTTGTGTCTCAGACCTGCAATGGGAGAGTTGGCAGGTTCTGGCATCATGACGTCACTCAGGGAGAAGTTTCTTCCCCTTTAGGTGAAACAGGACTCCTGTCCGGAGTCCGTAGATTTATTGGTCCGCAGGCTCCAAAAGTTTGGGGACCACTGTTCTAGACGATTAACCTTTATAGTGACCCTCCCCGCAGCCACCCCTCTCATTCCTGTAGGTGAGCCATACTAATGGCCTCTTTAAGCATTCCTTCAGGGTCGGGTGTGCACAGGATCAGTATAGAAAGCAATCATGCAGGATCATGTCAGGATTGAGGAACACTGGATTGGGATGAAGACAGGTAACATTCCAGATGGTTTTCATGCAGTGGTGTGGTGGTTGGTTGGGGGGTTATATAATAAATAAATTGATAAAGTTAAATTAGGATGCTTTTTACAGAATGTTCACATACGTTACTAATATCCTTTTATGAGGTCATCATATGCCATCTCCAGTGCCCCTGATGCTTAACAACAACCAAAAAATGAATTGGTGGTCTTTAAAACAAAATAATGTAGTTATAACCTGATAAAAAAATGAAGTTGTGGTTGTCTCTAGGTCAGAAGGCTAAAAGAACAAAAACATTTTGTGCAGTTTTTACCATTCACTATGTTAAAAGTATTTAGAGATATTTCTTATCTCTTAGTGCCCTGGCAAATGGACACAGAAAGCTACATAGACTAACTAGTCCTAACTATTTCAACAAGTTTTGTCTGGAGTTGGACTTTAAAAGACTATTCTGAAGTGAGGATAATTTCTGTCCTTGTAAATAAATTACTGCATGCTCATTATTCATTTCATCTCTCTTTCCAGACTCAGCACATGCTTTCATAAAAACTATTTCCCAGATTACATAAAGTGCTCATAAATATCTTTGATTTCCTTTTTGCATAACCCCCATTGGCTATTGTAATTCCCAAACATTCTAGACAGAAAGAGCCTCCAAACATCAAACACCTCTGAGTTAATCTAAATCTATGCACAAAATTGGGTTTAGAGTTTTTTTGTCCTAACAATTATTCAAAGGCACATCACTCTTATAAACAGAATCATGTGAACTATTCCAACAATTCAACAATTACTTTACATGGTTCTATTTTAGGGCCGGAGTCTATTCCCACTTAGGCCAAATGCCAATCTTTTTACAGTTTCAAGAAAAGCAAAAGCTCAGGCAATGTCTGTACACGGCTGTATAAAGCAACAGCATAATACACTTAGATATCTGTTAGAGGACAGAAACATGCACCACAGGTTGGTGAGAAATGTTTAAATACTACAGACAAGTGAATTTGTAAATACATTAATTTAAATAATTGTCTATTTTCTCCAGATCTGTGCAATAATCCAGAGTGAAACTTTGCTTATATAAAGACTGGTCACTGCTGATCTCTCTTCTTGTGTAGAGTGACCGGTCTTGTATCCTCCCACCTCCTGAAGTTTTCTGCAGGCAGCCTGTAGTGGGTGGAATTGTTGTCCCCCATCACAGTTCTGCCTTGTGCAGCAAAATGATGAGGTCTGCACTACTTTTACCTGGACATACCTGGGTTTGTAAGGGCATTTGTTGCACACAAAGTATCCTATTGGGGGATGTATAATAATGAACAATTTATGCCTGGAGTTGAGTATTAAAGATTCTGTCATTGGGCCTGATTTATTAAAGCTCTCCATACCTGAAGAAGATACACTTTCATAGGAGAACCTGGGTGATCCAGAAAACCTGGAATAGATTTCTATTTATTAGCAAATGTTTTCAATCCTGGACCAGATCATTTTCAGGATTGCTAGATCACCCTGGTTGATCAAAGTGTATCTTCTCCAGCCTTGGAGAGCTTTAATAAATCGAGCCCATTTTGTGAATGTCTATCTGACACTTATTTCAGCAGTCTCGTCAGACTTGCAGCCTTTTTATTTAAATGTATGAAACTATATATTTGCTTGGAGGAAAACATGCTCACTTTTGAATGCAATCACAAAGACAAATACTGGAAGTCCTGATCCAGTGATATTTACCATGTGGCCATGCTTTGAGCTGACACATTCTTTTCTATAAAAACTATATTCATGCAACTAATGGAGGCTGCCATAACCACAATATATATATGTGGCCCCTGGGAACTGTTTGTGCTTGGTGCTTAGACACAGGAACTCTATGGACACAGGAACTACTGAGCTGCTGCTACTACAGCCTGGACTTGTTGGTGAGCTGCACAGGAAGAGGGTTGGGATTGGTTGCAAGTCAGAAGAAGACTCCGCCCCCTAGGAAGCGAGAAGGAAGTTCCCCTGATGTGAGGAGGAGGAAGGGGCTGCATCTATGGCTGTGTGCTGCAAGATAATGACTGAGAGATTGTATACAGCCCGCCTCATATCCTGTATTCAAAAAGGAGGGAGAGAGACAGTGTGCAGTTTCTACTCCTGCTGCTACCCCTTTACCTACAGTGAGGTGAGAGGCCTGTGGCCATCTTGTTTGATAGAGTTTATTGCACTGACTGAGGTAGTGTAAGGGAAATGCTCTGCTTCTCCCACAGTGAGTGTTCCAGACCTTTCTTCTGCAGGGCTGTTTCATCTTTACCCATTTTGTGGGTTACAAATATTCCTTTTAGGAGCTTGGGTGCACCAACTAACATTAAGGGCCCTAGCACAAGACACACTGGGACTTGTAGTACCACAGACCAGTCAGATCAGACACTTTATTGCCCTCCATTGATAATTGTGACTGTATTGGTGCTTAATCTACATTGCAGAGTAACCCTTGATATATATATACATTTATAAAATTAGGTATTATTTTTTACCATTGTATATTACTTCTTTGTCCTTTCTGGGCCTGTTGCCCTCAACTAAACGTATTTTTATCATGGCTGATATATGAGCGTTACTGGGTCCAGGGTTTTGGGTGGGTCACATCTGTTACCCTAAGAAAGGAGGAAATGTAGAATCAGCCGCTACTACAGAGGTGAGTGCTGCATAAAGTTAAAGCATTCCTAAATTCAGAATTTTCTCTTTACATAAAAAGGTAAACAACCCATTTATGTAAGGTAAAAGTTTTGTTTGTTTATTTTTTAAGTGCAGCACCGCCGCCTAATTCTTGATCGCCTAGAAAATCGATAATGAATGTGAGTGCAAAGCCTACCAGGATACCTACGTCACGCATCCCCGGAGGCTCTTGGGTGCATTTCATTCATGTGCAGAAAGAGCCCCTTCGTTCAAAAGAAAAAAAAATGGCCGATCTCACGCATGCGCAGTGAAATCGGCAAGTTTTTTTCCCATCTGCGTCACCCGACCCAGGCGAGTTCGGGTGACGTAGATGGGGAAAAAACAAGAACCTGGAGATGATGATGTGTAGATGATGGCAGCGCCCTGAAGACGGATACCGGGATGACACGGGACCCAATAGAAGAGACTTCGAGACTGATCGACAGCCCTGTGGGATTGAAGGTATGTGTATTTTTGTTGTTTTTGGAGGACTTGTGAGTTTAGTTCCTCTTTAAAAAGATAAAAATAAAATCCCCAAAATGCACTGACAATAAAACACTAGAGTGTAAGCTCCTCTCCCCTGTTTAATGTACAGCACTGTGTAATATGTTGGTGCTATATAAATCCTGTTTATTCATAATAATAGTACCAACAATACTCAGGGGTTGGCTCTTCATAGTTAAATATCCAATCAGAGGCTATGCACTGCAATGATTGGTTTCACCATATTTCTGGTTGAGAACCAGTAAAGTTTTCAAACTTTGCTAATACTAAGAATTTGCCAAAAACCTGAACCTCAACCCTAAAGAGTCCCCATGCAGATATTTAACCTCAAACTATACTATAAGATTTTCAATATGTTACACAATGAATATATGAGGATTTTACTTTCTGTAATAAAGACATACTTTCTGTAATAAAGACACCTATGGATGTTAGTGGAAATCTTGCCAAAGTAAGGGAAAACCCCTGATCTGTCAAAGAAACAGAGAGATCATTGCATCACACAGTAAGGAAGGGTTCTTTGCATCATGCTAGCAGGAGATGGGCTTTACAACTGTGGCTGCTTTGTAAATAAAACAAACTGTAAGACACTAATTGTTGTTTTAATAAACCTAAAGTGCAATTAACTGAATCAGTCCAAGGGTAGGTTAAGACTTGCCTCAGGATTGAGTGAATCCGTGTGGCTCCTCGTGCTGGCACCTTGCCAACCATTTTCTTCACAGTACTAGTTCTAAATAAACATCATCCGCACACTTGACAGCTGGCAGCAGCGAGCGGTACTGTTACCACTGCCCCTATTCATCCCCCTGTGGAGCTGCCACAGGACTACCATGTAGCACCTCCTGAGAGGCAGCAGTTCCTGGTGTGAGGAAGGTGAACACCACAACCTAATGGCCAGTGTGAACCCAGCCTGTGTGACCCAGTGTGAGTCCAGTTGAACTTTAATGTGGGACAATTACTATCATTTGCTTACATTTAGACTGCTTGTTATTTTTAAGAAGAAAATTTAAGCAGAACTAAACTAAAAACAAAAAAATTACACTTACCTTAAATCCGGTCCCGCGTAAAATTCATCTTCGTCTCAAAGTTGCCGGGTGTCTCCATTTTTAATCTTCACTTCCGTCTTCTTCTTGAGTCTTCTTTCTTCGTCACCCGATCTTGCACTGCATGGGTGTGAAATCGGGTGATGTAGTTGCTGTGAAGGGGGAAAAAAAAGCCAATCCTACTGCGCATGCATTAGATCGGCATCTCTTTCCCCTAGGAAGAAAAATGTGCAGCCAGAGCCTCCCTGGGTGCATGACGTAGGTATCCTGGGAGACCCTGCGCACCCATTATATCTTAAAGGGCCAGTGCTGCACCCTTTTTTTTTTTTAAATACCACCAACATTTTTACCTTACATAGAAGGGTTGACAACCCTTCTATGTGAAGTAAAAATGTTGAGTTTAGGTGCGCTTTAAAAAATGCAACAAAAAAGCACAAGAGTGTCACATTAAAATAGCTCAACCAAGTGAATCTATAAATTGTGTACTACGTGTGTGACTGCAATACTCCAAACATCCTTAACGTTCCCCAGTGTGTCAGAACTTGGCTGGTCCCCCATTAAGAGAAGCCGAGTGGAAGCAAAGAAGGGACCGTCTGCCATGGAATTTTGTGTAGAACACATGGTGGAGTAATAGATCACGCCTCGGTGGGATGACAGCTTGTAGTGAATAGGTTTAATAACCCAGTAAAATTCTTAGCTCTCAGTTCAGAAAGATTTCAGCGTAATTCTATTCTATTGCGGAAATTGGAAGGAGGGGGGGTTGACGTTTGTGTCTACTGACAAAAGGTATTATTCAGTGTTGGAATTATTGCTGGATGGTGACAAACACTCTGTAGATTTTTAGATTTGGCTGCAAAAATATAGCTGAACTCCAGGCAGATATATAAAAAACCCATAATATGTTTCAGTTATATATTTATAAAGAATATTAGTAATTTAATGCAATTTAAATAATAAAGCTGCATGTACAGGAAGTCTTTACTTGTATAGCAAAACTCAGATCAGGATATATATATATATATATATATATATATATATATATATATTTACATGTCTTCATTTGTTTTATTTCTCTGTGTTACACCTGAATAATGGGAACCTCAATCCAGTGAAATGCATTAGAATTACATCTTTTAATAACATTTAATAATATTCCAATAAACATGAAATGTTTCTAAACCAGCTGAAATGTTTGCAGCTCCTACACAAGTCTGTCACTATCACTGTGATTATGGTTGCATGAAGAATCCATACTGCTTGATTTTAGGGGTTTGTGAATGAACTGCATTTGTTTATTGCACTAGAAGTCAGCACACTATAATGTATTGCAGGAATGCTTGTATCTCTAGACTAAACAGAATTACAAATTTTGGGCAGGTGAAGGTTCAGTGCATTTCCATTTCTGCATTTGCCACTGATAGACACTTGAAGCATAAAAAATGAATTTTTTGGCCAATAAACATTGCACAGATGTGAACTAGCATCATCTGAAACAATGAATGGATAATGGGATATCTGTTTGAATAGGTTGGCATAGAAATTCCGTCATCTTCGCAAGCTTTAGGTCTCCATAGAGTTGATATAGAAAATGTTTACTTTGTAGATTGAATATTCACCTAATGGAAAATGTAGAGCTCTATTCCTTTCAATGTTTTCTTTTATCTAGGCTTTGACTATTCTGGGTAGTTAGAGTGAATGCAGTTTCATCTAATTCACTAGCCTTTAGTCTAATTCAGAAGCCTTGTTGAATTAACCTCTCTCTGTTAACATAGTGTGGAGTATAAAACATTCAGCTATTGGGACGATTTATCATAGTGTGCAATTAAACACTTTTCCACTTGATAAATCACTTTCTAAAGTCAACAGGGATTACAAAACTATGTTTCACTGTTGAGAATGTTTGGCACTGCCGGGTCAAACAAGGCCATAAACACAGCCATGATTGCATGCTGTGTGTTGGGTGGAATGTGGGTGCTACTGCTAACTAGCTGAAATACAAGAAAAGCCAGACAATTTAAACTAGATTCAGTTAACTTTGTCTTTTTCCTGGGTGGCAATGCACAATATAATAAAAGCAGATTTAAGCATTTTACTGGCAGTTAAGCTAACCCTTCAAAGTACTTTATTATTACATATCATGGTTTACTGAACTTTATAAGCTATTTTTTTTTTCATAGTCAATTTTCCAATAAAATGACCTTGTCATAAAACATTTTTGGTAGAACCCCCTTAGCTCTAAAATAAGGTAGTAAATACTCTTCCTGATGATCATACTGTCAAACACTGAACTCACATTATAACTGTTCCACCGATACAGATGGTAGTTACGGTATGTGAGGACGCAAAGTGTTTTTAGTAGATCCTGTTCTTACTGCTTCCCACTACAGGGCACAGTAGTGATGTGGAAGTCAGCAGAAAGGACCAGTAAAGGTTCCAAGGAACCCAAAAGATTGGCACTCCCTGAAATAACAGTTTTCCAAGTGGACTTGTAGGAAAGATAAGACATTTACATGTATCGTTTACAGGTATTGTTGTAAGTAATTGTTCAGGATTTACTTTAAGTAGACTAGTAAAGGGCAATAAAAGTAACTGTCCTGAAATAACACCTAATACAGGGTACCCCCATGACACAGAAATTACAGACCAGAGAAAAGCTGTTTGCTATCCATCTCTAGATAAAACTGTTAGGGAAGCTATTAGAAACAAAAAGGGGCATGTATGTGAAACTAAGCTGGAGCTATCCAGCCCTGTAAACACCTAGATTTTTTTCAACAAAGCAGATAATGATAACTCCACCTACTGGCTGTATCTGAAAAAATGTGTACTAAAAATCTACTGTGCTTCAATAAATACGGTTCCAAAAGACATGTTGCAATTGAGCAGTTGAAAGCCTTTTTTTAAAAAAAAAAATAAACATTTAATTAAAGGTTTCCAGAAGATAGTTAACGGCCAAAAGTTCAGTCATAATATATTGATGTAAAATACCTTTAAATGATTCCACTTACTACAATTGATATTTTTTTTATTACTCAATTTGCTAAGTGTGTTGTATTGATCTAAATGTCCAATGTTTTAAAAGGACACTTTATTTGTTCCGTGTAGGTGTATTAAAGGATTTAGTAAAAAAAAAAAGAAACATTCTCCTAAATATAAAGCCACTTGAAAAGACAATACAGTCTACAATTAGAACTCCAGGCCAATGATTTAAATACATTTAATTTTTTTCCAATTCTATTCTTGTGATATACATTACACTATAAATTTATTCGCTCTGCATGGCAAGGCTGGTGAAATTGGATTTCTTGAAACTTCAACTTATATCAGCTTTTTTTTTTGGCTTGATCAGCATCATGACCTCTGTCCAATTAGCAGCAACATAAACCAATAGACAGTATTGTCTACTACTGTGCAATGTGCCAGTATTATAGAAGGGTATTTAATAATATGACATGTCCTACTTTATTCTAAAGCATTTTATTTGGCCTGGCTCTGTTCAGATGCATTTTCCCTGCATGACTTCTTCTAGAGCTCAGCCCAGTCACAGTCTCCCCTCCACTTAATGCTGTAGAGCTGCAAAGCTTACTTCCCTGTAGTCTTATCAGAAGCCCATCATCTTGCAGAAATGTTTTCTGTAATCTCCCCTCTGAGTACTGGCCAAAAACTGCTGGTACTATTGGATAACTTCATTACTATTATCTATGAGAGTACACCCCACCCGGGAAGGTGCTTATATGAAAGAACTACTGTGGGATTTCTAACAAAACCATTGAGCCTCTCCATGACAAACAGTTAGTGAAACTTAAAAATTAATTTCACCAAAAGTTGTAATGAATATTTCCAGCAAGGAATGGTAGTTAGACACAAAAAGCACAACAAAAACAAAATACAACATTGCAACATTGATTTTTAGAATTTTGCCTGCTTTTCCATAATTATCAAAAAGGAGGACTTTACAAACAAAGGTGAATGAAAACATGTACACTGTTGGCATGTTGTAGAAAATACTTCTGCAAAAATATGTTATTATGATAATGGAAGTGCTGTATATGTACACACTTTAATCTAGCCACCCATGCTCATATTGCTCATATTTTATTTAGGTAAAATAGAGGTTTCTGAATTGATTTGAAATTCTAGTATGTTTATCAGTCAAAGTTGATTGATCCCCTTGACATCTCCTATTCCATTAGCTCTCATTCAGCTTTTAATGTCATGTAAAACAAGGACTCATAATGATCTCAAACCAAAAATATATTGTATAAAACACTGCATACTTCAGGATCTCTTGGAAAAGAATCTGAACCTTGACGAGTTGTCAGACAATTCGTTCTTGAATAAACCTGGAACATCTGATTGACAACTATCCACTCATGATTCAAAAACAGATGCAACAATTAGATTGAGGACACCATGAGTAATAATTAGTATTGTACTCAGGGATCATCATTTTTATGATCTAATAGTATAATTTACTCACAGTAAGCATGTTTATAACCATACGGTAAATATACATCCATTATCATACTGTATGCCATGGTCATTCACAAGTCATGCATAATGATGCCCCAATAACTATCCATCCAAAAGGGCAGAACCCCATCACACTCTGCCATTGGCTGCTGGATCCTTATAGTCTCTCTGCTCCCAGATACCAGTGCCTGTTGTAGTCTTTAGCTGGGCTGATTTGTTGCTGGTGTTGGTTTTGCTGGCTTTGTTTTATTTATTGTTGCTGCCCATTGCCCATTGCCTGTTCCTGACCTTTTGATTGTATGCTCCCCCCTCAGGCACGTTGTCTTGGTGTCACCCTTGACTCGGCCCTCTCATTTACCCCCCATATTCAGAATATTTCCAGGTCCTGTCACTTTCACCTACGCAACATCGCCAAAATCCGCCCCTACCTGTCCCCTGAGACCACCAAACTCCTTGTACATGCTCTCATCATCTCCCGTCTGGACTACTGTAACATTCTTTTCGCTGGTATTCCACTAACCCGACTCTCTCCTCTACAATCTATCATGAATGCTGCAGCCAGACTCATCCATCCTTCCCTCCGCTCCTCTTCCGCTGCATCTCTTTGTAGTTCTCTCCATTGGCTTCCATTTCACCTTAGAATCAAATTTAAGCTCCTGTGCTTTGCCTTCAAATCCCTACACAGTTATTGTCCCACTTACATCTCTGACATGGTTAAAAAATACTCCCCCTGCCGCTCTCTCCGCTCCTCCAATGACCTACTACTGACTTCCTCACTCATAACCTCATCACACGCCGGTTACAAGACTTCTGTAGAGCTGCTCCAACTCTCTGGAATGGTCTTCCTCGTCCTATTCGGCTTGCTCCTACTTTCTGCTCATTTAAAAGAGCGCTCAAAACCCATTTTTTCAAACTTGCCTACCCGTCTTCTTCTGTCAATTGAAACTACCACTACACACCACCACTACATATTTCCCATCCTATTGTGTGTGAAATTCCCTCACCTACTAGATTGTAAGGTCTTCGGGGCAGGGTCCTCTCCTCCTGTATCACTGTCTGTATTTGTCTGTCATTTGCATTCCCTATTTATTGTACAGCGCTGCGTAATATGTTGGCACTATATAAATCCTGTTTAACAATAATAATGCTGCCTGGACTGACCTATTGCCTCTGCTTTGTGTTACTTCCTGGGTACCTTGTGTATGAGCTTGGCTTTATATTCTGGGTTTGCCTTTGTAGAACCTTGTAGTGGTTTATCTGTGGGCTCCTCGTGCTCTGCCAGCCCTTCCCCACATACCATACCTTGCGCACAGAAGTCCTTGGGGCAATCGTGTGCTGGGAGACACAACCAGTTTCCTGAGACTGAGCAGGGGCTTGCTATAAGTGATGAGTGAGAGATGGTGCTGGACCAGGGCCTTACAATAAGCATTCAGCATTGACATTTTACAAATTAACAATAATAAAGTTTCGATGAAGGTGATGTGGCAAAATACAGCCTTTGGCTGTGCAATTGTGCAAGGCATCATTAAAATCCGCTAACAATGATGCACATTACCCCTACTACTATTACCCCCGTTCCCCCAGCAGTCACAAAAAATGGGGGAATGGAGGGTGAAGCTCCAGGTAAAGACTGAGTTGAAGGCTGCTCGTTTCACTTTCCCTTGCCAACCATTCCCACACTTGTACACCAGTGGTCATTAGGGAGAGATGGGAGTGTAGTGGGTAAAGAAGTACAGTGCTTGTGATGAATAACCACAGAAAGGTGGGGGGGACATAGGTAGGAAGTAGGTAATGCATTTTAACATCGTCTTATCAGATTATAACTCAACTGCTACCCTCTGGGGTGAAGCCCCTTTCCCCTCTTAATCCAGTAGAAAAAAAATAAAAATGTCTTTTATACAAGAACTTTTGTTAATGAAGTTGTAAAGCTTTTATTATGTTTTTATTGGATTAGGACCCAGATGAGGGTGCACCGAAGACTAATTTTTCATAGGGTTTTCTGAAACCTAAGGACAGTCCTAATAACACTTTTTTTTGCTTGTTTTTCATATCCGTGGCATGAAATGGTCAGGACTTGCTGGGCCTATGTCATCCCCAGATGTCAGAACTTTTGCCAAGACTGCGGTTCAGTCACATTATATTAGGACACTCATAAAGGATAAATTGATTAAACTGCTGCTTGTGCCTCTCCCAGTCAGACTTCTGCTTTTACAATTTAAATACAAGCTGATTTTGCGATCAGCAAAATGCTCCCATCAGGAGATTATATTCACACTTCACAATCTGATTAACTGGTGACTCAACCCCGGTCTGCTGGCAGGAGAAACCTCACTCCAGATCTCGCCAGTAATGCCTACAGATGAGGAGACAGCCACATAATACGGCTGTCACTGGAGCTGTCATTAGGATGAACCTGTCAGCACATCTTTGTCTCCCATTATTTGCAGCTCTCCTGATATCCAATTGGTATGTTTCATTTTGGAGTTATACATTAGGCATAGTATTTTTTGAAATGTTGGCACCAATTACATTTATAGATAACACATGCCTAAACTGAAATATTACTTTTTAACACCAACAAAATTTGGCTGCATGGTGAAAGTTTGAAAACAGTTTACCAATCCACACTTGCAACATTCTAAAAGCAGGAACAAAAATGTTATATGATCCTTTTTACCAACCCTTAGCTAAGGTTGCTGAATTATTATTTCATCTTTATTTTTGGTTTGTGTGTAACACACTTCCTGTCCTAAGGGGCAACACTTACATACCATGCTGTGTCTCCATAAATTAGAGGAGGTGTTCTGTACCCCACATAAGGAGCAGAGAAACAATATAACTGAAAGAGTGCAGTACATGCTGAGAGCACAGGAAGTTATCAGCTGACAAGGTTTCCGGCAGAAATTATTAGGCTACTATAACATATATTTAATTGCCCTATTTACCAGAGCAAAAGGGAGCAAACAAGAGAAGTTCATTGTCACATTTCAACCTTAACCTAACCCACAACTCTCAATATGGACCTATGCAGTGCTCACGTAAGGCCAATCCATGGGTTCTTTTTATTTTATGCATACAAAAAATAATATACTATTTGCCTTCTCTCTATTACACCATCATAGACTAAGTAGTACGTTTAGTGTTTACTACAATTTGCCAAATTCATAGCTTACTTACAGAGCTATGGACTATCCATGCCTCAGTTCTGATTGGTCTAGTGTTGTCACATGGAATACACTAATAAGCTAAAGTATTACCATTGCAATTAAGCATGATGATCATTAAAATGGCCCCCATTAAGGGATGGCATATATTATGCAGTAAGTAAACAGTAAATTCTTTAAGGTAATATGTTAGGAGCAGGTAATACTGGAAAGGACTTTATATATATATATATATATATATATATATATATATATTTACAGCTGTGCTGCATATTGGCTTTGTATGGCAGGGGAGGGGAGCAGATCATTTCCTACTGCAGTTGATTAATACTTACTGGTCTCCTTCCTGCCGTGAAAATAAAAGCAGAACAATGATGAACTCATCTCTCACTTTCTTCTTGCCTTCTTTTAGCATAATACTAGCACTGCAGAGCAACAATTTGGCTTCTTGTGTCGCTCATCCCTTCCCCAATCTGAACTCTGCTGTACAGAGATTGCAAGATGGAGATGGATTTCAAGTCAAAATCAGATACTGTAAAGTGTTGACATGCATGTTTACTGGCACAGTGGCTGGGGTGACTGAATGGCTAGCCATAGTGGTTGACAAGCACATGCTTGGTTCAAACTGGTCAAAGAGAAAAGTGACCGGCAGACACTGAGAGCAGCATCTGACAAGGCAGTATCTACCATGTCAGTACCTGTCAATCGTCTATTTAAAAACTGCCTGAGAACGCTGATATTCATTTCACTGATGACAGTCAACTGCCCTGTAATTGCAGGCTCATTGTGTACATGTGAACCAAGGCTTCCTAGACTGGCATTTTGTTTTATGAAGGATTCAGTTAAGGTTATGCTGGAAGAAACTAGACAGGGCAAAAATATCACCCACTGCCCTCCTACTCACTGGCTTCCCAGGCCACTTGTACATGACAAACAGCCGAAATGGCCCAGCTCCCAGTAATTTTATTTAATAATAAAAGCTATTTGACATTAAGTTAATGCTTTTTCCACAAAACATACTATTTTTCCAGCGGGTTAACCATATTTTTATCATCACATGAATATTTACTGTGGGTTAAGCAAGATTTGATTCTGTCCTATCAGAAATTATATTAAAAACAGAAAAGAAACTTTCCCACAGAACTTAAACGCACATCCTACGACAAGCTCCTTGTATCTTTCCTTAATTTGTCCACATGTGAACTTTTTCCAAGATAACAGAAGAAAGCCATGCCAAATACATTTTCTGCACGGTCTGTGGGACTGCGGACCTAGAATAACATCTAGAGCAGGCGGCTGTCTTCAGGACTACATGCAGCATATGCACCAGATCATTTTCACCTCCATGTTTATTTTTTATTTGACTGCATCTCTGACCTCTAAATGCAGGAAAAATGATCAAGCAGGATATTATCTGTGCATGCCCACCCAACAACAGTTTTTATCTATGATCCGTTAATCCATAGGAAACCAAGCCAACTCCTATTACATGTATGGCCTCTCACTAACTAAAGGTGTGTACACCTGACATTTGCAAAAATGTCATGTGAATATTCATGTCAGTTATCCAATCATGTGAAAGGCATCTGCACACAATTCATTGTAAACAGCAATCCAATATGATTAGACATTTGAAGTATTCATTTTTTGAATGAAGATTCTCAATTCAGTAAAGCTATGTTTAGACAGACAGTTTTTAGTAATACACCTGGAGTTCAGCACTGTCAACCATTCTTCAACTGCTCCAAAGCCCTGATTATCATGGGAGCAAATGGAATTGGTTGAAATACCTTTTTGCCCAAAACCACTTCCATAGACATTCAGCCTCTTCAGCAAATTCTCGCAAACACCTTTTTAAAAACGCTATTGAACATTTCCAGATATCTGGTGGTTGTGAATGAGCATGCAGGGGTAGTTAAAAGCTTGAACTTAATCAGCCCATATATGTCATTCTGTAAATGCTTTCTAGAGCTAGGATAGAAAAGACTGAAGCGGCCAGATGCTTTGCAGGGGCCAAGATAAAAGATCTTTGCAAATGAGCAGAAATGTGAAATAGATCAATCATATGTTAAAGGATTAGTGCACCCAATTGTTGGTATTGATTACTGAACAGTGAAATTGCCTGGAATCTATTATTTTATATCTGTGCATCCGTTTCCCACCTCCAGCCAACTTAGTCATATTTTGCTGTATTCATTGCTTATATGCAAACTGAAATACCACAACCTGCCATGAACAGCTTTCTAAAAAAATTCTATCTGCTTGGCATGCTGATATCTTGATTTTAATACTTTTAAGAGTCACTGATGTGGGACAAATTTGCAGATACTAAAGTCAGAATAAACATACAATATTTATTGATGTGTACTTTGCTAGAGGCTTTGTTCCATGTTTAGGTTCACTAAAAATACAGCCGGGCACATTGCTAGGGATTTGGTCTTGGTCAAAACTGACTGGACATAGCTTTTAGCCATTTAAGGCTGGGTCTACAAGGAGGTTTTATAAAACGCATGTAATTGTTCCTATTGCATTTATATGTGTTTTTATGCACTTTTATTGGCGTTTTAGAGCTTGCCTTTAAAATATTGGGTGCTCAAAAACACTTTTTATGTATTTATTTATCTGTGTTTTACCATGTTTTTGGGTGTTTTCCAGCGTTTTAATTTTTTAAACGTTGCAAGCAACATTTAAAATAAATGTCATAAACGTGCTTCAAAGAAACGTCCTGGTGTAAATTTACCCATTGTAATGCATGGACTTTAAAAGCCTCAGGTTAAATGCTGGGGAAACAATCCATGTAGACTGAGCCTTAAAGTATTTTACTTGCTATCCATATTGCAAAATTCCCAAATACACTTGCTGCAGGATTCTAGCTCTCTATACAGAAGGGCTTGTTAAGGCTTAATTATTATTTTAGGGCTTATATCAATGAGTCAACAAGAAAATTCCTTGGTTCCAACAATCAGATCCAAACCTATCTTGAATTTTGACTCTTATGAGCAATAGAATATTGTCTGTTCAATTGGATTTTGGACCATCCCAAGTAGTAGAAGTAGCACATCTCAGACGAGCCAAAACATATTTTCAATTAACAATCAAGAAATGCAGGATTTTTTAGGTGCTTAACACGCTGATGCAATTACATAAAGTTATCACATTTGTACTGTTTCCAAAAGACACAACATATGCGCATAAATCAAAACACTCCATCTAGTTTTATGGGCAATACATCAAATGTAGACAATAAAAAGTTACACAGATTAAATTGCAGAGGCAGAATTTCTGCATTTTGGTTGCAGTAATGCAAAATAAATATTTCTAAATACCCAACTGCAGACTATTTGCTGTCTCCCATATATAGAATACCTTTTCAAGTGTCAGCACTAAAATTCCCTCTCAGGCTCCAATAAAATTTAAATCTGCATTAATAAGTCATACACTGAATACATGGTGAGAGAGAATGGTATACTCCACATGTACACTGTTCTGGAATCAAGCAGCAGAGGGTTACAAATAACTCAGAATCAGACATTATAGAGTAAAGTTTTGTGCATTGGAACACTAGGGTGCATGTATTTTGAATGGTTCCTCTATGCACTAAGCCAACAGTGCTCCAACGTACATGGGCTACAGTGCACCACAACACAATAGGATGAATCATGGTGTGTTGACCAGAGAGAAATGGTAAATGCTAGTTTTCCTGATATTTTGTTGCATTGCCAGCCCTTCCAATAAACCGGGTTGCTTTAATGTAATGCACCAAAACACCAACATCTGATAGAGTCTTTAAAATGTTGGGGTACAGAGATCTTACACAGGTTAATGTTTATTTTTAAAGTTGTTTTTGAATCAGTACAATAATAATACTTGGTGATCACTTTCAGGTGTTCCTTGTTTTGAAGGACTGTCTCTCTAACAAACTTAAATCCCTATGCCCATTATTTTGGCCTGATATACAGGCCTCTGCTAAAAGAATGTACTTTTGAACTACCAAAACATGTTCTACATTAAACATTTGCTTGGTTTAACCAAATATTTTTCCCAGATTTAATATTCTTTGTCTATAAGCATGGCAGAGGTGTATTCTTTGCCCACATACTTCTACAAAATGTCCCCTTTTCTTATATGATAAAGTTGGGAGCTATGTAATCAGGCCATAAAAATCCTTGTTTAGATATTTTCTGTTTTTTTTTTTTTTTTGGTGAAAACAAGTATTTCATGGCAGAAATGGTAGCTGTTTATAGTACAGGGTGCTTTAGCAAACTAAAGTAATTCCGTAAGGGTTTGGATTAGAATGCACATTTATCTAGATTGAGATGGCATTGAGACACTTGAAAATGACGTTTTGAGCATGAAACATGATCGGGAGTTCTACGGTGAATGCCATTAGAACGGCTGACATGCAGAACATAACTGACCCCTTTCTGAGTCAGGGACTGTGATTGTTCAGCTTTCTCATGGGAACCTGCACCAATGTCCTCGATCAAATGAGGATTCAGCTTGTCACACAGCAGAGCTATGTCAGCCTCTGTTCCAAAACATGAAACTAATCACCAGCAGGATTTAAAGCAGGGGGAAATAAAACAAAAATCACTCTTTCAGATCACTTATTTATTTTAGATCATTATTAGGAGTACCATCAGTACCATCCAGAACCTACTCCTACGCAAAATAACCAATTGGTTGCCTTTAGTTTATTGTATAGTACAATAGTAATATAGTTTGTTCATTAACAGGACAGAAAATGTATGTTTTTTTTCAGGTTGGGACATCTCATTGTGGCAAAAGGTAAACATATTCAACTTGCCAGTTTCCTAAATATATATATATATATATATATATATATACACACATACATAATCACAGTGGATCTGCCTTTAAGCCTAATTGGACCCACTGTATTTATTGCTGTAATGCATCAGGACTGGATATGTATTCTTTGCCCACATACTTTGTACTAAAAAATGCCCCCTTTTCTCGTCTCAGATAAGTGGGAGCTATTATTATTATTATTATTATTATTAATAAACAGGATTTATATAGCGCCAACATATTACGCAGCACTGTACATTAAATAGGGAGCTATGTAATCATGCCATGAAAGACCTTGTTTAGGCATTTCCTGTTATAAGATGACTACTATCTCTGAAGTGGACTTCATTCTCTCCTTATCACACTCGTATCTGGCTACAAGCTGCCATGCCGACACACACTGCACGGGTTTGCCCCACTCTTGCAATTTCTCCAATACCTTTATAGAAAATAAAAAAGTCAGTTCTGAGCAATAAATTGCAGCTGAGGCTAGTGCAAGGTTAGCGTCTGGTCCATTAGCTCTTTCAAACGCTTTGTGTCCTTAGATGAAAGGTTATGATTATGATAAAAGTGTACCTGTAGTCAAAAAAAATGTTAAAACACTCTAAAGCAGACAGAATTCTTGCATTGTTTATGCTTGTCTTAGGTGAAAATCTAGCTTTAGTAGAATAACTGTTTTGCACGTCAATTACTGGGGGTCTGTAGATTTAGAATGATATCATAAATTATGACTAAAATATTGTACAATTTTCGCTCATTCTATATGTTTCAATAAATTAAAATAGTTCAAAATATTTGTTAATCTAGAAGTACTCTCATATACACTAGACCCACTTGAAAGCCCCATAGCGGACAGTCCAGGTCTTTAAAATGGAAGAAAAGGTATGCAATTCACATTTCATTCACAAAACTGCTTTGGTTGGATGGGCCCTCTGTATTTAATGACAGGAGATGAGACTGTATCTTCATTTAATCAATGTCAAGATGGGAGTTTATGACTGTACTGTAACTATTACACTCTGTTTCTAATTAGATGCATGAAAATTAATTTTGAGTGAGCTATGCTGATTATAGCTAACTGGGACATTGACATGAAAATAAATTTTGAAATTAAGATTATATCAGAAGAATTACAGAAATTAGTTAACTGTTAAAATTTTAGGTTAGCATTGCCATCAATCAAAGCATAAATGGTAGGCAGTAATATTCAGCTCTGCTTTAGTTTGGATGCATACAGGCTGTTCAAGTTATTTTCAGATGTGATTACAGTGTTGTATATGGAGATAAAATTTAAAAACTCCTATACTGACCTTCAAGTTGACCTGGTATGAGATAATTCTTTTCAGGTTAAGAAGTATTTCTGGCCAGACTTTAAAAGCTGCACTGCAAAAGTGCACAGAGCACAGTGATTTCTGATCTGTGTCTTACTTGGGATTAATGGTGGTTTACAATCTGTGTCCTATTAAGAAGATTTCCCATCACTTCCTGTCATGTCCAGGCAATAGAAGTTAGGGGTTAATTCTTAAATGCAAAGGAAATCCCTACTTAGACATTCATCACAGAGAACAAGTGTCCCCATTGGAAGACTTTCCCTTTATTCCATTTCTAATGACAACCTAAACTTTTAGATCTACTCTTACTTTCATTTCCCATAATCAAGACAATTAGAGAGAATAAATCTCCCAAATAGGGACACAGACAGCCATTAAAACCAGACAGTGATTCTAATCCCTCACTATTCTACCCAAACCTAAAGTTATCTAAATCTTTAGTTATACATCAAATTATATATATATATATGTGTGTGTGTGTGTGTGTGTATATATATATATGTGTGTGTGTGTGTGTGTGTATATATATATATGTGTGTGTGTGTGTGTGTGTATATATATATATATATAAAAAAATAATTAGTTTTTTCCTTTTTTCCAGGATGACCAATGATACAGTCCACTGTGCACATAAAACAAATTAGTCCTAGTTAGAAATGTTTTTACCCATGATTTGCCAAACTTTTACTTAAAACTTACAAAGAGTAATTGTAATTCAGTAAAAGATCACCTACAGGTAGACCAATAGTCATACTGGTGACTGGTAGTCTTTACAGTCATACTGCATCTACTTCTCTTTTGGGCATAGTTTTAAGGGTTAAGATCCTCTTTAATGGTTTTACAGACAATCTGTATAGTTACAATAAATCAAATTCTAGGTGGCCTTGTTACACAAACTGCTAGACCCATACACAAACCAACCACTATGTTTTCAAAACTGGCAAATAGAGATTTCATCTACATCACAACCACTTTTTCTGCTGTCATGGCATGACCTAAAATCTCAGTTGCTTCCTAAGAGACAGCTGTATATTGACAGGAACTTGCAATAAATGTTAACATTTCTATATAATATATATAGAAAAATGTGAAAATAGTGCTTTTCCAGTCAACATAAAAGCAATTTACACCTGATTACTTTCTAAGTTTGTTCATCCGAAATGATGGGAAAATTGTAAAATACCAATATTTCTCATGTACTTTATTTCCAGTATGTACAAAGGGAAGTACGATGGCTCAGAGGTAGCACTCTTTCCTTTGCAGCACTAGGTCCCAGGTTCGAATCTCGGCCAGGACATTATCTGCATGGAGTTTGCAGGTTCTCTCCGCGTCTGTGTGGGTTTTCTCCGGGTATTCTGGTTTCCTCTCACATTCCAAAAAACATGCAGTAAGGTTAATTGGCTTCCCCTTAAAATTGACCTTAGACTACAAATAATGACATATGACTATGGTAAGGACATTAGATTGTGAGCTCCTTTGAGGGACAGTTAGTTAACATGATGATGATATATAAACAATCCCTAAATTCATTGTCTATACTTTTTATCTTTATGGCAAATGAAAATTAAACTGGACTCCCAGCCATACTTTACGAATGCTTTTTTACACTTAAAATCATCCAATGGGGATGCATGTTCTTGGGACCTTTACTATAAGAATTTTGTTCACTTTAAGGGCAGTTGCTACCCTGCTTTGTCTTTAAGACAGAAAGTGAACAGAAGAAGATAAATAGCCTAGCAAGGGTTTGAACACTTCATTACTCTTAATATAAAATAGGGGCTATGCATTCATTTTATTTATAATAATACAGGTTTACAATGATCATTTCATCCTGTATTTACCCATCTCAAATTCAACAAGTACACCACACCATCAACAGGAGAGTAAGTGTTGTGTTTGCATTCACAGAATCATTTTTATGCAACACAGTAATCCTAAACTGATATATAAAGCTCTTATTAGAGACCACTGCCAACTCTCAGATGTCATCACCTTTTCTTGAGCTCTCATCTTCACCTAGTTAAAGGGTAGCGGCTACAAGTCTCAATGATGTTTCCTAACAGCTTTCGAAAGCCAAAAACATGATATTCCAGACAGGAAAGTAAGAAACACATCTCTATATCTTAGTAAATAGAAGCAGTCTATGCCAAGTCCACTTAGTAGCTAATGGAAAGGAGAGGTTTGAGAGGCTAGAAAAGCAAATTTGGGATGAATTTGTAAAAGTGCTGTTAATGATTACCTTTTCGTTACAATCTGCTGCAAGCCATGATATACTAAAGATGTTCATAAACTCAACTATATTTTACTATCCATCGCAAATACTATTCAGTCTCCATGAAGCTGAATTTAAAAAGATGGGAATCTTCACACAAAGGATTTTGTTTATATTCACTAAAATGATCCAATCATAAAAGAATATTTCGCAAGTCATCATTTACTTGCTCCTGTAACTGGTTTGAGTTCTGAAACTCCAATGATGGAGAATATGAGACACATGCATCAATTGGCTGCCTGCTTTAGTATCCAGTATGTGCCTCGACAGGTCATTGATCATGGCTCAGACCAGGAAGGAACAGGAGGAAGTAGCAAACTGCTGGTACACAGAGGGAGCCACTGCAGGTGAGTATGTAGAGGTTACCATGAAAAAAGTGCCATTGAAGAGACATTGACATAAGGTGAAGGGGTTAACAGCCTTCCAAACCTTCCCATCATGAACCATTGTGCTAAGAAAATTTTTTGAAATTTCTAAAGATTCAGTCATAATAGGGTCTCCTATTCCATATAACTAGAAAAGATATGTCTGTGCTTTAGGTGTTCTATCTTAAAGACTGAGACTTTTTCTAATCTTTCCCCAGGGGGTTCATGTCTGCTACTTGACTCATGCCTGAACTTTTTTTGACCTTTAAAGGAACACTGTTACTGCCACAAAAAAAAGTTGTTACCTGTAAAAGAACAGGTAATAAACTTGCCTCTCCAGCAACCCATCTCTTATTCCCCTAAAGGAGTTAGTGGTTACCACCACAGTGCTGTGTGGACATGGTATTGCCAACAAAGTTGTGGAGGGAAAGGGACATGTCCTAAGTTTCTTTTTTTTAATTTTATTTAGAGCTTGTAGTTTTATATTGTTTTTCATTCATTAAAATTCCATCTAGACTATGTCCATTCAAACTACTTGTCACCTTGTTATATAGTCATAAATAGCAGGATTACCATATAACAAAACTATTTAAGAGGTGGGACTCGGAGACACAAAAATGGTTGTGATAAAGCAAAAACAAAATACAAAAAAGTGCAACACCTTTTTTTTTTTTTTAAAAAAGAGTGCAGTACCGCCCCCTAATTCTAGAGATTGATTGGGAGCGCAAAGCCGCCCGGGATACCTACGTCAGGCATCCCAGGAGGCTCCTGGGTGGTCCTTCTGCACATGCCCGAGCATCTCGGGCATGCGCAGAAGAAGCCTTTTTTGTGGCGCATGCACAGTGAGATTGTTTTTTTTAATCCTTTGTCACCCGATCTAGATATTTTTTTTTAATCCTTTGTCACCCGATCTAGCGCCTGGGTCAGGTAACATAGGATGAAGAGGCGAAGGTGACGGATGCCAGAGCGCCGGCTCTGGGACGGATGCCGGGACGACAGGGGACCTGATGCAAGACACCTCCGGATCGAAAAGACAGCCCTACAGGATTAAAGGTAAGAGTGTTTTTTTTTTTTTTTTGCACTTTTGGGTTTAGTTCCTCTTTAATTATATATGTCATTTTTTATTTTATTTTTTTATATGTCAATATTTTTTCCACTTTAATCAGGCATTCCTTGGTCCTCTTTCTTTTTTCTGCATGTTGCCTAAACACCTCCTTCTTCAGGCTTGAAGTACCTGAAAACATATTAAACTAATAACTAAACTAATCTGCAGCACGGAAGAAAAATATTGGCTTACGATCCAGATTCTTCCACTCTCATTCTGACATCTGCTGTGCAAGGGATTATGGGAGGATGATACAAAGATAAATGTAGGCATTTACAATGGAAGCATTTTATTAAAAAGCTAACAAATATATTTAATTTGTAACACATTTACTTGCTAGAAAATATGATATTTGCCTGAAGTTCTACTATAGCTTGGTAAGCATGCAGTAGAACAGATTTAATGATGTCATTCATGTTTCCTGGAAAGTGATCACTCTGTGTCAGAGTGATTAGAAGGGGATACATTGACACAGAGTGATTAGAAGGCGATACATTGACACAGAGTGATTTTTTAGTATTTTGTTCAGAATCTTTTTTTCTAGGTTTTTCTCCTTTAAAATTGGGTGCGTCTTATAGGCCGGAGCGTCTTATAGGCCGAAAAATACGGTACCTGAAACCATATTAAACTAATAACTAAACTAATCTGCAGCACGGAAGAACAATATTGGCTTACGATCCAGATTCTTCCACTCTCATTCTGACATCTGCTGTGCAAGGGATTATGGGAGGATGATACAAAGATCAATGTAGGCATTTACAATGGAAGCATTTTTATTAAAAAGCTAACAAATATATTTAATTTGTAACACATTTACTTGATGTTCTGCTAGAAAATATGATATTTGCCTGAAGTTCTACTATAGCTTGGTAAGCATGCAGTAGAACAGATTTAATGATGTCATTCATGTTTCCTGGAAAGCTAAAGATTTTCCAGGTCCAATACATTACAACAAAAGGACGGTTACAGATTTCGTGCTGCACTGAAAGTCTTTTTCTAATGCCCTATTCTTCAGGTCACACCTAGAGCTATTGTGCGTCAGTGGGGGGGCGTAACCAACAAGGGTGCAACATAAAATAAAAAAGCTTTTTAATCTACACAAGCATGGCAAACCTTGTTCATGAAATTTGACTATCTTCAACAATATTAGCTGATATGTAACACTTCGGGTGTACCGGATGTAGCATAAATAAATACGTAATAATCTAAAAATAGCATCAAGGTCTAAAGTGTAATTATCTCTTAAATTTAAAAATATTTTATATGTGTGTGTGTGTGTGTGTGTGTGTGTGTGTAAATATATATATATATATGTATGTATATATATATATATCCAGTTCAAAAGTGTTCCATCTCTTTTGGGCTAGGAAATGACATCTGGAAAAATTGTTTATAAAAAAATCAATTTTTGTGGTTACTTAGCTACTATCTTCTGGCACATGTTGTCACTTTGGGCTTGATTTATTAAAGCTCTCCAAGGCTGGAGAGAATACACTTTCATCAGGGAAGCTGGGTGATCCAGCAAACCTTGAGAGGATCTGGTCCAGTATTAAAAACATTTGCTACCAAATAGCAAATAACTTTGAAGAAATCCATTCCAGGTTTGATGGATCACCCATTGTGTATCCTCTCCAGTCTTGAAGAGGTTTAATAAATCAGGCCCTTTATGTCAAGATTTCCCAGGTTGCAGGCTGTTTCATCAAAAATCTTGTTCATTTTTAAAGCTAGACTCCAGTACTTCAAAAAAAAACTTTTGTATTTAAAAAAATGAATAGATATAGCTTTAATGCTACTGCTGTAATGACCGGAATTTAACTTAAATCTCAGAACTGCATGAACAGAAATAAATTTGACAGGTTAAACAGCTCTCATATAAGTATTTCAGCCTATTGTCTGCAGTCCTCTTGTAAACCTGTGACCCCAGAATTACATGACAAGTACTAACTCCCTTGTCACCATCATACCCCTTGTCACCATCATACCCCAGATCTTTGCTGCTCCAAAATGCCAAAATTATTTTTCTGCTTGGCTGAACTTTGGCCATTATTCTGCCCTATAAAACAAAAATATTTTTTCCTGGCTATACTTAGGTCACCATACTGTCCCAAGAAGCCTAAAGTATCTTTCTTCTGTTCTGTATACATTTAAGCTAAACCTTCCCCCTGTGAGATTACCTTCTCTCCTCCTAGTCTGATGTAAGAAAAAGAGCACATTTGCATGTCTTTGTAAACAATCTTGCTCCTATTAATACAGCTGCAATATGTGATACACATCTGCAAGCTTTTAACAACTTCTCAGAGCTCATTAGCATAGCTGGAGTGATCCAAACCCAAGCTGATTTGTTCTAATGGCAGTAACTGACAGTGACTTTGGGAGTCTGGTATATTCATAAAACTCAGAAAACCCAATTCAAGCAGATGTTATTAATTGCTTCACTTGCTACTATATATTGTTAATTAAAAATTATAGCTTGCATTCTGGATTCCATTGCTTTACAGCATAATCCACTAATCTTCTCTTCCTTCAGAAATGTGTCACACGGTTTACACTGACCACTAATGGGTATTGCTGATCAGCACCACGGTCAGAGAGCATATATGTTCTTATTGAAGAGGTTAGGTCAGCTGCCATTATATTCTTTGTTTAATATAAAAACAGCTTATAGTAAAACTAAAACAATTACCGTCCAGCAGAGTGCCACCCTCCTACTTCAGGGAACATTCACTTTCTGGAACTCAGTGTGAGTGCAGTAATTGATTTTCCTCCAGGAGATTTTTAGTGAATGTCACTTTTGCTTCTTTACAAATATGTTCCTTGGAGACCAAGCTTAAAAGATCACCTTTTTAATGGACAACATGGTATCCTGGAAGCCTAAACTAATCGGCTGCCACTTGCATGTTCCCACATATATTATTATGGGGGCGTAATATTAACGCTGCTTGTTTGTACTCAAAGTAAATAGATAAAGTATGTTTAGTTTTGTTGCATCGGATCACCAAATCTTTGGCAGAGTGGATACTTTCCCCCCCCCCCCCCCATGCTGTTAAATCTTTGCTGTAATCTTTGAGGATACTTGAGATGTAATTACTTCACAGTAGGTTAGGGATGGCTTATTTTGAAGTTCTTTTGATGAATATTAAGAATATATAAATAATTTATCTTCTATTGTCTTGGCGTAGGTGCACATTGTACAGAAGCAGTATAATTTTTATTTTTTTTTCCCTTTAAAGCTGGTCCAGTGCAATAACCCTTTAAAGATTTTACAATTTACACTTGAGGCTTCCCCATATTTTTATATCTGGAAAGTTGAGCACTGTTATACAGTATAGTATATTGATTTAGTTTATACAACTGTCCATAGGTGGTTCGAAGAGAGATATGAGACAAAAGTATCACAGTTCCGAAATTTTTAAACTTTGTGTTGCCATGCTCTTCCCCTCCAATTAGTCTGCTCTCTTGGCACTGGCCTACATGTGCCATTATGCTAATGTGTATGTGGGGCCATCGTGTATGAAAATGAAAGAAAATCCACGTGTTAATTGTCAACCAGTGAGGACGCCTGCTCTAGTGACAAATCTTTATACAAAAAAGCAAATAAACTAAAAGAGCTTTTACACATTCTCTTCTCTGGTAAAAAACATACACTTTATGTATGGTCCTGGGCCTAATGGTAAAAATAATTCCAGCCTCAGATATTTGCAAGCTTTATGTAGCAGCCATATAGCATCAGGGACAGAAAGCCCCTTTAAAAGTGCTTACATTTTTTTAACTGGCTCTCGTGTTTTATAGCATTTTTTCAGCTCATGTTTCCTGACTTTTAATGTGTTTGAAGGGTTGAATAGGGAAGGTTGATTTGAATAGTGCAGATATTATGGTAAAGGGTTACCGCAGACACTTGAGGTTTAACGTTTGATTTCACTGTGGTCAATTTCAATTGAACTCAAGTGAATTGTGAATTGTAAACTATAACAAGGATTTGTTTAAACTTCTCTTAGTCGGCTTACAAAATGGATGAAAAAGTATGCTTTATGTGCTTTTAGACTTGGCAAAAATAGCAAGCTGTTCTTTAACAAAGTATATAAACAGTGTAGACAAGTACATTGCAATAAAATATATGCCAGGCATTGCTCTTTTACCTTTTCTGTCTCCTATGGCCAGAACATCTAAGTGGAATTCAGTCACCATGTTTGCAGTACTTATTAAAGAATTAAATGTCTGTGGGATTGTTGCAAGTACTGGACTGTATGAAGATGTAGTGTGCTTTATAGAGTACAATGAAATTGCTGCCCTAAAATCCCATTATGAAGCCTTTGCTTTACACCTTTCCCCAGCACTAATGGAAACCAATGTAAGACCTCATTAGCTGCATTAAGTTTAGTCTCAATCTTAAATTTTGTCAAAGCCCAGTTTTAGTGAGAGTTTTCATAAAACAACCTATTGTAATACCTTCAGTTATGGTCATTGTAGGACAAGGGTTAAGGTATAGGTAAATATTTAGCCCCTGCATCAATTCTAAAAGATAAGTTTGACTGGTGACCCTGAATGGAGTCAATTTACAATTCAGACAACAATCAGTGTGGGATTTACAGTTGGTTATAGCATCATAGCATCTGACAGAGGAAATTCTTCCAGCACCAACTTCCTTCGAACTGCTAAGAGCCACAATGAAATCTGGTGCTGGTAAATGTAAAAGAGATTCTTTACATTAAACCATGTCCTTTAGGAACACCCACTTTTCAACATAGCCATCAAACAATGAGCACCATGGTATGCTTTCACTGACCCACAACAAAAAATCCCTACCAATAAAATTAGTTGGTTAGGTTTTTCCCCTGAGCCAAGGGTTTTTAATCTTGTCCTGGTGGGGATATGGAGCATCGGGCTGCCATAAATGTAATGCTGCAGTTGAGTTCTGGTTCTGACCAAGCATTGTCTTTCATTTATTGATCTACTATATAATTATTAATTTATATAAAACTAAAACCTTTCCCTTTCCCATGCGATTTAAAAAAAAATTCAAATGCACATTCACAGCTTTTTAAAATTAAATCCTTCTTTCTCCAAAATGCACATTCTAAGCAGGCACAACACAGTTGTTTCTGATATTCATATTGTTTTGGTAAGATTCAGTTGGTAAGCTCCAATTTTTATCGTTTCTTCAAACAAAGTTGTCTTGAATGTACAGGCTGTGATTGACAGCCCATTGATTCTTTCCCTTTGTTAAATTAGAGGCAGAATAGTGGTACTTTATGGATAAATTATTGAGCCTACAATAATTGGAATGATAGAACACTCCAAATTTAGGTGATCATTGGAACCGTAGCCAAGGGGAAATTATGTCTCACTTCTTGTTTTGTCTCTGGGAAGCAAATAGAAATCTACCCAATGGGAAAAATTGAAAAAATCTACCCAGAAAAAAAATTCTTGACATGGGGGTTTGAGAAATTTCTACTCATATTCATGATAAAAAAAATGTTTTAGATGATATTTAACTTTCACTGGATGTAATGAATTATGCAAGCAGTAGGAATGCCAGATTTGTAAGGCAAGTAGATTTTCATTTGCCCTATGCAACACTTTCAACTTAATCAGTTTGATAGAACATTGGGTGGATAATGTATGCAATTGGCAGGCATGGGAAAAAATCAGAGAAGTGTTTCTAAGTTGTTTTTAGTCTATTTGAAATTCCAGTGATAGTTGAATGTCTTAAAAACTTCAAACTTGCAAAACTTCTGGGTAGGTATGTCACTATTCTGGCTATCTAACAGGACAGGTATATGCAAATCACAAGATTGCTAAACAGAAAAATCAACAAAACAGTTTATTTCTCTGAACATTATATTCAGACTTTGTCTTTGGCACCACATTGCTATGTTTTTTTGTCCAGTTTTAGCCAATTTACGCAGATGCAGCTCTGAACTCCCATGTGAGGACCCAATTAACCTTTCAAATGCAAATGCAATTACTAATCATTTTAGGTAGTGATCAGTGATAGGGCATTGTAGCAAAATCATTGTCTGTGAAAGGCACAAAAAAATAAATGCATTCCACATGAAATACTTAAAAGTATTTCCTTCTACCACTCCCAGTGGTGAAAAAGAATATTTAAAGACTAAGGCAAACATTATGACTAACTCCACAGAATAGTAAAATAGAATGCTTTTAACAACTATGTCGGTGCCTATTAAAGGGTACAGGGTACAGCAAGCAATATCACTATAGCAACAAGCAATTGTGATCATCATAACAAGTATTGTAAAACTGTGAAGTAGATGGTCCAAATTCACACATTGCACACAGAAGTGCACTTAATAGCTAAGTCTTGGGTACCGCTAACAAACAAGAGCCTTTCTTTTGGATTTACTCCAACCTTTACAACATAAATGTAGGGATAGTTTTACTTCCACCCCTTAGGGCATTCTCTTGTAGACAATAGAGTCATAAATTAATTTCAACTTTTTGGAATTCCTAACAGCACATCTGTTAATTTGACTTCCTACCTCAAAATTGTAATCCCCAGAGGAACAAGCATAGGTACTACTGATAGAGGCTACAACTGTATTGCAAATACAATAAAACTTGATAACATACAAGTCATTCCAGGACCATTATAAGACTTTTTATAGAACGCATGTTGTAAGGTGTAGCGTTAACCAAGGTTATTGGTAGCCTAATATTGGAACATTTCAGAGTTTTATATGGAACCATGTCACAGGGCTCTGATGCTGGTGACAACTCACTAGCTGCAGGCTTGCCAAAATGTTCAGTGAAAACACTCACCTAATTGCATATGACAGTTTGGCTGCAGGTAGATCATAAAGACATGGGCTGATAAAATCTCTGCAAAAGGCAAGTTGTCAGCAAGACAGCAAAGCCTTACTCCAGAGGTCCCCAACCCCCGGGCCGCGAACTGGTGCCGCAGGTAGTGGAAGCACCAGTGGCCCTCCTTACACTGCTCTACAGCTAGTGACAGTGTGATGACAAGAGGCAGATTTGCTGAGAATGGCAGAGTGATATATGTAAGGCTTACACTGCTCTGCCATTCTCAGTAGCTCTGCCACCTGTCAGCACACCAGCTCTCTTACACTGTTCTGCTACTCCCAGCTAGTGTGCTAACAGGAGGCAGAGCTGCTGAAAATGGCAGTGTAATTGTTGCAACATTCGTTCCCCCAAAAAAACTCTGTGCCATGGCAAAATTTTATTTATTTATTATATTACTATAATTTATTTTATTACTGGGCCATGCTGTCAGGTTGGTGACCACTGCTCCACATGACAAGTGAGTGACACATGCAAGAAGGTGAGCATTTGACTGGTGTGTGCATAGCAGGTTTGCCACTGGATAGTCTTACAAACACCTTGCTTTGGGGTGGGCCACAAAGTGAAGTAAGCAGGAACTGCTTTGGAGAGTTCAACCTCCTGGGCGGTTCATTTCTGTCTGGATTTATATATCTAAAAGCAGTACATTGTCTTTCATGAAAATTCGTTTTACAGTATAATATAATAGTATGAGTATAATAAAGTTTGAAACACAAAATCATGACAACAATGTAATATTACATAAATTTTATTATACTCATACTATTTTATACTGTAAAATACATTTTCATGAAAGACAATGTACCATTTTTAGACGTATAAATCCAGTGTATTGCATTCAATACAGTTATTTTATATTGAATGCAATACAAAATAGCGACAGCTGCACACACAAACGTCACCGGGAACTCCTGGAAAACGTCAGCGCACTCGCCAGGGGAAAAGATCGACGAAGAGGACGCGGCTCCGAGTGTGGATCGGGGTTACCGCTTTCAGCTGTTTTTTTTTACCCTAAGCCACACCCGGGCTTACCACTCGGGTGCCTTGCTGTCCAGTGAGTAAATAGGGCAGAAATAAGGTCCTAGGTAGCTTTGCCTCTATTTCCTTAATTGAACATTAAAAAGAAGTAGACACAAAGAAACTGTCCCAAGTGCATTATCTATATTAAAATGGCCCAGCCCATCACACACCTACTGCCTTCATTTGTATATTACCTTATGAAATGAAAGACAGGTGCACAGCTTCGACTAGTTGTGCTATCCCCCTTTGGTAACTGCAGGAACATTAATGTTGTGTCTGCCTTCTTCCCCTGACATCCTCTGGCCCTAGGTTCCTGCCTAGTTTGTTTATGTTTCCGCTCTAGTTCAGTGATCAGTAACCATGCAGGTAACTTGTGACTTTACCAACTTATTGGCTAACAAAGCTGAAGTTATGACTATTACTATCAAAAGGCTAGCATTTTCAGGCAAAGTGTTAACTTCATATTTCCCTCAATTCAGGTTTCTATTAAAGAGCCTTAAGGTAAGATAGAGGTTTAAAGTATGGTATGCAGGAATTACAAAATAAAATGAAGGTTCCAGCTAACTGGAAGATAATATGACAGCCCATGTATGTACAACAACATAAGGATGAATTAATGTCAAAAAAAGCCAAGTGGACAGTACCCAGCCATGACATACAAGTATAGATACAAAGACCCTGCCTACAGTAAATGATAATACATGATCAAACAATAGCTGATTAAACAGATTGTCATTAGCAGGCAGCCCTTATATATGGGCAGAGCTAAAGCCAGTATCCCATTTTTATGTCCTAAAGTGTTAAGATGACTTTTACTAAAAACCAATTGGTATTTTGTATGAAACTTTTGATTCTGTACAGCCTTGTTTTGCCACAGATTAATCTAGAAACCATCAACATGTTATGTAAGACAAATGTAAGGCTTTATAAAGGCTAATCTTTGGGCAAACAAGATACATGTTCCAACTACTAGCAATGAAAAGAAGACTAAATGTTGACTTTAAACCAAGGTTAATCAAAATTCGAAGTATGTCCTTGTGCCTTGTTAAGCCATCCTATATCACAATAGAAACCTCTTGCCTTCCAACATCAGTCATGGCTTTTAAAGGTTGGACTTACACCTTTTCTTGCACATTTTTACATGTGTTTTTAGTGGGCCCCATAAAAACTAAATCTAGAAGAGGACCATGCACGCCAATGTATTGCATAGATGTAAATTACCATCATTTAAAACAATAGCTAACTTGTGTGTGAATGGGCCAAAGTAGAGACATTTGGTCAAAAAGGAAGCTGACTGGCAACAACAATGCTTTCATTACCCTGGATATGCAAACTGGTATACATCAAATAAACACACTCTGTGAAGACAGTGGGAGTCTGTTTTTTCAGATTTTCTTATATTCCATCTTTATAAGTTCTAAACTTATCTTATCTAAAATGGCAAGCAAATCTTTATATCAAAAATGACACATCAAAGATATACTAATGCCCTCAAGATTAGACAGTAGAGGAGTATAAACCATTACATGAAGGGACAAAGTCACAACTGCCTACTTGTACCTTGTTGCAGGTTTTGAACCCACAACAAAGAGGAAATCACCCAGCATCTCTCAATATCTTTCTGGTTAAAATTTGGTTTAAATTTTAGTGAAATTTTCACCACATTACCCACATTCCTTAAGTTAATTTTCTCTTGCAGAGTGAACAGCAAAAATCAACTCAGTAAATCAGCCCCAATGCAACAACAGAACACCTGTTCACAAAATTGCCAGTATCAACCTTTACCAGTTGGTATTAGAGATTGATTTACCAAAGGAATATAGGATTATTAATTTAGCAAAATGAATTTTGCCTTAGCAAGGGATATTTTACATAACTTAGTGAATGTGGTAAAAGCTCTGCTGCTTTTTTTTTATTTCTTTACACATGATTGGATATTCTTTGTTACTTCTTTTGTTATTTTTACCTAAGCTAAGTAAAAAATCCTTTGCAAGATGATAATTACCTTTGCTAAGTGATCAGCCTCAACTCCCTTAATAAATCAACCCCACCATGTTGTAAAGGGGACTGGTTGCTTTTTAAAGGGGAATCCGATAAAGTTAACCCTGGAAAGAGTTTTTATGCCAAATACATGGCCACTCCCCTGCTACTACTGTCATCTGCCACCAGACAACATTTCTACCCCTTGATTAGGTGATTAAAGTCTTACAAGTGTGGGGGACAATCAATTTCACACATAACTTTATTTAAAGTTAACCAAAATTTCTTGTTTTAAGAAAAGAAAAATCACATTCTTACAACATACCACGTAAAAAAATTGGAAATGTCACTTCAAACCAAAATTCAATTCCAAATTTTACTACTCTAAAAATAAACACATGACATGATTTCCACACACTGCAAAGTGCTAGTGACTACACTGAACTATCCAGTACAATCCTATTAGCGGAGAATTACTAAATGGGATTCCAGCACAGTGTATGTCCACAGCCTTAAGTTATTTCACTAGGAAAATAGGAATAGAAAAAAAAGCAACAGGCCAAGTCATCATATGGAACCCTGACGTTCAAGTTACCGATTGCAAAAACACTTACATTTCATTTAATGGTTTTTCAAGCCAGCAAGGTAATTAGTTGAAATCATTCATCGTTATTACACTCCTAGCTTCCTTTTAGCACTTAGTCATAATAACCATCTATTATGCCCGTGCATGTAGAAACAACTGTACCATCACTCAAATTTATGATTGTGCATGCCAAAGATTTCACACTTCCAGTATTTTCGTTATAAACTTACCATGTTATCTTGCAGTCACAATTGTTACATTTATCACTAAACACTAGTGACATTGGTTACACAACCATTCAGCATAAACTGCTTCTAGACATGGAACATCTAACAGTGGCTTGGCCCTTGAGCAACCAAACTATAATACACTTTATTTGTATGCCACTTTAACTGCTGCCCGAATGGCAAACCTTAACTACCAGTTTAACAAACCAATACAGCAGTGAATACATCTTAAAAAAATTGACTCTTTTACTATTAGCAGAAAAAAAATGTAAATTTTTCTGTAATAATATTTAGGTGAAAAGCTTTCTTTTAAAAAAAAAAAAAAAATTGAAAAAAAAAATCCTGCAATAAAACAGCCTGACATGTCCCCAAGAAACAGGACGTTATTTTTGGATACTACACTCTATTAAGTAACAGTTTATGCCTGTGGAAATGGTATGTTCAGAATTAGTATGCCCTGGAGATTATTGCAATAGTAAATAACCCTAACACTGCACTCCACAGGAACACTTACAGTATCCAGCACATGTGGAACTGTGTGTTTGAAAAAAAATATACAAACAATGGTGGCAAATATTTAGCTAAGCTGGAAGCTTAAGTGTATTACCTGAGAAGAAAAACAGGGAAAGAAACAACATTTTAACTGCTTTAGGGCTAAAATTTGCCTCTGGGGTGTACTAGTTCTACATTCCTCATGTGATTGAAAAAAAAATAGTTTTTTTTTTCTCTTTTAAATATATTTTTCTTACCAACTTCTATTTAACATAAGAATTTGTTCTCCTAGTCTTAGCATTGACATCCATTGCAACAATATAACAAACATTTTGGACCATCTACATTTTAAATTTTTAATTATTATTTTAACTTTTCAAAATTCGAATTTAAACTATGAATACAATATATTAATTGAAGGTTATAAAGTTCCTAAGACCTCCCAGTTCTTGCCTTTTCTCTAGCCTACACATTGCCTTCCAGATCATAGGTATTTTGTCTTACCGTGGCGGTTGGATTAACCATGGCATCTGCGTCAGTCTGTGAAGAAACATTAAGTTGTAGATTTCTGGAAGTCTATTCATTCAGAGTTAAGAAAAAAAAAAGTTGGGTTTTCCTAGCTTTGTAGGAAGATTTCTGAGTTGCTCTATGGGTGAGGAGTCTTAAAACTCTGAGTCTTGTGAACATAATCTGCTCGATTATACCAAACCAGCCCAGCCAGATGGCTTGGTGCTCTGCAAAGTAACCCTTTCCCTGCTGACTGCTTGTGTGATACTATATCACATATTCACATGGTTTTACATCATTAACACCTGGTAAGATTTAATATTTTAATAAAAAGGTGTTGCTTGTCTCAAGGACAAAAAAAAAAAATAATTTGAAATTTAAATTTTGCAAAGGTGATTTTTTTTTCTGAACAATTTTGAATAATCTAAGGTAAATATTAATTTCTTGTTGTACCAGCTAATATGGTCTGTTTTCATACATTTTAAGTTTAGAATCATTTAATTGGGATTATAGATCGGGAAAAAAAAATGTTCCAGACCTGTTTTGTGAGAATAAATATTGGGGTAACCCAGGTAGGATTTTGGTTTTGTACTTTATAATTGAGGGAGAGAGACAAAATAGGTATACAGACCTACTCTCTTAACCTGCTCCAATTCTAAATCGCTCAATATGTTTTATTATAATATTTAATATTTGAAAAATAAAAAAGAAGCAAGAGTTATCAACACATTTTTCCCAATAAAAAAGCTAAAAGACATAAAAGAAAACATTCATGATTTTATACAGGAAATCTCCTTATGGGTGTGTGGCAAAAAAATGTGTAATTGTAAATTATGACAAAATTGCAACCAGTATTTTATGCCACCTTTTCCTCAATGAGGCATGCACAAAATTTTACACAGGTTACTTAGATTCCACCAACAAAAAGCCCTTATCTCGAAAAGCATCAGAGTACTCTAAAGAAACTACCATGCGTGTCAAAATATACATGTGTTAGTATCAGTTGAATAGCATTGATGACATGTATATTCTTGCATTTGTTAAGTGGACCTTCAAATACCTTTTAGAGACCGAAAGAATTAGGTTACAATGAAATTAGGATCAGTTCCTTCTATTCCACTTTCCCCAAACTCCTTTTGTTCCTCTGTATCTCCATCTCCAGTTTCCCCCTTATTTTTTTATTTGCATCTTCAAATATCTTTTGCCATTTTGACCCTACCTGTTTCCTCTTTTCAGGAAATCCTAAACCCTCTTCTGGGTCTAGGTTTTGTAGTAGGGTAAGTTTCACTTTGAATCAGAAGAGCTCTCCCAATCAGATGAAGAAAACAAAACAGCTTGAAAAAAATCTTCTCTATACAAATTGCCCTTGTCTGATCATCCCTCGCTGGTAGACCAATTATCACCAATGGAGGCTCGCAGTCAGATAGAGAAGAGGTATCGAACACAAGCTCCTTGGCGTAAATTCGTTCAGAAAGCGACTTCTCAGTAGCTAGCAAAGTCAATGGTCTGAGCATTTTTCTGAGTCCTCAAAAGTTGAAAGAACAAATTGCGAACAGGGCAAAGATTTTCCAGCGTAGTGAGATTGACTCCTCAACATGAGTCCTAACAACCGATCAGGGAGTTTAAACAAGCCAAGTCAAACTTGCTGCTGTGAGAGAGGTGCCTGGCAAGTCTCAGATTATGTTTTCCCACTGGAATACACCACTCCCTGGGTTGTGAGTGACAGACTAAGCCATCCAATGCTGAGTTTGTAGTGAGAAATGACTACAGCCAAGTAAAAAGATCACAAGTCACCAAGCGTTGGTGGCAATCAGAAGGGTTAAAGCAGGCAGAGATAAGACAGAGCTATGAGCCTCTTTCATATCACCAAGCGTTTTAAAATTCTGGCTAAGAAAAGCAGTATACACAGCTCAAAGCTATTTCAGCTTTCTCCAGAGAGAAAAAGGGACCAGAAGAGGCATGCTATTGCATTAGGATTGTTAAGAGATGGAGGGTGGGGGGATCATTCATGAGCATAAGTGTGTCCGTGTGTCTGAGCAAGGGGAACAAGTACGTGTGTACTGTACACATTTGCATGCAAACAACACGCCTTGTAATTTGAGATCTGACAGCTTTATCTTGCCAAATATGTGTGGAGAAAAAAAAGGCAAGAAAATGTCTAAAGCAGAACAGAGGACCCATTTCAACACAAAACATGTTTTGCATTTTTTAATTTATTTTCAGAGTTATTTATCTTTGATCATATAAAAAGCATATGTTATCTCTTTAGAAATGATTCTGGATTTTATTATTTGGTTTTAAGGAACATAGATTTTCATTTAAAATCTGTTGCAGTAGAATAGTAACTAAAAAAGTGAACAAGATTTAAAAAAAATAAATAAATAAATAAATAAATAATTTTTGCAGATAAAGTATAACATCATTTTGCATGTGATTAACTACAAGATTGATAGGCTGGGGAGAGGCAGCTAAGACGTGTTATAATCCAGATCCGATTGAGCTTGGCCTTTCCTTGGGAATTAACTTTGTTATATTTTTAGGCACCCAGGGCTAACAGTGTCAATAAACGTAGAACACATAGTGCGTGGACTGAAATAATCAAATATAACTATGTTTAATTTTTTCCTGGAAAGGAAATGCTGAAAAAAAACTTCTGTGCCTCAATTCACATATTTGTTAAACAATGCAGAAATTGGTTGTATGTTATGTGTTTGGGTTTGCGCAGTTTAATTAACTGGAATTGAAAGAAAAACTACCAGCATTCAGTATATTCGTGTTAAGACTTTGGCTTTAGCAACAGTGCCACTCTGTGGCTGCAAATAAAAAAGTTAGAAAGGAAATACTATAGAAAAAGTCCTGCAGAAAGCAAAATGTGTTTGTTTTCCTTCAATGAATAAAAACTGGAAATGAAGTGAAAATGAAGTAAGAGCTCATGCACATGTTCAAATGAATTCAAAAAGAGCCTGTCAGTAAGTTTAAATTTAAAAAAATCTTCAGCATGTGTCACACTTTTGGTGGCAAGATGCCTGTTGCCCCTCTAAATGATGTGGTTCCAATCGGCAGCCTTTGTGCCACTTGTCTTTCCTGCAAAAATGTAGGGACTGGTGGAAGGAACCATATGCAGAGTGGGACCAGGTAGCTTACACTCTATGTAGGATCTGTGCATATGATATTGTAGCTAATGTGATCTTGAATGCAGCCATTATTAACAGAACTTGTGATTGAAGGACTAGGTATTAATCCCTTTACATTTAGTGACAAGGTCTCTATAAAGTATTAGTAAGAACCCTGCTATACTCTCCTGTCCCCATACTGTTGAAGGACACCTTCTTCCTAGGTAGGAACTTTGGCCATCTTGATTGGCTGGGCTGGGATAACCCCTGCCCCCGGATAAAAAATAAAAAAATAAAAGAGCACCTGTATGTTCCAGGCCATTGTCTCAGTTTTAGTACAGGTGTTAGGTGCTTAGTCAAACATGCCACTTTTCTTTTAAGCATTTACAGGTGCAGGCCATTTCTCCAACTTAAGTGTTTTTTTATGGTGAATGCATAAGTCTCCACCTGGCTGTCTGGGTTCCTGATGACATGATCAGAAGAAGAAGAAGCTTAGTACACCACAATTTTACCTAACTTTAAATAATAAACATCATGACCTGCAACCGTAAATAATTATTCAGAATGGTTAAAGCTTTCCTGAAAAGTGTTTTCTGTAACATTGTTTTACAGATTGTGATAATGATTGTGTTTTGCATTCTTCAAAACCATCCATGATGAAGTCTGGTCCAATGCTAAGTAACAGAAGATTTTTCAACATCTGAAAGGGCTTTTCATTGGGTTCTTGAAGGTTTATTTAATGCTACATTGCTCTCAATGGAATGCTTATGGTAGCTAAATCAAGCATTAAATTAGATATAATTATCTTGATTTTATCTTAAATCAATTTGATGATCAAAGTACATTTCCTCTAATAAGTTAAGGCAGTTCTCCTGCTTACCATGTGTTTAAAGTCATATGTGGTAAGGAGAATGCAAAGCATTAAAAAATTATACTAATTACTTCAATATCTAATTTATATTTGATAAAACATCTAAACCTGTATAATAATATTATAATAAAAAACCTACTAGTAAAACTTTAGGGAACTGGGGGACCACACTGCATAATGACCAGCAACCCAACACAGCTGGATACCTTGCTTCACTCATGGCACAAGGACGTTTTTGATACAATGGCTGCACTTATGTACACAACATACTTTTCAATGCGAGGGAAACATTATTTTAATACTTTTCCCACCTACAAAGAAAAACATATTATGAACCCATGTAAAAGATTTACAGTAATTCAAATACATGGTGTATCTTTGTTTTGTTGGATACAGTCATAGGGACTGACCTCCCAGATACAGGTCTACATGCTGCATTTAACATTTTCAAACATTTTCTGGGTGGATTTTACCTGCAAAAAGCGTTAATCCCGAGTCATACTCGGGGTAGCTTTTAACTAAAAAAATACACACTTACCTTGCTCCGTCGCTGTCCCCCGGCCTCCTGCTGGTCCCCGCAGGTCCTGGGAACACGTCCTGCTCCTCCAATCTCCAGCTGCAAAGTGCAGAGACGAGATCTACGGGAATTTCCGGTGACGTTGGTACATGCGTCGGTGCGGACAGGAGAATCAGCGGGAAATTCAAATAATTTTGTTTTGGATTCAATACAAAATAGCTGTATTGAGTTCAATACAAAGAAATATTCATATAATATATAAATAATTATATATGCTACTTTACAGTTACATTACATTTTTTAATATTTTTTTTATTTTTTTTTAAAGATTTTTGTGTTTTGTTATTTAAAGTTTATTATTTAATTTATTTAATATCAGTGAGTTATGCTTAAGAATTACAGCCTACAATGAAAATTAAATTTCCATGCAAAAAATTGTACCGCTTTTTGCATGGAAATTTAGACGAAATTAGACCGCTGGGGAGGGTAAAGCTCTCCAAGACTTGAGAGGATAGACTATTGTGGGAAAACCTGGTTGATCCAGCAAACCTAGAATGGATTTCTTACTACCATTTTTTTTTGTTTGGCAAATGTTTTCAATCTTGGACAAGTTCATTTGAGGGTTTGCTGGATCACCCAGGTTCACCCATGCTAGTTTAGTTTTGCTAGTTTCCAGTCTTGGAGAGCTTTAATAAATCAGGCCCATTGTGTCTGCTTTATTTGCCCTCTGCTTCACTTCAATCATTCATTTTTACACTAGCTATTTAAGAATTAATATTGCATTAGATACATAGATTTGTAGATAATCCCTTAGAGGTAGCTTAGATTACCACAACATGAGGATGTGGTTTGTTTTGTGTGGGATAGTTAATTTGTTTACTGTATGTGAACGAAACGGGACAATCATTGTATGCTACTGCTGTGTAGTTATAAACTGCAAAAAAAAATTAAGATCATGTAAATCAAGCTGATCTCTTTCACATATATATCCAGAAAATCAATAAAACTTTACATTTGCTTTAAAATAGGTTGCTGTCTTTAAGGACAGTTATATTTGTGTGTTTTCTCTATGAGTAAAAAAAACAAAGGGACTCCAGGAACAAAGTGTGACATGTGAGAGGAAAATTATTTCTGCATTCCCAGACGTCTGCTTAGAGCATTTGGCCTCTAAAACAATGTATTCATCATGATAATTTTTATTGCATTAAAAAGCCAATAATAAAAATATCCATGGAGGCTGCCAACTACTCAAAATCTTTAACAGAAATCTAATCAACTTGTAAGTCATTTTAGAGGTTTAAAAAGTTATTTCTAGAACTAAAGCCGCACCCACACATGCAGTAATAGTAGTTGGAAAGGATCTTTCACGATCCTTTCCAACGACTAGCACTGCACGATGCATGAACGGTGCTGTACATACAGCACCGATCTGCTCTATGAAGAGGGAAGGGGGAGAGCGACGGAGCGCTACCCCGCTGAAAATGTATTCTTAAATTATTGGTATGTAAATATATTGTTGTATAAATATTATTATTGTTACACAAACTTAATTAGGAAACGTATATATATTTACCGATTGTATGGCCTTTGCTTGAGGATGACCCTTAGGCTGGAGGTCACCGTTGAGAGATCCCCTGAGGTCTGAGAGTTGCTTGACCTTATGTTGTCTCCTAGCTCCTAAGTACCAGTGCCCAGCAGTAGTATAAATTGCTTGTAAATCTTTTCTAAACAAAATGTGGAAGATAACCTTTTAAGAAATGCTAGTTGACTTGCTGTAAAGCTTACAACTCAATGCTTTAGGAAAATCAGAACACATGTTAAAGTCTTCATATGTGTTTTAGGGTATTTTAGGTTAGTAACTCGAGATATTAAAACCAGAAAGTCAGTATGGCAGCCAGGCATCTAGGATGTGAAGAATACCAGGTCAGAAAGAGCAGGCACCATGTTTCTCCAAAGAATTGATTCCATTAGTAAACAGTGTTTGCTATAGAGCATTAATAAAGAAGTCCATTGCTAAAAATCCTTTATTGAAACAAGAGGGGTAAAGAGAGGGGTGTTTTTTATATGTTTGCCTATTTTTATAGTTATTTATTTTTTTCATGCATGATAACCAGTGATCATGATAATGCATGACTACCCACTGTGTCTTAAAATGTTAAAATATGTGTGCTGGTAAAGCCTGCAGGCTCCTTGTTGTCCCACAAACACACAAATACACCAACAAAGAAAAAAACAATACTAAGAAATCTCACTGCCTCAAACCGTAATTTAACATGACTTGGAAATTTGATTGTGATTGGTGACGTAGAAAGCTACACAGGACAGCCCTCGGGAAGTACATTCTAGTTTGTGATTAGTCTGCAAAAGAATATGTAAAACTTAGATTCGGGATAATTGTGTTAATTGTCTATTATCAAAATGTATTGCAGAATAACAGTGCCTGTGTAAAAATTAGAAGTTAGATATCACTTCTGACCTATTTTGTATAAAAGAGATGACATATCTAAAAAAAGAACTAAGAACAGAAAACTTACAATCACATCTCTGGTGTAAAAAGGGCCCCCTGTACACTTTTAAAATACAATGATTCTTATAGAGACAGAAAAAATTGTATAGTTGTGCAGTAATACTCTATTTTCCCAGTGGGCAGTGCTACACTTGTAACAGTTTCCAATCCTAATGATTACACTAAGGGAGGGATAAACAAAATGGGTCATGGTTTGCTTGCAATTCTTTTTAAAGAGAAACTAAACTGAAAACTGCCTAAAACAAAAAAATACACCTACCTTCAATCTCGCAGGCAGTCCGATCCATCCAGAGGTGTCTTCTGTCGGGTCCCGCATGTGTATTGCATGTATTGAAAATTATGATGTGAGGTAGTAACATAGAGATTCATGTGGATCCTGCCATTGTGTAAGGAAATGAATGGAGATTCTCTGCATGTTCCAGCACACTGTAATAGTTCCTCAGCCTAACACTGACTGTGTGTCCTCCCAGCTATGTACTACAATCATAGAAATACAGTTGGGACGATATAACCCATTGTTTTCCTGCTGCTGGTACTGCCTGATATAGAAGATTCAAATTAACCGCTGTGCTGCTTCTATCATTTGCATGCAGGACTACAGTTACAATGAATTACTGTAGGCGCCTGTAATGTGTGAGAGGCGGGCAGGGAGGGGCAGAGATATCTGACCTCCTGTTCCATAGATGCCTAGACTACAATTCCCGGCATTACTTGCGTCTATAGAACAGTCAATAGAACAGAACAACAATGCAGGACCATGCATAGGCCGCTGGTCTATAGACGCAAATGATGCCTGGAATTGTAGTAGCCGGCGGGAAGGTCAGATGTAATTCATTTTCGGAATTCTTTGGGGGGACAAAAAAAGGAACTTGCGGGCCAGAGTTTGACACCCCTGGCCTAGGGGATCAAGTATTAGAGGGTGGTGCTGCACCCTTTTTTTTGTCTACCCATTTATGTAAAGTGAAAATTCTGAGTTTAGGTAGTACGCTTTAGTCTCATGCATAGGGCTAAACTCTAAACTAATCCCTGTACTAAACATCTCTTGACTTGGTTTGAAAGCACACAATGTTCCAACAGGGAAAATCTGATAAAATCATAAGCAAAGGCTTAGAGAGACACAAGAGATAAGAAAGTCATTTACAGATATTAGTGTCTGTGTTCTGCTATGTCTGCTGAAATATACAGGAAATTGCAGTTTTTTTATATTCTCTTGTTGAGTATTTTTGATCCCTCCCAAGAATTTATTGGGATCACTGAATATGTTTAAAAGGTCAGGATAACAACATTCATAGCTAAATATGTTCCCTGAGCAGCTAACAGCCAGACAGAAAAACATAAGTTGATGCTCATTTCTACAACTCAAAATATGTTTACAAGTAGAACTGTTTTAACAGTAATCTATAGTTTTGCTTTTTTTTATCCTTGGGTGCTGCACCCTGCGCTAACTGTTCTCCCCATTTACACAGCATCCAATTCTCACAAGATATTGACCTTATCGAAATTATACTATGTTGAATGCATGTCAATTTTCAAAGCTAGAGTTCATCCAACTAAATATTGTAATGTGTGGCTTTTTTTGGTCATTCAGTGCAGAAAAAAAATTTGCAGATGTTTTTCCCTAACATCAGTAGTCACTGGAAGCAATCAGATGTAAAGCCTTTAATTTGATGATCAGTGTGGGGTTTTATTCACTTTTTCTTCATTACACACTTTTCTTCATTCAATGTAAGCACTAAGTCTTTAGGACACACTAGGAATGAGTAAGCACATTCTACTAAATATAGAGGAGGCTAAGGGGGTGCAGGGGCTGTCAGCTAGCCATTCTATAGATTCAGCCTTAGTGGTAGAAAAAAGTGCCCCAGTATCAGTAATGTGTGGGAGGAAAAATTACCATCAGTGGTTTTTGGGAGGAAGAACCACCCCAGTTAGGGAGGAAGTGCAGATGAGTAAAATATGGTATTTGTATCATGAAAAGGAGACACTAAGCATTACAACAATTAAAAACCAGAGCTCTACTTTAAGGAACACTCCACACCCGGGTCTCTGTCACCTACAACAGTAGCTGTTGGTATCCCTTTCATAAACACTTTCTGTGTGTCAACACTGCTCTGTACTCACAGCTTGGATTAGCTCTGTGGTCTCTGCGGGTAAATGATGCAACATTTAATTTCCGGATCAGTGTCGCTCTAATCCCTCCTTGTCTCGCACTCCTCTTCCAAACAATTGCATTTGCAGATCTGAGAATTAACTTACCAAAAAATCCCTTTCTATTATATAATGTTAAACAGTGTGTACATGTAAAAAAAACTACGTCTAACTAATTAAATAAAGTGCTGTAAGGAGCAATTATAACGTGAAAAGGACAACATCCCACAATGATCAGGTGTTTTGTTGAATTGTAAGCAATATAATAACAATATTAAAAAAATATATAAGTTTTAATGCAACAAGTGAATTTGGCTTTAGATTTTCTTTGTGTAATGCCCTGTACAGTAGCACTCACACTAGGAAAAGTGAAGGCTGCCAATCAGGCTCTAGTTTACTGTTCTACACGAGATTATTCATTATTATTATTATTATTATTATTATTATAATTTTTAATTAAAGTAGTGAAGAATTTTAATTCTTAGTGTCCATAAATGTTCTTTTTAAAATATTTATTTGCTTTTTAAATGCATATGTGTTTGATGGCTTTTCAAATAGAAATGCATGTGCAAACAACATTTGACAAGCAAAGGCTGCATCTGCAGATCTAAAGTTTCACTTTTAAGATGACATAATCAGGCAGGTCATTATTGCACAAAGGAACAGGTGATATCCTTTTTGCAATCGTCCCTCCTACCTGCCTTATTCCCCTGGGTTTTTGGCGAAAAGCTGAGCATCTTCACAGCACAGTTGGCTCAGAGATTAGTATTCTGACCTTTGCAGAACTAGGTCAAAGGTCCGAATCTCGTCCAGGACTGTATCTGCATGGTGTTTGCAGGTTCTCCCTATGCTTGCATGGGTTTCCTCTGGGCACTTGGGTTTCCTCTCACATCCCAAAAACATGAAGTTATGTTAATTGGTTTCTCTCAAAAATGAACCTGGTACTGTGTTAACGACTTAAGCCTGTGGTAAACACAATAGATTGTGAGCTCCTTTGAGAGGCAGTTAATGATATTACAATAGACGTTATAAAGTGCTGAGTAATATGTTGCTGCTATATAAATACTTGATAATAATTTTAGTTGCTGGCATTACAAACTTTCTCATGCCAAGAATAAATAATTTCCTGCAAAATTACATCACCATGCCTAACTGCGCAGAAGTTATTCCAGCAGTGCCCTGGGAGGGAATGGATACAGGTGAATAAGGTTTGGTTACTACCCCCATGCTGCATCCAAAGAAACACAGAAAACACTGCAGGCCAAGACATCTCCATAACTGCCATGTGCACTGCTCAAAGAAAGTTAATGGGATTTTGATTACCTGCAATGGAGGTGCATTCCACCGACACTTCAAATGTAGGAAAACGTAGATTTGGACACTTACATTTCTAAAAAATAACACAATAATCAAATTTGACCACCCTGGGCTATGAATTAGGAGTGGTCGGGTGGGGTGAATGTCATGTTTTGTATTTAGGCATTTTGAACTAAGAAACGCTCCTCTTTTCCATCTCTAAATATAAATGTATTTATATCCAGCCACACAATACAAAGCCTAAACTTTAAAGATTTTTAATCACCGTGTAGTATGAATTTAACCCCTTGCTTGCAGAAAGCTTATTGGCAGCAAATTGTAATCATATCTTATGAAGTAGACATTTCATATACAGGCAGTCCCCAGGTTAAGGACATCCAACAAAAGGACGCCTCCTAGATACGAATGGGGCTTCCTTGCTTTCTCCTATGCAGAACAGAAGCTTGAGGGGGGAGGCGCCTTGCATGACTTTGCTAAAGAAATCTTTTGCTAAACACAGTTGAGTTTGTGGGTGATCTTAGGAGAGTGAGCTCTTTCTACAGCCTCTTGTAACTCTTTAATGACCAAGACAAACTCTGCAGTTGTTTCTTTTTGCATATCAAAGCACAGCTTGCTCCAGAAGTTATTGAATGTCTAGGCTCAATAAAGATTTTCTTTTTGCATTGTTTGTGATTAACTCAACTCACAATGAGGATTTTATACAGTAACTGACACCATGCTGCCTAATAATATGTTGAGACAAACATCTGTCCTAATTGCATTTAATAAAACAATTTTCCGACTTACATACAAATTCAACTTTATAACAAACCTACCGTCCCTATCTTGTATGTAAACTGGGGACTACCTGTAATACAAATTATTACTGTCTCTTGGTATAACCCAAAATAAAATACAAATCAGTTTATTTGATAGTACCAGACTCTATTATATTTATTAAATACCTTTTGCATATCAGTTTCATCCCCTCTTTTGTAGTTTTTCTGAGATCAGAGTGCGCATTCGAATTTGTAAGCCGAACAGTTCACTGGTTACCATGTACATTTCATTAATCTCCTACATTCTGGCTCATCTTCCCGCAGACTGATAACCTTGAAACGTCAATGGCACAATGGCCAGGGGAGGGAAATCCCAAAGTTTTTTTTCCGTCATGACAACGACCTGCGTCTTCTATTTTTTCCTTTGGCAATTTTTTCTTTCTTTAATGGGCAGTAATTGTTTTCCATTGTATTTCTGTCTTTCTGATGCAAGAGGCCCGTGTATCCAGGAGACAGAGGCAAGGTGAGACAGGTATATGCTGAGGACACCTAAAGAGAATATATCCAAAGGCAAAAGCTGGCAAAAGGGAAAACATTTCATTCCAGCACTGCACTATCATTACGGAAACAAGGAAGAGAACGCTCATTGATAAGTATGATTTGATTTCTTTTCTTTTTTTTGATAATAATAGGATGTAGTGGAGTTTCTGTAGCTGGCTACAGATGGTGAAAGAAACAGATTAAAGCTGAACTCCAAAAAGATATGAAGGGCCCAAATTCATGCAACTATAAAATCATTATTCAAGTAATAAATGTATTTTGTTGTTGTGCAAGTATCTCAATTCAAATTGATATCAGACTCTTGCAGTCTACTGTACAGCAGAGCGTTTAGAGAAGAGAAGCATCACTAGATAAGTCTAACATTCTGCTGCTTCTGCTTTCACTGTCCAAATAACGGCTGGTGGGCAGGATACTTTTAAGTGGAAGATCAGGACCCCTCCTGTGCTGAGCAGATTTGGGTGGACAGAAATGCAAATCCTTGGGCAGATAAACCAGCTCTCATTTATGTTACATAGCTTGAAAAAAAACAAAGTCCATCAAGTTCAACCGCTAGGGAAATAAACATACTACAAATCTTCATATTCCTAATAGAACCATATATGCATAGTTGATATGTATTTTATTTGTGTATTTACCTATTTGCCTGAACTTCAAATTTAAACCTTAATTCCAGATTTGACCAAAATTAAAAAAATCATCAGCAAGGGCCAGAATCTATCATCCTCTGGAATAAATGATGTCCATCTTCATCTATCCCACTTCCTGTAAACCCATGTTGCCCTGGGTAAAGGAGGAGGGGGTTTCATACCTGTGTGGGCAATGGCAACACCTACATTTCCTTTGGTGTTGCCACTGCCAACACAGCAGGAGGAGAAAAAGGCCCATGTCATCACCAGACAGTGTACCAGATGATGGATTTTAGGTATTTATATGGTGGTAACTTATTAAAAAGTTTTAGCTTACACTTTATTACATAAAGGTGAAATCCACATGTCACCTGATAATCATAGGAGGTTTTATGAAATAAAGTTCTGGAACATAATTGTTACCAAAAATTAGAGCAAAAAAGTTGTAATTTGGGAAATTTTTAGGTAAAACATGAAGTATAAAACACCTGGACCAACTCAATTTGCTTTGCTAGAAGATGGGGTTTGGAAAAGCATAAGGGGGCATATAAATTGGCATATAAATTGGCATAGCAGGTAAAACAGTGAACCCTGAAGAAAACATGTTGTATATACATTCATTACTTACAAAAGGGGCACGTTATATAGCCCTTTTATTTCGTTAAATCTTTAAATCTAAACCCAAAAATGAGAAAGTAATATTTTGCAAATTGCCAGTGTGGTAACACATTTATAATCCTAGGATGAACACTTGCAAGCTTATTTACCTTTCTGTATCGGGACAACAAAAATAATACTATTGAACTTGTCTTTCTCCTATTCTTCATATCAAGCATGTAAAATAGATCACAAAATCTATAGCAGAATGGTGTTTGATTGAACTGATCAAACAGATGTAATACAATTTTTTCAGTTGTATACAAACCAAAAGAGGTTCATTGGTAAAATTTCTATACCCTTTGATCTGACCCACTATTGAGGTATGCCACCCTGATGAAAATATCAATGTTCCTTTATTTAAAGCATTTCTTGCTGAGACTAGTATTGAGATAACATTTATTTCAGGATTTATGTTTACCTCTGCTTTTCCAGGGCCGATAAATATTCCCACGTGGCTGCCTAAAATATCTTCTGCAGTATTTATAAGCATTTTAGTCATAATTTAGTTGGCAGGGGAAAATCATGATCATTTATCTTAGAAATACCTGCAAATGTTAATACAAGATGGAGATTAACTATCCCACACAACCATACCATTTGCATGTCTATTTGAAAGTCCACTATCCATCATTAGCTTAAGGCTGTAAGCTTCCAGTTTGCTTATATTGGCTTATGCTTTTGGTTTCCATACCTTTTCCCTTTTTTTCCTTTATTATATTTTGCTTCATTTCTTAAATGTTGCACAACTGGCAGCTCCTAGTTAATTCCACATCAGATGTTAGCAATTCCAAGATTTATCGAATGTGTTTTCCATTCAAGGACTGATAACTCTTGCAGAAAAGAAAAACGATGGTAGAGGAAGAATTTGCATTTTAGGTCAGCGGGGTGACTTAGAAGGTTATACAAAGAGTAAAGTAAGAATGAGCAAGCAATCAGCATTTAGGAATTTACCATATATATATAGATAGATATAAAATCAACTCAGTCAAATGATTTTTGATATTTGATATTTTTGGTTACTGTTTGCCATGTATTCAATTCATGGTTCAATTTTCAACGCATCTTTTAAAGTATATGTATTACTAATTCTTTTTTTTTTGGTTTAGGATAGAGTAAAAATGAGATAGAACCGCTTTATTATTTCTTTTTTTCTATCTGTCTTATCTGGGAGGTTTCATGGAAATGTAACAGGAAGTGGTCGAAAATCTCTCTAAAGTGAGTGGAACGGGAACATGTTTCCTTATTGGAAGATTTACCCTTTATTTCTGTACATATGACATCTCAAAATGTTTGAATTTTTCATCACTTTTATTTCTGTTGGCAATGATATTCACCAAATATAAACAAAGTGAATCTGCCCAATGGGAACACAGACAGCCATAAAAAACTTAAGCAGGATTTGTAACTTTTAACCACTCATATTACATATTTTGAAATATATTTCACATATTTGAAAACAAAAGAATTTGGATTTAGATAAACCTTAAATCTGAACTCCAGACAAACAAAGTAAAGTTCATACAAAGTTTAAATACATGTAAAAAAATCTGTTTACCAAGGATTTATATGAATGCCTATTCATTCTGAAGATTTACACAGCATCACCACATGCACAAGGTGGGAACAGTGTTTCTCTGCTATATGACTAAAATCATCCATTCACTGCTTTAATTAATATGCCCATAAAAAAAATAATAATTGCAGAATCAGAAAAAAATCTTGGTGTCCTGAAACTACTGTGTGTTTTATTTCCAGTTTTCTAACTGTTGTTTTTCTTCTCTATAACTGTTAAATAATTACATATTAATATCCTGGTCTGCCCTGGTTCTATATTTAATCACAGTTGATAGGTTCGTGGGATAATTTGGTGATAGATGGGAAAGTATGAACGTGGCTTGGCCCATGGTAAGTGAGATTATTGGGATGGTCCCCACATCTTCCACTGAGTTCTGGGCCAAAAAACAGCACAAGCTAGAGGCTTTCGTCTGGAGTGTATTTTGAGTCACTGTGGGCAGCTCATCTACCTGCACACTGTTTATTTGACATGGATACTATCACATAAAAATGGGATACAGTTGCAACTTTAAAGTCTTTCTATGTTTACTAATAAGATGAAAATCATTAAAAGTACATTCTTAATGTGTGCTGCATTAGGCTGTCCATTCATTTGATCATTGGCAATAAATACCTAAATAAATACCTAAAAGTGTTACAATATTCAGAAAAACCAAAAGATCAAACATTCATATATACCAAGATTACATATTGAGATTGTATTCGCTTTAGAATTTTGTGAAATACCTTGGAAATGTTACATTTATTATTTACATTATTGTTACATTATTTATTTATTGTAACATTTTTTACCATGCATGTACTTTAGTCTGCACTACAGTCCAAGGCTACATACACACGTTAGATTTTTGTCGCTGGAAAGGATCTTTCATGCTGTACACATGTCAGAATCATCTGACATGTACATAGCATAAGGTTAGGTACTATACCAGCTTGGGTCGATATACTAAAGAGTATATAGGCGGTTTACAGCAAAGTAAATTATCCCCTTGCAAGGGATATTTTACTTTATTTTAGTAAATGAGATATGACTAGATAAGAGAAAAGATTGGGTTTGCTTATTGCATGAGATTGGGTCCTTTTTCAAACTAGGTGAATTATCCCTTACAAGATGATAATACACTCTGCTTAGTGAACAGCCTAAATTATTTTAATAAATCTTCCTCCCTATGTTCCATCACAAAGTGAGGTAAATAAAGTAGACATTGAAGAGGTATTTGTTTTCAGAAAGGAACTGAACTAGATCCCTTTATATTCACTTTTTCCCTGTTGCGTATTTACATTAAGACCCATCTTTGTGAATGGACAGTGAAGGAGAAACAGTACAGGTGGAAGCTCATCACTCGGTTGCCATATTTACTCTTCCTATCAATATATTTGTTGTCACCACAGAAAGCGATAGGCTTTTATGCAGCTTCACCCTCTACTATTTTGAGCTTTCCTGCACAAGGACTGCAAAAAACTATTGTTCAATTACGTTTAGGTGCTTACACTGCTTGCTGTAGAAAAATATACACTTTGTTTTTTTAACATCTGTCTGGAGTTTTATTTAATTGTAGCCTATACAGTACTGCACCACTGGCTGATTCCAGGACAGCACCTAATCATAGCCCTGTCTGCAATTCTGGTGATGGATTTTGGACAGCCAATGAAATTTTGGACAGTCCAGTTGACACTGGACATAGGATTTCTTACTACAGACTTCACATTGCAAGGGATATTTCACTTAGTTCACACAGTCCACACATGCTAGATATAGGACAACTAATTGGCAACAGCAGCTCCTAAATAAAAATGTAGGTTTGTAGAACATGAGCCAGAATTTTGCACTTTATGAACATGGCGGCTTAATAAAGCATACTATACACCAAGTGCTGGAAAGTAGGGAGGTATACCAGAAAAATAAGAGGTGAGACAAAGGTTCACGGCAGATCACAGGGCCCCAAGCACTAATTGCTTCATGAAAGAAAGATCCCCTTTTTATATTATATAACGGAAATGATAACACATAAAAACATTTTATTTTCTATATTCCACAGCATTTTATTGAAAAGCTTTTTGGTTTATTTTAGACTCACTAACAATAACCAAAATATGCTGTACTATCTCATTGCTCCCTGACCCCTAATCTGTAGAAGACATGGTGTCCATTTCTTACATTGCCACAGGCAAATAAGCTTGAAACAGCTGTTAGCATGTTGGAAATACGTCTCTGTTTTCTAGACTGTATCTGTTCTGGTATGCATAATTGACCATAGAGACATAAAGTAATGATTTGCACGGTTCTGTCCACTGTCCTTAAAGTGAATCTCAGCTTTTATTGAGAAAATTTCAATCCCTCCAGGTGTACTATACGTTTTGGAAATAATTCAACAAAGTAAATTGCAGATCTTCAATGTTTTATTTTTTAATGAAGGCCATAGAATGCACTTTCTGAAACTGGCTGCTGAGTAGAATGATCTGCCTTCATTATAACCACATGAGAAAATTTGAGCTTTGTAATAAGGAGGAGATTATCACGACTGTCTCCATGCTCTTTTAGAACAAAATAACTTCCATAAGAAAACCACCACCATCTACTTTATACTCCCTCTTAAATGTGCTCCTCTGCTACTTTTTCTGTAGCTCTCAATGCAAAAAAGCTAGTACTTTCAGGTATGGGGGAGCGTGTTGCCCTCCCATGATGCAGTGTTTTGTCCTAGCAGTCCAATTCTAGAACTGAGTACTGTTACATGACATTGAGGGTGACATTGCTGCCACCTCTGAGTTTTGATACCCATTGACATATTTAGGTGGAAACTGTTATGGAATCTTCAAGGATATTGACATAGAAATGTTTTAGTAAGGAGAAACTGGGTTGAGAGAAACTGGATGTTGGGTTGAGACTTCCCCTTTGCTTTGAGTAGTTAAAACCCCTATATCCTTGCCGGAAAATAGGAAATCTCTCTGAAAGGTACAAAAAAAAAAAAAAAACATTTTTAGTATGGTGATAAACGAATAAACTCCTAGTTTTCAGCTTCTTTGCTCAAAAAGGTGTAGGGGGTCAATATTTCCAGTGGTTCAACACACACCCAGCACAGTGATCAACAACTATCCTGCTCCCTTAGCAGCATGGTTTTTAAAAGCACTGTGCAGGGACTGTGTTAAATCCTGGACATATGGACTGTTGTGCCTCGAGTTGACAAAAGGTTCTTATCCATAATATGCTGCAGGTACAATATTTCATTAGTTAAAAAAAAACATTGACACATCTCAGTTTATTGAGCCCAACTGCATTACAGTACTAATAATAAAAGGTTTAATTAGGCTTTAGGATGACCTGACCCTTTAAGTAGGCAGCTTTACAACATATTAAGAGAAAGGTTTTTAGTTCCTTAGGGTCCCCTTACAATAACCTGGCTTGTTGTACTTTCTAAGTTCTAAGAGGGAAGACAGAACTATTGAACAAAAGCCAGTGGCATTTACAAAGGAAGAATTGCAGGCATATTTACACAGCAGTCTTCTCTTATGTCATCAGTTGCATAGCGGACAAAAAAAGCTCTTGGTTAATGTTTATTTTACTTTATTGTGTTCATCAAAAGCCGAGTACTCCTTTTATAAGATAAACAATCATTTATGATCATTCCATATGTATTCGTTTTCAGGACTTCTTTGCCGTATGTCTCTCATCTTCGTGAAAGAGAAACAAAGTAGCACACAATGTTTATGACAACAATTGTACATTAAACTCTGCAAACATCACAACCAACAAAGAAAGAGCTTGGGAACATTGTTTGTGGAACAGAAGAAGCAAATAATCATAACATAATGGCATGCAATGATAGATGCCTAAAGAGTATCATTTACCATTCGGTAAAAAATCAGGGCAAAAATATGGTGGGATTAGAGGCACGTCACAGGCCTTACCTTTGCTTCCTAATAAAAGGGGTTCTTAAAGGCTAATAATTTTCTCTAAAACATTTTCAACCGCAGGGAGAAATACAAAGCATGGATTAATGTAGCGTTATAATTTTGTATTAATGCGGTCCTCACCTCAGAGTGAACATATGCTGTTATAAAGAACTTTTTATTGGGTAGTGCTAATTGTACTTTAGCAGTACCCTAACAAATCATATTTTTCTTTTCTGGATTTCTTTTTGATAGCAGTGCACATCCTTGTATATGGTTACATGAGCCTCTTAGTGGCATATCTACAGTGTAAGATCTAAGTGCTACAAGGACAGGGAGGTTGCAGATCTTAAGCAGCTGGACAACCAGAAGTCCACAAACTATGATCAACTCCAACCACTAGCAAGGCAAGAATGGATCTCCATCAGTAAGAAGTTGGCACAGAAGCTGTTTCCAAGCATGCCAGAGCGAATTGCTGAAGTTTTAAAGAAGGGTATTAACTGGAATTAGGACACCCCCCACAGTAAACTGGGAAGTTATGGGACAGAGTTGTGTACAGAATCTCAGAGTTAGATGAAGATAAATACAAATCATTTGGCCAGTAAACTACTTGTATGCATGTCATCAGAATATTTAGCTGTTTTCCTGGGTCATCTTTACTACTATATATGATCCTCAAAGCAGATAACACTTCTGTGACTTGGATGGTCAGTATAATTTACCTGTGTAGCTAGATGTCTTTGATTACACCCAGCAGCACAAGGAGTCAAATATGCACAGTACCACCCACACCAGGCCCTGGCAATAACCCAATGGTAATCTGAATCTAATAGACCCTAAAGCTAACCCAAACACCTAAAGCAAACACTGTACTAATAAAAGTTGATTTGCAAAAATACTGCCTCATAATCATTTTTTGTTTTTTTGCCTTTGCATTCTGTTACATCGCAGTGTTTCTTATTGTCTGCATAATATTTGTAGCCAATTACCATTTACATGGTTTTAACGTTGGTTTTAATGTTGCACATCATTTCTCTGGGTGGGTTTTCTGATTATGACAATAGGGCATCATGTGCATGTTGACATGTCAACTTGTAGTCTACTTGAAAGACATTTAGAAACGGGCATAGTACTGTCATACCTTATACTGATACATAAGCAGGTATAAAAGGATTGCAAAAGGATATAACATGTAATCCGATCCGTTAAAAATGTCCTCCAACTCTGGGGAACTTAAGCTGATGTGAGAGTTTTGAAGTCACCCTAGAGATAGAATCTTCCAGCAAAATTTGAATTTGAATGGGCAGCCACAGAAAAGGCATAAGTAGTTAATTTTTTTTTTCAGTAAGACAGAAATTAACAACAAATGTGTTACAGGTGGAAATGTGTAAGGAAAGGTAAACTTGGCTGTGGCAGCCTATCCATGTATTGGTTACAAGGCTGATGCGCAGCACTTATATCGATGTATAGCAGCAACTATGGAAACTAAACATTGCACGTGCCAGCTGTGATCTCACCAGCCGCTCTGTATGCTTCCCAGATGTTTTACTTTATACAGTATTGATCTGAAGAAATTTTCTTCTGATTTTCTATCCAAAAAGGGGAAACGTTTGGGCCCCATCTTCACTTGTCCATTCATCCGCTCTTTTAAAATAGCCGCAGTAACGTGGCAGGATGCGTGATCCCCAAAGGCATTGGAGGACAGTAATCTTAACCCATTCGATTACAACTAGAACCTATTTCTAAGAACATAGGAAAGGACAAAATGGCAACTGTGAAAAAAATCAGATACAAAACCAGATTGCTTGTTTATTATCAAAAGGATAAATTACAGAACCTCTTTGGTCACGATGGACAAATGCCATTTTTTTGGTGCCCTTTCTCTTTTTGCTGCCATTTAGTAAATAGGTTCTACTTTCTATCTGCATCTTAACCTCCTTAGCAGTCTAAATCTCTTAAATTTCCGTGTAAAGAGTGGTACAATTTTTTGCATGGAAATGTATTTTTCATTGTAGGCTGTAATTCATGGGCATAACTCACTGATATTTAATAAAATTAATAATAAACTTTAAATAAGAAAACACAAAAATCTGTTAAAAAAAAAATAAAAAAAAATTAAACGTAATTCAACTGTATAGTAACATATATAATATATATATATATATATATATATATATATATATATATATATATATATATATATGAATATTTCTTTGTATTGAACTCAATACAGCTATTTTGTATAAAATCCAATACAAAATTATTTAAATTTCCCGCCGATCCTCCCATATGTACCAACGTCACCAGGCAACCCCGTAGATCTCGTCTCTGCACTTTGCGGCTGGAAATCAGTGGAGGAGGACGTGTCCCCCGGACCTGCGGGGACCAGCAAGACGAAGGGGGACAGCGACAGAACAAGGTGTTTTTTTTTTAGTTAAAAGCGACCCTTAGTGTGATTTTGATTACCGCTTTTTGCAAGTAAAATCGACCCCGAGTCACACTCGGGATTTCCGCTAGGAGGGTTAAAGAACCACCCCTTCCCATTCGTTTTTTAACAGTTGGAGCAGCTTCCAAACTAACAAAAATCAAAACAATCCTCATGCATACTATTTTACAAGGTGACTGTAAGGCCATGTTCAGCACCAGTACTCACCAGACACTAGTCCCCCAATCTAACGCCGCAATCTTCACCTTTAGCAAACGTCTTTTGCGTCTCCCAGCACTCAGTTGCTTCCAGGACAGTTCACTGAGGATGGTGTTTGGGGATAGGTCAGCAGCTGACCAGGAGCCCACAGATAAACAGTACAAAATTCACCAGAAAAGCCTAAGTCATACACAGAAGATCAGTCCACCAAACGAGGTACAAAGGAATAGGCACAAGCAGAGTCGGGGTCACAGGCAGAGGTCGGTCAAGGCGGGAGTCCAAGTATAAGTGGGATGTCAGGAACAGGCAGGGGTCAGCAAAAGAAAAAAGACCTAAAAAACTCTCCAGCACAAGCCCAGCTAACGCTATAACATACAGAAGAAGACTGGAAGCAGAGGGGCCATAAAGCCCCAACAGCCACTGACAGCATGGGATTGCTGAGGAACCACTCTGCTAATCAGCTGCAACAAAACTCCAATTTCACTCAGCTGTGCAGGGCATTCAAGGGAAACAGCTACAGGGAAACAAGAATTCTGCAACCCTCAGAGCACCATTGCGAGAATCCCTGTGCTACTGCTAACGCAGCCACTGGAGGGAATAGGCCAAGCGCACCCTCCTGCAGTGGGGCACCACCAGGGATTGTAGGTCCAAAGAGCGCCTCCTAACAGTGACTTTGGTCTGGTCCATTAAAATCTCATTTATTTTACTCCAATGGTAAACAAATCCCTAGAGTTGAAGGAAGAAACACTGTATAATGATGTGATATTGCTCTCTACAATATTCCCCTGAGTTGAAGGAGGAACTAAGGCTAGTCAGGGCCTTGACTTCCCAAACAAATAAGAATGACCTGACAATGCCATACATCATTCAACCTACAATAAGAAAGGCACTTGGATAGAATGTTGAAGCTAGAACTGTGACGCACACCCTCTTAGCCCATACCCCTGCGCATAGACTTTCCAGCACGCTTGCAACAGTCCACCCGCCAGCAGGCCGAAGAGGGGTTTGTCACGGGGGCAAAGTTAACCACTCCTGGTAACCCTTGCCAAAACACACCATCACAAGGTAGACTGGCACCACGTGCTTAGACAGAAGCACACACGGTTACCCTTTAAAAAACCACAGTTGTGCTTCTGCTTCTTTAGTGTCACCCACTGCCACACCAGACAGATGTCACAGAAAACTCAAAAGTTTATAGTAGCGCTTTAGGTTTGCAAGTTACACTATTTCTAGTTGGAGCATTCAGGGATTCAGCTTACTTTTTATCAGGTTTTATAAGTAAACATATACAAAAATAGTGCATAAACAAATACAGAAAAATATAGACTAATCAAAGCACAATATTAGAACCATACCAGAACTATAACAGAACTTATAGCAACAGCATAAAATAAAAGGGGAAAATGGTGAAATAATACTTAAGTAGAGTTGGTTTGCCTTGGTCCAGGTTGCTGCGTAAAGTCCACGTGATTGCCCGAGTCGCTGGGGCTCCCTTCAGCGACTCAACGGACACAAAGTTCCAACTCTTACATAGCTTAAGACACACTGTCTACCATCATTAATTAACAGCAAGCTGATACAAAGCAAAATCCCTTTTGTTTTTTAAAGGGGAGAACAAAGACCATAAGGATAGATTTGATTAGCACAAGGATCTTACAGGAGGATCCTTTGTTCGTTTTAGAATAGATTCAATTTGCAAAGGGATCTTACCCAGAAAGAAAGACTCTTGTTAACTTTGAGGGGAAATCCGAACCTAATATTTTCTACAATATCGCACACAAAATATTTTCCACGTCACACACTAAATATTTTCCACAATATCACAAGAACCACAGTTGAGTTTTTTTTTCTGCCTGTGTTTGTGCTTGGCACATTTTAGTTTTAACCAGAACAGATTTTTCTAAGACAGGAATTTGCCCTACTTAATTTGTAGAGATTCCTTTTAAATACTGTTATATGTCTCCCTGGTAGGAAATGATAGGATATCTACCCAAGCAGACAATTGACAACAAGAAAACAAAATCAATTTTCATAGATTTTAACCCTTCTATACTGTAAGTAAAATCAAAAAAGTTTTTAGCTATGTATACACTTAAACCCTGTGCAAAATCTGACACAGGCTGACATGAATGGACAGAGAGATGTTCTCTCTTTAACGAACCTGCTCCTAATTACCATAACTTGTAAATAAATAATACTCCTTTTTTTAAATATATCAAATTTTATTAAAACCCTGCAATAAAATAAGAGGCCCATGCATCTGAGTTGCAAACATCTGTAGCCAGAATCTAAACAGAACAACAAGGACTCTGATGATATACTATGGAAAGGCTGCTTTCAGTTTAGTCGCGGTTGTCTTTCGTCAGTAATTGCCTTTGAAGAATCATCTTGAATATGGCATTACAAAACATTCAATGATGAGTGTGAAAAGTGATCTGTCTGCCAATATACTTGGTGCACGACAAAGAAGATGAAATTTTACACATTGAACAGACACAAAGCAATATATCACAGACAGTCATTATTTCCTGGATCATATAGAAGCTGTAACACATTTGGATGCAACTTGGTTTAAAGTGTTGGGTGTGCCTTATCAATGTTGGTTATATTACAGAGCAGAGCAGAAAATATTACACTGTGTTTTTGCTGCAAAAAATATTACACTGTGTGTTTGCTTTACATTGTGGGAACGCAGCAAATGAATAAATCTTTAGCCAAGGAGAAGATCCAAAATCTTTGAACTTGGAACTATGGAGGAGAGTTGATAATAAACTATAAACAGACAATATTTAAAAACCAAGCCAGACAACATAAAATTGTCATTGTGTTGCTAATGCTATGCAGGTATTGTTACAATTAATCTCTTTAAGAGTGGATTTTTAAACTATCCAACAGTCACTAGCTAAGCACAAACCTGGTAAGCATGTATGTCAATAAAAAAATAAAATTAGAAAAATTTGCTTTCCCATCCTAGGAACCATTAAGCAACTCTTAAGATGTGACAGTGCCCAGGCATGCCTGTGTCCTGAGTCTCATAAATGTCCCAATTATCTTACCATATTTGAAGTGGGATTTTCTATGCCATTGTTGTAAAACTTTTTGTTATCCTAGCGGGAGAGGAAACTGTACCTGATTTTTGACTGTAAGGCCCTGGTCCAGCAACAGTACTATCCAGTCCCCCAATCTAATGCAGCACTCTTCACCTATAGCAAGCCCCCGCTCAGCCTTAGGAGACTGATTGTGTTTGCCAGCACACGGTTGCCCCAAAACTTAGTGTGCAAGGGATGGTGTCCGGGCAAGGGCTCGCAAATGACCAGGAGCCCACAGATAAAGATTCCAAAAGAGACGAGTCTAGAATACAGAGCAGAGGTCATGCACAGGTAATCCGTCACCCAGACGGTACACAAGGATAAGACACAAGCAGAGTCAGGGTCACAGGCAAAAGGTTGGTCAAGGCAGCATAAATTCACAGGATCAGAAACGGACAAGGTCAGCAACAGTAAATCAGATGCAAAAGTCTCTAGCACAGATTAGCCCAGCTAAATGCTACAACAGGCATCGGTGACTGGGAGCAGAAAGGCTATAAAGTCCCAGGAGCCAATGCCAGCACAGGATAAAGTCAGGAATTAATCTGCCTTTAAAATCCCCTTCAGCAGTGCACAGCCCCACAGTGGGTGCTGGGGATGCCGATAAAATACATCAGGCTGCATGGCTAAAGGGAAGCAAGGGCTGCTGCTATTTCTTAGTTCTCTTTGCAAGTGACATCACTGTACAGAAAACAACAGTATTTGATACTGCAGTGGCACACAGCATGGGATCGCCAGACAGATAAGCATATCCTTACACTAATTTATTCATTGTGAGAATTAGTGCGACAATGGACTCTTAACAAATACTTTGGCAGACGGCACCAAAAAACAGTAGCAAAAATGAACCTAAAGGAACTAGTGAAATTCAAAATGAAATATGTAGTCACTGACCCAAAGATACCCTTCCAACTCCTTTTCTGAATCCTCTTATCCTTCAGGACGTCAATACTTGTGACAAGTTCTTTGTCCTTCTGACTTTTTTGGCAAAGCTTCCAAAAATCAGGTCTATTTAAAGTAAAGAGACCTGCAGCAGATTTATTGCCCCTTAACAATGCCAGGACATTTTCTTTAGGCAAAACTTTGTAACTTCCTGGTTGTATCATTGCTTTACCCATGCCCTTCCTCCTTCATCGTGTTCTTGTTGGCTAATTAGACAGCCCATCAAAATGATGGGTCAATAGAATTATTATTGTTCTTCTATTGATTATTTTTACATGACTCATCATTTTTTCCACTTGTGTTGATTAATTAGTGTTCTGAGTACTTCCAGTGCACTACCTCTTGTTCTGACCACGTAGAACCCAGCGTGCGAGTCAGCATGCCAATAAGGAGTGGGCAAACTGTTTCTTTTGGCCTTCTTATTTCCAACTTCAGTTCACTGGGATAGAATACGGCGGTACAAAACAGTGGCCTACGGTGACAGGAAATATAAAGCAGGCCCTGAAGGTGTCCTGGGTTGAAATGGCATGAGTTTACCTCCTGATTATTAATAGTAATGCTTGAATAGATTACATATCTCCATGTATAGCTTATATCCAACCTCCAACAATTCCAAGCTACACTTTGCTGATTTAACATTAACAGAACTCTAGAGACATGCATTTAACTTACAATTCATTGACTGGGCTTGTTTGTACAGCTTTACAATTTTTCCTTTGTGCTTTCTTTTGTATCCCTAAGCTGTCAGTCATCATAGTTTAAAATAAACACAAACTATAAAACTGGATGCAGCTTATAAAGTAGAGGATCCTAAAAGTCTTCCTTTTATTAATGCACTTCTGAATAATGCAGAGTTTTTGTTGAACGTTAGCATGCCAATAAAAATGGTGGAGTGTACTGAGGAGGAGGGAGAGCAGATACAGAAAGAAAGGGTCTTGTCTGTCAGTGTTGCAGGCTGGATTCATCAACATTCCGATCCTATTCTTATTTTTGTCCTGAGTATTTAAAAGACATCATCCAGCTTAGGCAGAAGCTTTGTAGTTCCGACTTGATGTGTTGATATTACACCGGGGATAGCTTAAGATGCAAACTCTTCATCTATAAAAAGCATCACTAGAGGATTGACTGAAGCCGACAAGAATTTACCTACGTCAACATGTTTTAAATATGTATCTGATGGGAATATGTTAATGTATGTAGTCTGTTCCAAGCTTGCCTTAAAAGTGAGCTGATATCTGGGCCACCAGTAAGACGTTGATAGGCACACGGCATTAAGATATCTACAGTTTTCCTTGTGTTAAATAAAAAGGGCTTGAAGAATCCAGGAGACAGAGGGGGAAGTAATTAGTGCATTATCATAATACCAAACTAAAAGTAAAGTAAAATAACAAATAAAACGTTTCTATGGCGATATCATTGAAGATTCCATAAGGCTTGCTAGGCTAGGGCAAAATGGAGGAATAATATCCAAAACAAAGAAACAGTAAGCAAGCAATTAGGTTTCAGATTGATGAAGTCAAATAGGACTGTTGCTACCAAATGCTTCTGGTCCTCCTAACTAATGTTGGTCGAATAGCTCACTATTCGATTCGACAGCTATTCGGCCGAATATAGCAAAAAAATTCGGGTGGTCGAATTCGAATCCCATTAAAGTCAATGGGAGAAAAATTCGGGTTTGTTTCAGCACTGTGTAGAGCTTCTACAGCCTCCAAACAGATGTAAAAAGATACATTATAAAAGGATACATAAAAAGATACTTTGTAAAGAGATACATTGTAAAGAGATACTTTGTAAAAGGATACATAAGATACATTATAAAAAGATACATAACACTATTCCATACCCCTGTGCTTTACATGAAGATTAAAGAGCACCTGTCAAATCAATTTTAGGCTAAAGCTAGGTACACACTTCCAATAATTATTGTTAGAAAATGAACGATTACGACCGATCAAAGATTATGCACGATTGTACTTGAACAATCATATTGTGCACAATTCTGTACATGCTGTAACAATATGATCGTTCATATTTAATCCACCAACAGCGTCCACACGCTAGATACAATCGTTTGAACGATGCAGGGAGGGACATGTAAAGGAGAAAGTGTACCGCAGAAACATGCACAATCACTGAACGCCTGTACACGATAGATAGTGAAAGATCGTCGGCCAATCAGATCCACCGTGGCGGTCGTTCATTTCCAACGACAATCCTCGTTCGTCGGTGTCCTTGGTCCCTTTTTTTGGCCAATCGGTTGTTCATCAGTCGTTTCTAACGATAATTATTGGACATGTGTATGCAGCTTTAGTCTACACGGACTGCATTCCCATGGGCTACTCTACACCAGGACGTTTCCTTCAGGCACATTTTTGAGCGTTATCTTAAATGTTGCTTGCAACATTTAAAAAATTAAAACGCTAGATAAACGCTGGAAAACGCTTCTATTGAACTCAATGGAGGCTTTTTCAAGCGTTTTTAAGCTTTTATGAAAGCTTTCATTGAAAACAATAGGGGCTTTTATAAACATTTTTAGCAGGACTTTGGAATCTGGAAGCCCCCTTTAATAAGGAGACTCCCAGATCTCCACCGCCCCACCCTGGGGAATGAGTACAGGGGTACATAAATCCTCTTACTCCTTCCCTGAAAGGGTTAAAATATAAGTAAAAAATAGGACAAGGCTTTAATTTAAAATTATTGTATTAATGTGTGTGTTTGTGTAATTTAATTTTTTTTTTTTTAATTATTTATTTTGTATGTGTTTTTTTTTTTAAACTTGTTTTTTTTTTTTTTTTTACAGGTTATCCGACAATGACATTATGAATCATAATGTCATTGTGGGATTCCTGGACCGTGGGAACTGTGCGGTCACAGCTAATTGAAAGCAGGTGCCTTCAATTAGCTGTAACCGCAGGCAATAGGAGGGCAATGAATGGAAATACTATGTCCATTCATACCTCTACTGCTCTGTGATTGGCTGAGAAATAGACCAATCACAGAGCAGTAGAGGTATGAATGGACATAGTATTTCCATTCAACCTCTATTGCCCTCGTATTGGCTCCAGGATCAGGGGAGCAGAGCTGTAAGCATAAAGCTCCGCTGATTGCTCTGCTCCCTGAGGAAAGGGAAAGCCTGATCAGGATTTCCCTTTCCTCAGCAACTCAGGGAGCAGAGCAATCAGCGGAGCTGGGCGCCCCTGATTCAGGATAACCACCGCAATGGCCATCTCTGATCAAATTATGCTGAGCTCTCCAGCTGTATCCTCTTCCCTCAATGTACCTGACAGTGCTTCTGGGTATGGGGGGAGCATATGACCTCCTCCAATGATGTGTTGTTAAATGGCAAATAGAAGAAAGGGGATCCTTTGCTCTCTATACCGTTGTAAAAATGGTTCTGTCTTGCCAAGCCTGAAATGCGTAATATACATATAAGGTAAATATACATATAATGTTTTTAAATGTTTGTTTCTATGTTCTTTGAAAAAGACCATAGTAAGGTAATGCTGAATTGAAAGTGTATTACTTCATAGTTACATATTATAATACATATGAACTATATAAGTATAAAGAAAAACAAATAAATAGTAAGACATACATATGAAAAAGTGTTAATCAAAGATATAACATATCAGAGTGCATCAAAGATTTGTACTTAAGAAATCTAAGTGTCTCCAAACATTTTCTGACGCGTTTCGCCAAATCCATGGCTTCCTCAGGGGATCAAGAGACTTGGGTAAGTATAAACTATAAAGAAAAGGCATAAAAGAAAGAGATTTGCTTAGATACAGGGCATTAGGATATGATTATATTCTATTTGTATCTAAGCAAATCCCTATCTTATATACCCAAGTCTCTTGATCCCCTGAGGAAGCCATTGATTTGGCGAAATGTGTCAGGAGATTTTTGGAGACAAAAAGTACAATTTTTTGATGCATTTTGATATGTTATACCTTTGATTAACACTTTTTCATATGCATGTCTTATTATTTATTTGTTATTCTTTATACTTATAAAGTTCATTTGTATTGTAATATATAACTATGAGATAATACAATTTCAATTCATAATTACCTTACTATTGTCTTTTTCAAACAACATAGAAACAAACACTTACAAATACAATACACATACAATAAACTTACAATAAACATACAAATATATAAGCCAGCAAAAGCCTGGTGTGATTGCTCTTGCTAGTATTTACCGTGTTTCCCCGATGATAAGGCATCCCCATCAAATAAGGCAGCCCTGATTTTTGCCTAAATAATTAAAATAAGGCACTCACCCGCGAATAAGACTTCCTCCGATACCTGATACTGTGTGTGTCTCCTTGATGCTGGCTGCAGTGCAGAGCGAAACTGAAACTAACAAGCCGGCACACGCACCCCCGCGACTCCGCACTAGGAAGCAAGCTGCTGATCCCTGCCCTAACAGAGTCTGTTGCCCGGCCATACCGTAGAAGCAAAAAAAAGGTAAGTCAGTGAACAGAAGGGGACAATCAATGG
>NC_092859.1:33277960-33338569 GCF_032062135.1 Pyxicephalus adspersus
TTTTCTTCAGTAAAGGAAAACTGTGTCACAAACCTAGGACATCATGTAAAAACTTTACTCCCCAGTTGCAAAGTGTCCCAAGTTTTGAACCAAGTCCTTCTGTCCCTCCTTTTTCTGTTGTCCATTCGGTGGATATATCCACAATCATGTGTTGTACTAATAACTATTAAAAAGTGTGTTTTTTTCCCACCCTGAACCTTTTATCTGGTCTGTAGATAATTCCATTTGTTATTTTATAAATCCAAAATCCTCCTTATATGTATATGATGTGTTGTTAAAGCCAATCTGGCAATGTACTATTACATTTTGCAAGCATTAACACCACCACTTCCTCTGAGCTCCTACACTAGCCAAATGATTACCAAAACTATTATATTTATTATTATTAAAATTTTGTAGTCAGAAGCTCCACTTGCTTCTATATCTTAGGTTATAAAACTGGGACACATGATTTGTTTATGCTCCTCCCTTTTTCTGAGATCACTTCAGCTGTATAATAGTTAGATTCACTTACAAGGTTGAATAAAGAGCATTGTTCTAATCAAAAAAAAACACTGTTGGATTTGGCCTCTGAAATAACCACAAAAACGTAAATAAATCTACAATAAGGGAATTAGTGGTTATTTTAATATTGCTGACAGCATATTACTGTATATGTGAAATCCAAGTCAGTTAAATATAAAAATAAACACATCTTGTAATATTCAAGTTCCCATTTGTAGGGTAGAAGAAGATGTTTAATATAATATATATCCTACAATTTCACTATTCACGCTAGATTCATATTAACTTAGTAAAGTAATTCACAAAACAGTCTTTTTTACAGTAAGAGATATTAAAAAATAATGAGCTTCAAGTCAATTAACTGGAAATTGTAGAAATGTTCCTCTCCTAGACATTTCCACTACTGGATAATTGTTTTGGTTGTTCAGTTCCAGATTTAACATTTTTGATTCTGCATGTCTAGATGACAATAAAACCCAACACAAATATTTATTCAAATCAAAAATTCCCAATTCACCTATCCAAACTTCTGGTATTTCTTCAACAACTCAATGATTTTGTGCAAGTAAGATAATAATATATGATCCCTGAGTTTTATTTCAGAACAGCCCATTATTCCAATATAATGTGAGGAATGTAAAATTTATGCATCCTGCAATGTGATGCTGATCTAGTTTTTTATCTTTAAATACACGTTCAATTAATCAGAGATCTGATTGGCTGAGAATAAGAACACCGGCTTTGCAATATTACTGCATTTTATGCTGCTTTATTGATTGGGCCCAACAATGTTTGCCCTATACACTAAGTTATGTTGGAACGTATCTGCATAATACACACAAGCAGAGGACAAGGCAACACTTTGTTGGTTATCTGGATGTTTTGAAATGCCCTCTGAGAAAATAAATTTATCATCGCTTGTGATCTCAGGCATGCAGTAAATGTGCTACATAGCCTGAGCTCACCCTATTTCTGTGATGAATGCTTTCTAGGAAGTTATTTCATAGACAAGTCAAAGAAGCTATTACCTTACATGATATTTATAGTTTGTAATTGAAAACTCTAAAATAAGTTTTACAAACAACTTTTAAATCTATAATGTTAAAATAGAATGAAATTATTTACACTACAATGACAAAGAATAATAAAGTCTACAGTGGAGGTATATTTTAACAAAATGTCCAGAGAAAAGATTAGATTGTTACCTGCTCAGAAAGATTATCCTATTCTAGTCTTAGGAGACACTGTTATATTACAGAAATATACAGCTATGGCGAACCACAGATTTCCTTTATTGTTCAATGTACAAAGGAACAGATTCTAACCACATGTACTGGTGCACAGATGTTTATGGAACGTGTCAATGAAATTGGGAAGTAGGCATTAAATACGTTTTGAAGCTCATTTGAAATCTTCTACATGACAAATGGTTTGGCACATAAGTAAAAACATTTAGCCTGAGGAAAAGATTTTTCTTGAATGAGACTGAGGACTTTAACTGTCTGATTTGGGAGTTTTAGATACCAGTATGTATTGTATATTTACCAAAGATCAAAATATTTGTCACAAATTTTTAAAGATTGAGTTTAAAATTTAATGTACCGCAATAAACAGATCTGTAATAAATTTCTTTTGTCGATTGTATTTTGAAGAATAGTTATACCTTTATAATAACTATTGCTACCTAAACCCTTCTACCTCCACCCTCTAAAGTGGGCTACTCTGCCCCCCTCTTCCCAGCTGCTTACTTACCCTTATTTTAAAATTGCTGTTTCCCTGTTTGAGCCAACCAATCAAAATCTTTTCAGAACTGACGGCACCAGTGTGCTGGGTCCCTTCTGACTTTCATAGAATCATATATAAAATACTAGGGTTCCTTGGTATACAACACAATAAATGTCATTGTAAACTCAGTGTGCAGAGCTCAGCACTAGAATGATTTTTGTCAAACAAGTTGAAAATGTGCAGGGAGTTCTTGACTGTTGGAGAAGGACTTAGCACAATTTAGCTTGGGGATGGGGTAATAGCAGAGTGGATTTAGCAATAGTTTATAAAAGAGTGTAACTCTCTTTAAGACCCGTTCTCTGTTTACAGTCAATATTTTGTACTGGGCCTGGTCCCCCTGTTGTGAATTTTACCAGACTGCCAAAAGGAGTTCAAGATCTGACGTTATCAAAGCTAAACAAATCATGGACAACTTCTTGAAGTCTCCCTGAGAACAATTTTAGATTTCAAATATAAATGCAGGGGACTTTAGTAACTATGAAGTTAAACTATCAAGTGAACCAATTATAGGCACTCTACTCTAATTTGGGTAGCTGGACACTGTAAATAGGAAATTATAATCCCTACCTAAATATGTATAAATGACTAGGCATACATGTGTTGTTTATTGACACAATTTGACCAACTGAAAATAATAGAATTTATTGAACTCCTTCATAAAAAAAATGGGTCTCAAACTATAATGGTGTCAACCTGTAACTCACTCAAATAATATATATTGTAATATATACAATATCATTGATATCATTGGGGTTTACAGTTAAACATTATATATTCATTCAAACAAATAAAGGTGATATATTTGAACTAATTGCAAACACAATTCCCATGAGGTATTTATCATCATAACCTAAAATGCAGATTGGTCACAGAGAAAATGTAAATTTACTCCTAAATGTATCACCATTCACCGAGAGAATGTTGTGGAAGCCAATGAGTCCAGCAAGAAATTTAATAAGATCTCCTAATTATCTGAAATCAATCACTCAACTCTAAGAATGTTCATTGTAGAAATGCATTTATTTCGAGACCTTGCTGAGATTGTAACAGATGGAGGAAAGGATCCAAATGTAATTAATCTCACCAGGTATATTCTGTGTTGATTGTGTGTTCTGTATTGAAGTGTGAAAAGGCTCTGGCTGACATCCTATGGATACAACGAGACGAGACCTCTCGATGGGTGATTTGTGTGAAATTGATGAGGTATGGGCAAAAAACTTGTGCTAGATTGTGAATCTTATTACCATCCACAGGAAAAGCCAATTTGCTTTGAGGGTTCCCTTCATGGTCTCTTAACATTTAGTCCAGTTCTCCAAGTATTTCTTGTACCTCTCGAATTTCAACTGGCTGACTCTCAGAAGGCTAAAATTTTCTACTCTGCTCTTTTACAGGTGTTGTGGTATCCCTGACCCCATCAGTCTCAGCAAGCCCGAAAAGCATCCCATCTTCTGCTTCTGTAGTAGTCTTGTCAGTAATGTAGACAAGGCCTACATCTGACCTAAGCAAACAATAGAAGTCTGGAAATTATTTTCTCCAAAGTCATCTAGCAGATGTACTGCAAAGCTAACTTTAGACAAAGAAGACCCCTGAACAGCTGCATGTCTTTAGTGGGTAGCAGCTCTTAGGGTCTCCTCTGCATTTCATCATTTACAATGCTTTTGTAAAAATGATCCATAAATTGTCAGCATACATGATTAATGAGCAGCTGTCCTATAAACTGAAGATGTGGGTGCACAACTACAAACCTCAGGTTCTGCTGAACTGTCAGACACGCGTTGTCTGTTTATTGTGAACAGACCCTACAAATGCATTTCTTAAGGGATGCATCTGACGGATAATTTCTGCTGACAATGTCAATGTGCTGGACTGTTTGACCCTACCATTCAAACAGCTCATTCTTCAAAGTACATAATTGAATCAGAAAGAGATTGTTGCATGCTACACTGACTTTGATCCACAGATATCCACAACAGTCATTACTACAATAAATACATTGACGTCGGGCACCAGTAGAACATCTTTGTACTACTCATCAAAGTTGAATGGTAAACCACAGTGATCCCAGGCAAGTAAAAATCAGTTGTTGAATTGCTAACTTTATCCAGGAGACATTTTTAAAGTACTAAACAGGAAATCTACTTAATGTATATGTGTGTGTTTATATATATATATATATATATATATATATATATATAGTGCAGCATCCTGTGAAAGCATCAAAGTTGCAGGTGGTATGTATATAGAGCAGATTTGACACTACGATGAGATGAGGTTGTAGGGGAATGGTTATCAACATTTTTGCTGCTAATTTAAACCTGTACCTTGTTCCTCAGCACCTAACAAGACCTGCCACCACTGCTTACTATATTAGTAGCACTGTCCACTATATTAGTAGCACTGCCCCTGTTGCTTAAACCCACTCTGTGTTAGCTGCATGGTCTGGAAGTATGTGGGACACAAATGATGAAGGATTTTGTTCATTCTGCGAAAGAAAGTTCCTTGTTCACTTTATTAGCCTTGTGCATTACACAGTGACTGAATTGGTCACCTGTTTTGCATTTACTTGTAGTTTTTTTTCCTAATTGGTCCTAAATACAGCAGACTCTTTAAAGTTATCTTTAACAATATTGTAGCCTTTAATCAAAGGATAATTTGCTGTACACACGCCTCCAAATTAACTAAAGAATATAGTGTTTTGAGCTAGGAAACACCTAAAGTCGGTGTAGTTGATAATAAAGTAAATAAATAAATAATGAAATAGGTAAAATAAATCTGCAGAATAAAAATAATTTTAAGGTTTTAATACTTCCTCCACCTCCTACATTGTAAGCTCTTCGGGGCAGGATCCTCTCCTTCTCTTGTGTCATTGCCCCTGATTCATCAAGCAAAATCGGATTATCGGTCGCGCATTCGTATTAGCGATCCGGAATCGTGCACGATCGCGCTATTCAACAACTGAAAAAGCTCGCGCACGGAGCCACGCTTATCCGACAGCTTTTTACTGGCGATCATGCATTAAAAGTCACTGTTCCCCTAAAAAATCATTCTAATGGCACACACATTACCCATAGCCCTAAAATAAAATGTTTGCGCTGTTTAAATGTTTTTAACATTTATGTGCGCTAAGAAAAAAGCATATTTTTAAATCACTAATTTCCTTCCTGTGGCTGGTAGTGAGGCGGGTGTACGCGCATACTCGAGTCCGGACCGCGGTAATCCGCGATCGATGGCCGCGCGTACTTTCGCGCTTCCAGCGATCGCGGATTTCAATGATGAATCAGGGGCATTGTCTGTATCTCTCTGACATTTGCAACCCCTATTTAATGTAGAGCGATGCGTAATCTATTGGAGCTATATCAATCCTGTTTATTATTAATTGTAATCATAATAATAAGGTTTATTCTGATTCACCACAATAACTAGCTGACCCTAATGTGAAGCACTCCTCCTCTCATCCAATCCTCACTAGAAGGGTGTTGACTATGTTTTGCATTGAAGATATTCCTGATGTTGGGTGCAGCCTCCTTTAGAAGACAGAGAGAGACATACCAGTGCAGCATCCTGTCATTGGATGATCCCAAGCATCAGCTTTTGAAATAAAGGACTCTCATGGAAAATATCTGACCACCACTACATTTGACCATTGGCACAGAAGTGGAAAAGACAAAAGGTAGATAGAAATCTTCTACAGAGATACCCAGTTAATAGACAATTGGCTCTCTTTGGTAAGCGTTAAGGCAGCATGGTGGCTCAGTGGTTAGCATTCTTGCCTTTGCAGCGCTAGGTCCCAGGTTCAAATCCCAGCTAGGACACTATCTGCATGGAGTTTGCAGGTTCTCCCTACAGGTATGTGTGGGTTTCTTCCCAAAAACATTCAGTTAGGGTAATTGGCCCTAGACTATGTACATTAGATTGTCATGACTTTGTACAGCACTGCGTAATATGATGGCACTATAAATACTTTTTAATATTAGGCATTTTCTGTTGCGTATTTGGAACAGGCAGTAAAGAGAAATTTTACCAATGGTACAACGACACTAAAAAATAGCGCGGAGGTTATACCTACTCTATCCAAGAAAAAGCTTTTATGTCAGATTACAATATTTGTGGGGGACGAAAAATACAAAATACTATAGAAAAGGTAGGTTAAAGATGTCTTTATTAAGACAATATTGGGAAATGTGTGTGTGCTTAAGAGAACACTGAAGAGGTGTTTGCAGGGAGATGCACTGAGAAAATACGAAATAGTTTTAGCCCATATGGAACACCCTACAAAATTTTGCATTATTCATGCCCAGAAATGGTTTTTGGCTCCAGAATCTATACAGCATGTGTATGAGATTCTGTCTTTCTTCTAACTAACGTCTTTATATTTTCTTTTAGCCTCACAAACATTCCATGTTTATTACCATGCACATGTGAGCACTTTGATTCGCTGGAAATTTTCGGTTTTAATTCGGATTTGGCCATTTTTACTGGCATTGTTTGTTTTTTCACGGTTGAGGTTCAGTTGTTGTAAACGTTAGCAGATGTTCCATCCATGGTAAAGAAAGGGAGATATTGTTATTTAAAGAACAAATGGTAGCCGCGAATGAACCTCTTAAACCTAGGAATAATTTTAAAGTTTCTTTTTAAGTTAAATTTAGACATAGCTTGTTGCAATGTTTTTTACAATATTCCCAATAAAACTCAATATGGCTTGAAAAAAAATTATGAATAGGGGGGAAAAAGCAGTAAGCAGCTTAAAATCATATTTTCTTAATTTGTTTCATTAATTACAAAGGTATTTTGTGAACAAATATTTAGCGACCCAAAGCAAATCTTTTCCTAAAAGCCCTATAATTATTCATAGTCACGTGACACTTAGTGGCACTCAATAGTAGTGAAACCCATGATCATCTGATTCTTGATGGTACTCTTCTGGTGGTGAGTTCTGGAAGATTTTATGAAAATAGGGAGAGGTAAAGGTCTTCATAAGTGCTAACTCACTTCCAATATTTAGGTGGCAACTCTGCTTCTTCATAGATATAGTTCGGTGCATGAGTGTTGTCATATGTCAATGTTAAAAAAGTGGAAACATTTTTTTAAACTGGTTTCTACCTAATTTGACTGTACTGTTCGTCCTTTATCTGCAAAGGGGTGGTAATAGCAGTGATCTCTAGCAGTCTCATCTTACATGTCTCTAGTCTATTACTGTCTCTTGAAGCATGACCCCAGTTTACAACAATTCCTATAACATGTTTGTTGTCTCTGATTGTCTCTCATAGTATGTTTGCAGTCTTTACCATCTCCTATAGAATGTCTGCAGTCTCTGACCATGTCTTATAGTATACCTGCAGTCTCTGACCATCTCTCGTAGTATATCTGCACTCTCCGATCATCTCCTGAAGAATGTCTGCAGTTTTTGACCGTCTCTCATAGCATATCTGCAGTCTTTGACCATCTTTTGTAGTATATCTGCATGTGATATAAGAAACAGCAAGCCATAATAAATACATTTATTGATTATTATTATACTTTAACTTTCAGATAATCTAATCTGATAAGGAAAAAGAAAGACATATCTAGTAGACAAACTGAAGCCCTTTGAACAGCAGCTATTATCCAGGATTACTGTGTCATTGAGTCAGTGTCAGACTGTTTTGTTCAAATAATGAAATTATGTACAGAAAAAAATCTAAAACTAAATCTAATACTTACATTCACCAAACATTCATTGAATGTGACCCTTACTATTTAATGTGTTTTATTGGACAACAATTAATTTGTTGTTACTGAACATTTGGTGAAAGTCACATTTACCACTTTTTAAAGATGCCCCATAGTGTCAGATAAATAGGACATACTATATATTACACCCCCAATAAACCTTACAATAATACTTATAATACACATATACTTACAATAACCCATAAGCCCATGAACCCATGGGTGGCCAGAATGAGATGCTTCAGTAGAACCTCAACCACAGGCACAGTTTCCAAGTGTGAGAAAAAGGTTTTTGAACCACAACCTCACACCTGTCTGAACATAGCATACGTCATACTGAGAAGGTATTAGAAGAAACTAGCTTCTTAACATTTTGCAGCTGCAACAATTTGCTATCTCTGAACATCCTATGTACAGATCAATGTTATTTCTTAACTGGTATTGGGCTATTATTGTATCAACATGATAACTGCTATTCATATCATAAGTGCATATAAATTGAACATTGAACTATCCTGTCTTGGATACAAAAAGCATTAACACGTGTGCAGAGGTCAGATATCTCACTTATTTTTCCCTCTTCTCAACTTTGAAAAACACTTTGAAGCTTTGATTATTTTCTCAAACCTGCCTGCAGCTATTGACTAAGCTGCTCTAAGTAATAATAGAGCCAAATTTTAGCATTCACACATTTGTAGATTACTGTATTTTGACTGATAAAGAACATAGAATTAGTTGACATATCCCTTAGTGTTGGGCACTGAGAATACCTAGGTGGATTACAAGAAAAATGACATCTGATAAGAGCATAGGACTATAGGGGGCATGACCTAAACTAGGATGAGTTCACACATGAGTTAATAGGTCAGTCCTCCAAGGACTGAAGATACGGGTAGGTGTTGGTGTGTCAAATTGCTTACTGGCTTCGCATATATCTCAGGTACTTAATTAATGCAGTTCTCAGCTAGAATGTCTGGCTCCTTAGTGTCACTAACCTGAATCACCAGATCACATATTCATCAAACCATATCTAAAGCTTTATTTAGCTGGGCAGAATAGGAAAGTATGAGAACATCTCTCACATAACTTGACACTTTCTGTTTAATTTAGTATGTATTGCCATGGGACCAGAAAATGATGGGAAACTGAAAATGAAGGTAAAGGTAAGGGTACATTTTCCAATGAGGACCCCTATCGCAAGGACATGTTGGATGTCCATTACCCAGGAAAGTAGGCAGGCTCCATTTGACTTTCTGCAGCCTCTAACACACTATGGGCCTGGTTTATGAAAGCTCTTTAAGACTGGAGAAAATAGAATTTCATGGTAGAATCTGGGTGATACAGCAATACTGGAATAGATCTGGTCCAGGGTTGAAGATATTTGCCAACTAATAGCAAATGATTTTTAAGAAATATAATCCAAGTTTGCTAGATCACCCAGGTTCACCTATGATATTCTATCTTCTTCAGTCCATGCCAGACCATGGCTAGTGGAGTGGATTTCCTTCTAGCCATGGTCTCCATGCATTACATGGGGAAGCACAATCAAACATCTATCATGTCTTTGGGTTTAAATGAAGGTATGTCATTAAAACTGAAGGTGTTTAAAAAAAACTCATTAGCATGTTGAATGCAAAAGGAAGTGCAAGGGAAGGCTAATATTAACATAATAAACTTCCACATGGAAAAGACAGCATAGTATAAGCACTTGCGGTGTACAGAACTGGGAAATGTGAGACTGGAGATAGATCTTGTAACCTTCAGAGCGATTCAGCACTGTGTGTAATTTAAACATTTGCTATTGGGCTCTGTACACAACAAACAAAGTAGCTGGGAATGACATTGTAAACATTTGAAAAGCCACAAGGTTGCTGGAAATCATGAAATGTTTGCATGCAGTATTTCATATTTTGACAACTTAAATAATGCAAAAATAAGTTTTTGCGGTTTCTTTTTCTTCTGAACATATCAAATAAAATATATACAAAAACTATATTTTCTTTAAATCTTTCATAGTGCTGCCAAATTTGTGTCATTTAACCCCGGGATGTGTTCATATAAATCTTTATTTTCTCAGTCCAGCTCAGTAGCATTTTTGCATACAGAAAGAAAGAAACCTTATACCAAAATAAAGTTTTACCCCTCACACATTCGAATATCTATATATTATTCCTGGCCACAAAAAAGTTTCATATATGAGTTCTGCCAACTCTTCACAGCTTAGTGATCCATAGGGAGCCGATGTAGTGTGCGCTGTATCAGAATACAAATTGGCTAAAACTGCTTAAACTATTTTCTAAGATAAAAGGTTCCTTCCTCAAGTGATTTTATTTTTTGTCTGATTGAACTGTTTGAATAAACTGTACAACCACCAAATGATTCATTACTCACCAGAGCTGGATGCTTAGCACAGTGTCAGCTCAGTCTGAAACAGTCATATTAATCATCAGTATCAATCAACTGAATTCTGTAAGGAATTTTTTTACCTGACCTGCTGTCACTAAACTACTTAGACTTAAAGTAATACTATGGTCAATCTCTAAAATTAAATATGAGATGTAGGCTGCCTATACCAGCAAGGCGCAGCTGCTAGTTCAGCAATTTTACAAGGCTGTCATCCTTAACAATCTCTTTGTTAAGTAGATTCTCTTCAGTCAAAGATGATAGGACCCGATAAAGGGAGCACCCCTCTGTAACCCCAAAAATGTGTTGGATTTCCTAAATACCTCTAGACTTGAATTGATTTTTTATATTAGTTGATGAATTTCACTGGGATTTTTTTGTTGACTTCAATTTTTAAGCTTATTTACACTAAAATAGGTATGCTGATTCTAAAAGTGCAGTTAGTTTTCTTCAGGTTTTTTCTCTATCGCTTATAGGCCATTCATTTACGCGCAAGACAGTGTGGTCAGAGGTTGTGTGCTGCTCTACGTAGGGAACAAGCAAAATTTATTTTCATAATTTCACACGTATTTACTTTCTTTCCGATCATGTCTGGCTCTGCTGTTTCTCGTCGTAAGTGCCTAAACAACCCTAAATCATTTTGTTATATCTGTGGCAGTTTCACCATTCCGAGACCACCATCAGCACATTTGTGGAGCAAGCCTATTTGGCAAATTTCAAAGTTAAACTTGGTGATTAAGGGTCTTGGGCCCCTCATAAGGTGTGCAAACAGTGTGTCGATGGTTCACTGATGTGGACAAAGGGAACACGTTATAAGATGCCATTTGGTATACCTACGCTTTGGCGAGAGCCAGGAGATCATTTTAGTGACTGTTACTTTTGTAAACTGAATGTTTCAGGATATAACAAGAAAAATAAATGTAACAGAGTATCCTAGTCTACCATCAGCTATAGGCCCAGTGGCTCATTCAGATGAAATCCCAGTGCCGGTTTTCGTTACACTACCCTCCCTTAAAGAACATGATTATGGTGATGAACTAGGTGACAACAATGATAAAGAGTTTGAAATTGAAGAAAACTTTGTTCGTACGGGATTTGATCAGCATGACTTGAGTGATTTGGCATGTGATTTGGGACTATCGAAGATGGCTTCAGAACTCCTAGCATCAAGACGGCGTGAGAAAAACTTACTTGAAAAAGAAACTAAGGTATCGCACTTTTGAACCAGAGAATTGCATTTCTGTAGTACTTTAGAACTGACAGTGGCTTTGTGTATTGCCATAACATACCTGGTTTAATGGCAGAATTGGGAATTCCAATCTATAACTCCACTGAATGGTGACTATTCATCGATAGCTGAAAGCGGAGCTTAAAGTATGTCTTCCTTCACAATGGCAATATATTTGGGTCAGTCCCAATTGGCCATTCAGTTTCTCTTTGTGAAGAATATACAGACATAAGGAAAGTCATTGAGTTGTTGCAATATCACCAACACAATTGGGTCATCTGTGTTGACCCTAAAATAGTATGCCTTCTTCTTGGTCAGCAACGCGAATACACCAAGTACCCTGTTATCTGTGCATGTGGGACAGCAGAGCTCGTGAGAAGCATTGGGTGGAAAGAAATTGGCCTCCAAGATCTGCCCTAAAACCAGTTGATCCAAACATTCTACATGAGCCACTTAGAAAGAATATTATATTCCCACCTCTGCACTTGAAACTGGGTTTGATGAAGCAGTTCGATAAAGCTTTGCCAACTGAAGGAGACTGTTTCAAGTACCTCATTTTAGCATTTCCTAGCCTCTCATTTGAAAAAATAGGCCTATGTGTTTCGATAGTCCACAGATACGGCAGTTCATCAAAGATGAACATTTCATCAGGACAATGTCAGAAGTGAAAAAGAATGCTTGGTTATCATTCAAGACTATTGTCAAGGACTTTCTTGGAAACACACGAGCAAATAATTACACAGTCCAGAATTGTCCAGAAAATCTAGAGCTCTACAAGAGAGTTACAAAATGCATGGTTGCAATATGAGCATCAAGGTGCATTTTCTGCATTGCCATCTTTCTAACTTCCCAGAAAACCTTGGTGCAGTCAGTGATGAGCAAGGTGAATGATTCCACCAAGATTTGATGGTCATGGAAGGACGGTAGATGGGATTTACATATGATGGCTGACTATTGTTGGAGCGAGATTGTCCTAACACATAACCTAACATTTTTACCTTAACCGCTTACCTGCCTAATTTTCAAATGTTTTACCATAAAAAAATGTCATAGAGTAACAATAAATCTTTTGTATGAACAAAAGAAATTTAAATAAACAGTACATTCAAGTAATTATTTCATTATTTTTTCATTGTAGGTAAAATCTGTATGTTTTTTGACGAAAATGGAGGGTACCATGTTTGGTAAAAACTAGATGTGATAACAAAACACTGGGGTCATTTCAGGATTCACCACCTAAAAATGTGTAAAAAACAAGTGTAAGATCCAACTCAAGAAAAACTGCATTCCCCAGTGTTATGAATAAAAGGTTTGCTATAGTAAAAGCTTATGAATAAATACCTATAAAAAATAGCTTGGTCAACTTTCTGACTCCTCCAAGTCACTATTCTGTGTAAGTAATTTTACTATGCCTTCTGGGATATATTGAGGCTGGCTATCCCATTATAATGCACCCTAGTCCACTGGAAGAACACATAGCTATCCTAGAAGGCAACAATGAGATGTTGTGACATCACATCAATCTCTTGTAGAAAAAAAAGACCCCCTGTTGTCACCAGGCAAAGGTAAGGCCCAGAAGCAATTTTTAAGGAACCACCAGGTATTCACTGGAGCATTCTGCCAGTGATAAAGGGCTTTGGTAGGTAAAGTTCCTATGGTTGTGCCCCTCCAAATACACTCAGCAGCCAATAGTAGGCAGGAGTAGTACAAAGTCTGAGGAAGTCTGAAGTTGTTGCATAGATTAAAGGAAATCAGGTTTTGGGCTAAGTTGTAAAACAGCAGATTGATCCTGCAGAGACTCAGTTTACAATGACAGTAACAAAGAATAGTGCTAGGGACAGTGATCATTAAGTCAAAAGCTGGGCTTTCAGTAGAACAGCCTTCTACTGGACCTTCCAGATTTATGAAGGGTCTGCGTTAAACCAGAGTTTCTCTAATCTGAAGCTGGGGGCTTCCCGGGCAACCAGTTTTTCATCACGATATTGAGAATTTCAAAAACCAGAGTGAGTGATGTGTTTTCTTCTGGCTTATCTTTCGAAACTGTTGGTCATTATACCTTTAACCTTTGAAATTTAAAGCATGCCATTAAATGATATCCCTTTAGGGATGTTTCCCAAAGGGTCCTTAACGCCTCATCCAATTGGACTTGGAACTTAAGGATTTAGACCCTACACCATACCTCCTGCAGTTTTTTTTTTAGCATTTTTAAAACCAATATTCCATTTCATTGTTTATTGCTATGAAAAGTATATTTGCTGGTAAAAAAATGCTTGAATTTGTTTTATATGTGAAATAGTTTACTCCATGTGCAGAAAGAAAATCCCAACCTAAAAGTGGACTAGAGCTCCAAAAGTCTTATTTTTTTATCTAAAAATATCAGTGAGCTTTATGTGCCTAGACAATCCTGTGCCTGCAGCCTCTTAGCTGTAAAACTGCAGTGTAAGGTCTAAGACACTGCTGTCTGCTGGAAATGTAGTAATATCACTATGATGGAGTGATTTTACTACTTTCCTTGATGGAGAGAAAGCTGTACTTGGGCACCTGCAGTGCAAATACATCACTATTTGTTTTTAGATTACTGGTACTGATTGATTTTCTGGATTTGGGTTTCCTTTTATTGTCTGCTACTTTCTACATGATTCTCAGAGTTTGCTGTGAAATAAAGCTCTATACACCTCAAGATTTGGTACCGTGTACTGGTCCTGTCCGACAGACAGCTGTTGCCAACAAAGCGATCTCATGGACTTCAGCTTGGGAGCTTGCAGTCACACCCATTCTGATTTAGGGGTCTAGTGAAAAACATGAACTTTTAGCAGTCCCCACCTGCTGATGTGCAAAGGGTCTACATTTGTTACAACTAATATGATTCATTTTACACATTTAAAGTTTAGAATTTAGAGTTTTTCACGATTTCAGGGCACATGTCATTTGCATTATATAGTAACTTTAAAAAATACCCTGTCTCTCATCATCTGCTGCAGGTTCTTTAAATTGGTGAATCAAGTCATTATCACAAACCAAATATTGTTGAAGCTTCTTTATATCTTAAACTAACAATGGTCTAATAGAGTTCTTTTTGATTTGAATGTTGGTTATGAACTAATGCGCATCTACCAGTAGAATAAAGTCCTTTTAGACTTCCTTTCTGGGGACGCTTGTTACCAAGGTCACCTTTTTAGTTATATTCCAATTCTGCATTGACGGAATAACTGCTTCTCTGAGGGAAATGCAAAGAGCTGCCTTTTCAATTATTCCGGGTGTTAACCAGCGGAATTTCCAGGATGGAATGTCTTAGGCACAGTTACTGATTTCTACATCACAAACTGCCTAAAAATGAATACTGCATACCTGACGCTAAGGGTTCAACTCTGGGCAAACAGCTAAATATATAGATGATATGCATACAAGGAAGCTGGTTTACCTGTCAAATGATTTATATTTTTGCTTATCTATTCCTGAAATGGCAGGTTCAATGGTATTGGTGAGCCATTTCTTATTTTAACATAAGTGAAAAATAAACCATTAGTCAGCTTCTGCCTTTTGGCTGGATTTTAACGCCTCTTTACCCCATCCAGGTTCAGGTTGTTTTCCAATAATTGTCCTAAATTTCAATGTAAACTGTTTCTTTTCCCTGAACAGTAAACCACCTGCATGACATCTGCATGTATGCATAAATGTAAAAAGGAAGATTTTATTCTCAATAAGACTGCAGTAGTGACATTTCTAGACAGGTATTAGGTATGTCAATAGAATCAAATACATGTATTATATCTAATATTCTGTTGTTAAGGCTGCTGTACATTTCTGTATATTATTCTGCTGCAATAAAGGAACCTACCATGAAAAAAAAGGTATAGCTGCAGGCAGGCATCATCTTTCATGGATACTTCAGGATTAACCCTGCTGAAATGTAAAGAATTATAATACACGAAGGTCAGTAATACCGGATAAATATCCTCACAGGGGCCATGCAATACCTGCCTATTTGTAAATTCAGGACTTGCTTTTAAAGTTGTAAAATAACAGTGGGCCAGAGGGCATCTGCCAGCCAATATTGGGTATATTCCTGCTGTTACAGGTAATGAGTTCACAGGTCAAACCCAGAAAGATCCCCTTTAGGTTACCACTTATGCACTATCAAATGGTGTTTCTTTCAAGATCTAGATTTTTTTTTCTCAAGAAAAATGAAAATGGTTAATCTGCCCTACAGCTTGTAATTTAAATATTGGTAAATTGTTGTGTAGGTTGATGGCCTTTAGCCTTTGACATGCAACCAATATGTAGCATGCTTTTAGGCTCATTACGTGTCTTGGGTGATCTTTTAAAAGTTTAGAGGATAATGCCTAATAATGACCTGCCTGTGCTGTAGGCCCTCAGGTCCCCAGCAGTTGCCTAACTATGTAATGGTGTAGTGTGCCACCATTGTGTGTGCTTGTCATATCCTAATAGAATGGCCTAATAAGAAAATAAATACAATACAATACAGTCTTAAATATGTGTGCTCTCTAGCAATTGCAAAAAAAAAGATACTTGAAAATTCATGTCCCTTGGGGAATCTTTAAAAACCTCAGAACCCTAAATATATGTCCTTATTTTAGTATGAATGCCATTATTATTAATATGTGTGTTGCATTTGTTATTTACATACACCTACATGCTGTACACATGTGTTTATGTTGGTGTGTTACATACATGTGTAGGGCAGTGAGGGTCCCTTTATTTTACCTTTTTTATTGTTCTTATATTTACTTTTTTAACACATTTTTATTTATTTTTTACTGTGCTTTCGTGCAATTACCTGGAGGCTGACAAGTCCCTGTGTATTAGGAATACAGAAGAGTGACAGCTTCACTTTATAAAGACATTTGGAATCTAGTAGGTCCCTTAGAGCACAAATCTTGCTGAGGATGTCCACTGGCTGATTGCTCAGAATATTATACTGAGGAAGTACATACTCATGTATATGTGGGAAGAAATACTTGTACTGGAGTTACACCTTTCTTTAGTGGGACGGAATTAAAATAGGTTTGTGCCTTTCCAATTGGGGATTTATGCACAGATGTGAAGGTTGCCCAATAGAAACAAAGTGAATTGAAGAAAGACAGAGTTGTGCTTTTTTGTATATCACTGCATAGACCATGGTATTAATAATTTTATTTTGTGCCCTTGAATTAGTTATGAAAGGGCTTTAGTTGTGGGTGTAACAATATTTCAGTTTTTATGTGTTGCTGATAAAACCTACTAAAAACTAACCAAAATTGCTGTGTATCTGCAATGTGAGATTTCATGCAGTGTTGCCTCCCACTACTAGTTACAGTAGGTTATAGTAAGTGTAGTAGGAGCTATAGTAGGAGTGATATTGGGGATTTCACTACTTTGCAAAAACCTACCTTTGCCAAGATCACCACCTCCACACAGAGACACAGCAAAGAACAATGCCCAGTAAATTAGTTGTGCTTTTTTTTAACACATATTTAATTTATTTTTCACTATGCTTTCATGCAATTACAAGGAGGTTGACAAGTCCCTATGTATTAGGAATACAGAAGAGTGACAGCTTCACATTATAAAGACATTTGGGATATAGAAGGATCTAGTAGCACAATAAGTTAGTCATGGAGACAAATCAGTTTCTTGTAAACTATATACATTGCTTATGGCTAGTCTTTTGCATTCTTTCTGCTGTTTTGGACAGAGAGTTCAAATTTGATTGTTGTTCTATTGGTATTGATTTTTTTCAATATTATATAAGTATTTAATGGGAGTTTTTGTTTGTTTTTTTTAATTTTGCAGGTCTTTAATAACTAACCTTTCCAATGTATATGACAGAGAAGGGTCTGCCTACCCAGTGCCCTAATTTAGGGTGTAACAACCCATTGCCTAAGGCAACTTTAGCTCCTCTTTGAGTACTCAAATTCCTTTTTTCTAGATGTTACCCAATCGAAAGAGACCTCCAATCTTTGCTAAGACCTAGAAAGTAATGAAAGGATTATCCTTCTCAATTGCTGCACAATTTACAGTTTATTTTTCATAAAAACAACACAAGGCCTCCAACATCAATGCAGCTATATGAAAGTGGAGTTTAAATTAGCTTATAGCAATGCATTTCCTTTGAAATGTTTAATGTTACGGGCTGCCTGGAAATATTTGCCTTCCGGAGATGAAGCATTCCAGTGACATGTGCGTTCTTGAAGAGCTCATCACGCATGTTCTTGCCTGAGGGGGGTGGCGAGAAGCTCGAGAACTAGCAATCATGTCTAATAAGTGGTTTCCCAGCCTGACGTGGTAACATGATTTTATGGATTAGATGCTTAAGAGAATCACTACTTTTTTTCCACTTAAAGGGTCAGTCCATAAAAAGCTAAAACTTTATGGAGGGACACAAACTAAAATACCCAATGCTGTCTTTGTTTCTGGTATGCTAGTGCAAAAATGCTGCTACTTATTTTTATCTCTGTCATTGGGGTCTATTTATAAAGCAGTGAACACAACATGCACTGAAACATTCTATGGTGGAGAATCAATTACTGCCATTGAAACGCATAAACCTGGAAGATTCTCAGAGAATGTATCAGATTCACTGATTTAAAAATAGACCCAATTAGACCCCCAAGTCAAAGAGAGATGGAAGAACCCATGGTTTATTTAGTCCATCTACTAATATCCATCAAAAACTTAAATCTACAACCTAAAAGTGATTGAGTTCTCAGTATTTTTTAAACCTTAGGAGGCTCAGCAAAGGAGCTCAACAGTGCATATCTATAAAAGAAACTACATTTTGGTGAGAGGTTTTACTATCTTAAAAACAATTGTTACTACAATACATGATCTATAGAAGTCTAAGAGTTAAAAACATCTCTATGACTATCTACTCAAAATCCTTTTTGATTGAGTGTAATCAAATCCCGCTTGTTCTTTTGAGCTAAAGAAACTTATAGTGTTACATGAGAAGAGCTTCTTACCAAGTCATCACGTAGAAATTGACACTTTGAAGCATTCTTTAAATGATCACATGCAATCCAAAGTATATAAGGAATAAGATGAGAGATTTACGTGTAATTTGGATTTGTCAGCTGAAAGCTTCTGTCATGGATACTAAACGTGTTAAATATTTGTGGTATATTCTGGATTTTAAAGAAAATACCAACATGAAGGAAGCAATTAAAATGAAATTAAAAAAAATTTTTAAGCCAATCAGATATCTCAGATTCACAATCCAAGGTTTTGGAAAATACTTCTTTGGACAGAGGCTCAGTGAGGCTTCTATGTTTACACACGATTGGAGAGAAAAAAAAAGCATGGTGATTGGCCAATATACTGCATGCGTCAGAGTTGTCCCAAAAAGCATAAGAGTCGGGAAAAAACATCAGTCAAAAGAAAACACCTTGCTTTCAAAGTGCTAACCTCATTGTCACAAAATGATGAAGAAAAAAGCCTAAGTTTACTGAATTTTAGGCTTAACTTGTAAACCTTAGAAACTCTCTTTGAAGCACAAGGACTTGTGCATAGCATTGAGAAAATATTTAATATTCAAATTAGATTGATGTCTGTAAACAAGTATCAGATCTTGTGGTGATTTCCAGGCTTCAGTAGCCCTCTCTGTCATTACTTTTGGGATTAATTTTTTTATTTCCCTGCATTTATATAGTACTGACTCATATGTCATTAACACAGTCTAAGGACAATTTTGAACAAAAGCTAATTAATCTAACTGCATGTTTTTTGTGGATTTGGAAGAAAACCCAAATGCCCTGAGGAAGCCCATGCAAACACAGGGAGAATTTACACACTCCTTGCAGAAAGTGTTGAACCTGTGACCTTCTGCTACAAAGGCGAGAGTTCTAGCCACTGACCCAATGGTGCTCCCTTGCTTTTTGGGATCCTTAATTAATTTCATTATTGAATCAACATAATGGAGAGCCAACAGAGATTTGTAATACCCTACTAGAGAATCTTCCCAATATTTTAAATAATATAACCAATCTGGTTAAAATTTTAGTCAGAAGATCTCACTATTGGAGCCCTTAATATTAATATTTTCACCATTTAAAACAAATATATGTAATTATAGTGACAATAGTGTTAATGCCACTTATTAGCCATTAATCTAATTCATTTAGTTTGTATTCTTGTTGCTGGTTGACATGGGAGAGCTTTGAACCCAGGACAAGTTGCAAGCTCTCTAGAAAATTGGGGACGGTTTTTCTAATAGTTCTTACTGGAAATCAAGAAATTACCTTTCACAGGGCTGATAGACACCCCTAAAAGGCACTCAACCTTTTTTTTGGCAATGCACAACAACAGCACACTGCAATGCATTTCACTAGTGCCTAGTTGTAATGTGGGGGTTCTGTTAAAAAATGAATAAGCCACAATGCACTAACAAGTGTGCTGACACAATGCAATGGTGTGAAGCTGTGAATCCTTTAACTATATTGCTAACCTCTTCTTCTGAAAACCACAGTTAATTGACCTAAATTAAATTAAATTTAGTAATGAAACCAGAGGCTGCCACTAAGCATGCACTTTCAGAAGCAGGTCAACAGACTGAATCAGACAATTTTCTCAGTACAGGTTTCCTTAAAAAATCTGGCTAAGCTTTCCAATGCAAGATGGAGTTTCACTTCTGATTAGTTTACTGCCATTAGTGAATTTCAATATATATTTGCCCTATGATTTTTGTAATGTAAAAATATTATTGGTGAACATTTATATATGCAGATTGACTTTATGTACAATGTGAGATCCATATAAAACTGAATTGTATGCATAGAAATTACATCTATAAATTGTTATAAATTATTTTTCTTCTTGCAGGACTCAGTTGCAGGACCACTCCAGGGTTCTGTTGTGCATTGAAGGCCATCTCCCCTCTATATGTTATGCAATATACCAAATGATTGGATATTTCCATAGTCTCTAAAATCGTGTAAAGCAGCATTTATGTAGATTTGCAAAGCATGCATCAACATGTATGGAAAAAGAACATAGCAGATGATGACAGCACTGTTGCCAAAAGGAATTCTCTCCAGAGCTTAAAGTTGAAAGTTAATGAGGAATCTGATATTTGCTGATAGTTTTAATGAACTTAGCATTTTCCCATGTCACTTTCTTTTCCTGCAAAGAAAATAAACATTGCTTGGCTGGGCCTAAAATATTTGATTGCTTAAAACAACAACTGTGGTTTATCAAACATCAAAAGCCTTAGTCATCAGTCAAAACATGTACGGGCATTAGTACTCTTGACTAGCCCCCCATGTGGCATATTTTTATTTAAAGAGGATCTACCATCAGACATAATGTTTCATGTAAACTGCATACATGCGAAGTAATGTGTAACACTCCCAGGTATTTAATATCTTTTAAAGAGATTATAGCACTCCAACTGACAATTCTCAAGAAGGATGGTGCCACCTGTGTGCAGGCGTCATTTAAGGTCAGCTTCTATTTCCAGCAATGAGATGAAATAATGTAAATCCTGGTCACTGTGCAGCACTCTTAATTGTTGAAGAAAAGACCGAGCTCCTTCTGCCTGAAGAAGACCGACAACACCATCTGAACCATGGCAAAGTTTCTTTCTTGGAATTTGGGGACTGTTGAGAAAGGATTATTACTGTTGAGAAATGTAGACTAAATTGCAATGGTCACATCTGAGTGTGAAGAATGAAATAAATAGCAAATAATTGTTAGTCCCAACATAGGTTCCACTACAAAGATCAGTAGAAGAAATCTGCAGTATCTTTCTCAGCAACGCAGCAGTGACCTGAGTAATCGAGATCAGTAACAGGCCATAGTGTGCAGACTCTCAGTAATGACTTCTAGGTTCACAATTCCAAACTGATTTCCTCTCTAAAACACCTGGTTCCAACATGAACTATATTTATAAATTAGGGAATCTGACATCTCCTCAAACATTGGCCTGGGGGAATCTTCCAGGACCATGTTTTTAATGGCAGTAATTGATTACCACCAGGGAACGTTTGAGGGAACAGCAAGTTCCCTGTTTTATAGAGTCCTTAGTCTCCACTGCAGTGAAAAATACTGCCATACCACCCAGTGATTTCTCTGTAAAAGCACATTTCTCAGCTCTAAAAGCACAGTCCTGCCTAACAAACCAGTACGTACACTAAAATGGCGTTATGAGCTTTACAGGGCCTGAGTAGGAATTATACTATGTGATGTAGGTGTCCAGTAGAACAATGGTCGCCAACCAGTTGGCGACCGCTGTTCTACTGGAGAAAATATTGGTGATCCGAGGCTCTGGCCAATGCATCCCTAGCACGATCACGAGAAGGACCCTGCTGGGGGGGCACCAGCCAGAGCCGTGGACCATGTCCCCCGTATGGATCGCAGGCTCGGGAGAGTGGGCGAGTTCAGGCATCATGACATCGCTCTGGGGGAAGTGTCTTCCCCCTTTGAGTGGCACATGGCTCCCCACGCATTTGCGGTCCAGAGCCTGTGAAATTAGTGGTCCGTGAGGTCTAAAAGGTTGGTGACCACTGCAGTAGAACACCTACTAAGCAGCTAACTCCAAATTTGAAATCTTCAGTCCCTTCTCTTTTCCAGCTCTCCATTTGTGCACTAGTACATTATGGGATAATCCACATCTTAAACCAAATGTTGGTAAACCAAAATTTTAGTCAATGTGTAAGATATAATAGTAATAGTAGTAGGATATAATTATTAACATGATATACCATCTAGCAAGATATAATAGTAATAGTAGTAAGATATAATTAATAACATGATATACCATCTAGCAAGCAGATAGTGTTCACTAAACCATTACAGGTCTGAACAAACCATATACCAGCACTGGGAGAATTAGAGTAGTGGGTTTGTGTGATAAAGCCCGAAATGTATTCTATTATTTTCTAGGGTCTGTTTAGTAAGCTTCATAGAGGCTTTTTTCAGCATTCACTCAGAGGTAGGTCTTTGGTGAATATATTTCTGTTTTCTTTAAACTGTACAACAACTATTCCAAGTCTCTGTGTGGGTTCCTCTAACAACCCAATATTAAATACTGCTATACGCTATTTTTAATTATTAGGTAAAGTAGTTTAATCACTGATAATATTTTTGGAGAATTAGATATGTTTGAATATATCATGCTTGGTAAAAATCTGATCCACTATAAAAAATATCTTACAAAGAATGTAGACAAGCCAGGCCACTCTAAATAGTTTAAAAAGAAAAAAAGTATTACTCAGAATGTCTGTAGAGAAAGAGAAAAAAAATTGTCTGGTTAGATGAAAACATGGAGTGATCAGTCAGTAGATGGATAGACAGATCAATGAACAAGCAGACCCATGAGTGAGCAGAATTATGCAAATCAACAGGGCAAGAAGAAATTTGTAGTAGATCAATGTGATGTTGGAGGACTAGTGAGGCCTCTCTCATCTCCTGCAGTCATTATTCTGTATTGAGTAGAAAGGGAGAGTATGAAAGGTAACCCTGTGTCATGGGTTTACTCTGTATTAAATGTTTATTTATTTACAAAAAAATCATTCCAACAACATTTTACTTTTAATTTCATAATAAGTTTATGAGGGGACGGCCTGTCTCCTATTACCCCTGAATTTCTGACTTCCCCTTTCTACAAATTTGTGCATCTCCATTTGTCCATGGCCACTGATGACAAAAACACTAATATGACCCTGAAAGAATGAAATTTTGAAAAATACAAGTTAATTTCCCAGAAAAGCCCCTAATTGATATCATTTTTTATCTTTAAGCTGGTTATTTTCAAAGCCGCAGAAAGTCTTTTACCAAATTAAGTCTTGTCCTAAAACCAATCTTGTGATTATAATTAAGACTTTATAATCAGTACATGCTCAAACAATTTTGTGTAATGAGGGTCTGCTAAAATGTGCTGTCATCGTCCCTTATATGAAAAGGCTTTGCTGCCCCAGGACAATCTGAACTAGAATACTCTGCTTTTCTTATAGTTCAATATGGGATCTGAGGGATCGAATAAGGAAACATACACTGTTTACAGCTAGCAGACTTATCAAAAGCTGTGTGTACTTTCTGTCGTGAAGTCCAGCAAACTCCATCCCTAAGGTGTCAATAAGTGGAGGTATACCAGCAAATAGGTAATGGGATAGTTTCTGGTGTAAGTAATTATGGTAATAGGGTTTCAAGAATCTGTCAAAGGGTTTGAAAAAGAATTCCAGGTGGGGAAGGAGAGAGTCACATACCATATTCACTACACTAGGTGTACCAAGTGGCGGTGTCTGGGTATATTAAGTGGCTAAATGTGGTGTGGAATGAGAAAGCATCCATAAAGGTTCATGATTACCATTCCAAGATTTCACCTTTTCATCCTTCTACATCTGTCTATTGCATGCCTATTCTTCAGAGCCTGATTTAAACCTCCTCTACCAAGGTTTACACCCAGGGGGCCATGGCCACCAGAGTTGGCACTCCACATTTTTCGAACCTGTTAACTTGTTAATCTGCATGTAAAATTTATTTTACAGCTAAAATGATTAACACAGCATTTCAATTTTGTATAATGACGGCCTGCTAAAATGTGCTGTCATCGTCCCTTATATGAAAAGGCTTTGCGGCCCCAGGACAATCTGAGCTAGAATACAGCTAAAATGATTAAAAAAGAATAGGGAAATAAACATGTTACCACCCTTCATAATGGTGTATTGTGTTAATACAGTTAATTGTCAGTAGTTGCATCAGTATGGAACTAGTTGCATTTCTGCAAACACAAAATCCTGGTTGTGTCAGTACTTTACTGTTTGAGTGTCCATGGAAATGATTATGGTGGTTATGATAAAGTGCTATGTGGTCTACAGTAATGATATAATTGGTGTCAGTATGATGCTGATTGTGTCTGTGGTCATGTTTTTTGCTGGTCTATGTACAGTACTGATTGCATCTGCAAACATGCTTTTGCCGGTGGTATTGAATGACTGTATTTGTCAGTAGTACACTATCTGCAATTACATTTCTGCATGTGCGGACAAAGCTGCAGATTCCAAACTGACCTTGTCACTATATTAGTTGATCTTTGCTATTGTTGAATGATCCAGAACACTTTAACCTGCCCTCAAAACACTTTGACTTTTTGTGCCAATCCCAAATAAAGATTTTTAGAACCTTACACATAGAATGGCTCCTCCATTGTTTACCTTTATCTTTGTATTGTCCTAGAGGGTGCTATGACTGGCCCATGTAGAATAGAGCTGCCTAGGCAACTCTGTTGTTGTGAAAATAAACCCATAGATATGAATATTCACGTCAATTACTTGTTTCTGCATGTGTCAGTACAGCATCGATTGTGTCATATCTGTTACGGAATGAGCACAGCATGGATTGTATCTTCTATTATGTTTTTTGTTTTGATAGTACAGCACTGAATGTATCTTGTTCCTGCTACTAGGCTATAAATTGTGCCCCTGGACAATGTTGGTTGCTTCTAGCTGCGTCATTATAGTGTTGATTGTGTGTCTTCAGAGACATTTCTTACTGTGTCATTATGGTACTGATTGTATCTGCTCACTCTACTCTACTTACTCTTACTATTCTTTTGTAAAAGTAATATTTTGAGGTAAAGGTAAAGGTAAAGAGAGTGGCAGCACCAATGAAAGTTGTGGGGAGCGGGATAAGCAAAAATCTGTCCCTGTCATTGACCCCACTGGACATCCACCTCTCATCCATTTCTTCATCCCCTTGTATCCATCCATTAGTCCAGCATGCCTATTTATTTTCTTTACTGATTCTTGCAGATAGATGGATTAACAAAATATATAGGCAAAGAATATACTCTTCTTACTACAATCTGAACTTTCATTATGATTTGAAAGTCAAGTGAACTTTTTCTTAGGCCTCCCATTCTTCATAGTGCAGCAAACATACTGTTAATGACTCTATCAACAAGAAACTTTCAACACCTTGAATCAGAAGCACCATACAGCAACCACATGGTAGCTTCTTGTCCCTTATTACCTCCTGAAAAAGAAATCTTTCACTTTCTGTGTTGCATATAATCGGCAATCAGCATATTATATATACATAATCAGCATAATCTGTGTTGCACATAATCAGCTAAAAAGCCTTACAAAGGTGCTACCCTTCCTAAATCCTGTGCTAAAGTTTTTTCAAAACAGTTTTACATACATTTTAATGTATCCAGGGGTCTATACTTCTGAAGATGCAAGGACAGGAGGATTAAATAATAAAAAAAAGACAATTTTGGATTTGTGCTAAATGTGATAAAAAATGTATTTGGTGTCTCATGCAGATCAGGGTTGTAAGCACATTTATCCATGAATGCAAATTGTGTTCACAACCTTATACAACTCCAGAAGAGATGACAAGCTTGGGGAGACATTTAGAACCTAAAGGTAAAAATGTGAGCACACAGTATATTTGGGCTTGTGTTTACACTATAGAATATCTGCCTTCAGGGTTGCTGATTCTCTTTGTTACAGCTTGTCGTTGACAAGAGATGCTTCCTCCAAGACTGTCTGACTATCACCAGATTTCCTAATTTTGTATGGAAAAAGTAAACTGAGCAACCTAATACATGCAAAGTAATATATCAATCTACTACTTTTATATAACCTCCCAGGCAAGCAAGTACCATAGCTTACCCTCCTTTGGTATAATATCACACACAATAAAAGGGTACCAGAAATACTGTTTTTTTTCTGATCAGCTGTTACATGTAAATATAATAATTGTATATAACAAATTACTGTTGTCATAAGTGCTTAAGGAAGGTTCCCAACTGTCAACACAATGCTAGGTGAAGAAGGCCTTCTTGCTGTTACAAAAAAACTGCCAAAAATAAATAATTCAAATTATTAACGACTTGCCAGTATATGATTAGGGAATTTAAACTCCATTCTGTCCCCGAAGACACAGAATGTTAGCTATGACAATCTGTTTGCTTGAATACCACAAAAGATAAATCCAGCCCTCATGTCAAAGATCACTTTGTCCATCTTGTGATGGTCATTATTGTTCTTTGTAAACTTCAGCGGCTAGATGGAGACGAGGCATTAAGTGTCATCAAGTGCTTGGATGTTATGCATTGATGTGACTTTGTAATCCTCATTATTGTCAGTTTCATCTGTTGCTGCAATGTTTTTGTGCCTGGTCTGTATGTGTGCTATTAGAAAGAATGATTTTTTAGGGGAACAGTGACTTTTAATGCAAGCTCGCCAGTGTAAAGCTGCCGGAGATCCGCAGCTCCGGCCGCAAGCTTTTTCAGTTGCTGAATAGCGCGACGGCGTACGATTTCGGATCGCGAATACGAATGCGCGAGCGATCATCCGATTCTGCTTGATGAATTAGGGCCAAGATGTTCAAATTCTGCATGGACTGCAGCCCACTCATTTTTCTTTTCATAGCTTGTTTTATAAGAAGAGGGGTAAGGAGAGGTGTCCAGTAATAGGGGAAATAATGGTAGAAGGTAGAGGGAATGAATAAGGAAGAAGGAATATTGTGAGGGAGAGAGTTTGGCAAATGGCACCCCCATGTTACATCTGTATCCCCAAAATATGCTCTCAGAACGGGGGGTGTCTGGAGTGGCTGTGCACCATGCAAGCCTCCCCACCAAAACCTCTAACTAAACATTCTGAGCAAACCTTGCAGCTCAGTTTGCCAGCAATCAAGCAATTCAAATTAATGATTCAATTATATATTCCAACAGCATAATTGACATTGTCCAAGCAGCTCTAAAAAGTAAATGTAATATGTAAAACCATTAACTGTGTTATATCTCAATGTAAAGGTCAAGGCCTCATGCTATATGTTGTTGATTGTTTTGGCATTTAAACCACGTGAAAGCAATAAATCTTCCTGTTCTGTTGCTTGAGTGATGTGCAATGTCAGTAATTTCCGCCTTCCTCATCCAAGCTGTAGCACAGATCTGGGTTATGTAATTGTCACTGCTGACAAAGCTTTCCTTGAAGACACCATTCAAGCCAAAGTGACAGTCTTGTGTTAGCCCTCCAACCTACTACACCTAACTTAGCAGTGTTTCTTTGAAGCAATTTCTTTAATTTACAGCTGCTGCAAAGTATCCAGAGCTTAGAGAAACATGTGACCCCTTCCTATGATGTAAAATCTAGGCCGGATTGAAACCTCTGAATCGCTTAACTAGATCACCCATGGAAATTGAAAGATTGATTTCCCAAACTGACAAGGTGGTACATGGACTCGCTTCTATTTATAATAAACTACTGCATGAACTAATATTTGGCACTTTATTAGGTATTGGGAAAGAGAATTGGATTGTACATTGGAGCCTGAGGAAATTGAAAAGTCCTTCATGTATGTACATAAACTATCCAGATCCGCCAGAAACCAGGAACGCTGTTACAAGATTCTTAGCAGGTGGTATAGATGTCCACAGGACATACATAGATTTGACCCCACGTATGCACCTAACTGCTGGTGGTCATATCTGTGGTTCCATGTTGCATATCTGGAGCTCTTGTCCTTCTATTGAGAATTTATGAAAAAAAATGTTTGCATTTTACAATAGACTTGTTGATGTGAATTTATGACCTGATCCCAAAATATTGTTAGCCATTCTTCCTGGCTCCAATAAAACTATTAAATGGGGCCTCCTGCGTCATGTCATTGTGGCAGGTCATAGAATAATTGCCAGACATTGGAGCTCTTCAGAAGTCCCTACTATGTCCCAATGGGTTGTGGAATTTGACAATATCACATCCCTGGAATCCTAAATAATATGGGAGGAGAAGGGTTCTCATGACAGAATGTCCCGGGACATCTGGGAATTCTTCAGACTATCCACAGACATTAAACGGTTTTTAGATTGATACAATGTGCACACAGTTTTTATGGATTTCAGGGTTACTCTATACTCAATTAGTACAATATATGGATAGATGGTGGTACTTGTATTTATCTAAGGGGATGTCCCACTATAAATAATTTCAACGACCCTCAGGCTAAAGTGATATATGGATTCCTGAGAACCTTTTGGATTGTCATATGTATGTAATTGATGTCTCTATTGTATTACAAATTTTGTATTGCTAATATACCTGGAAGCTATTAGACCCCCCCTTCCTTTTCCTTCCATCCCCCATCCCATTTCTCTCTTCCCTTTTTTTGGGGGGTCTCTGTGAGCTTTTCTTTTCTTTCTATGGATTACTTTCCAGTGCCAATGTTTATGATATGTATACAATGCTGCACAATATGGTTTGTTCATTTGTACTTGTTCTTTTCTTGTTTTATATCTTTTTGGTAAAGTCTTTGGAAAACCTAATAAAAATATATTATACATAAAATCTGGGCCGGAACAGCCCACCTGATGATTTCAGGGGTACCGTCTGATCTATTGCACTATAAATAGGAGGCATTGTGTTACAAGCCATTTGTAGGTGGGCCACGATGCCCATTCGTGTATAGAATGTCTCATAAACCCGAGGGTATCTTGTGGTGGAATGGAAGTGCTTTAGGGACAACTCCATATTAAAGTTGATATTTTACCCTTGGCTTTTTTGCCTAATTTTTTACATTACCCTGGGGCTTATGTTAAACACCTCTTATTCCTTCCACCTCCCCTACAAAAACATAAAAACTGAAGGGATTCTGAACATCTCATGGGTTGTCAGGGCTGCTTGAAAGTGTGGGGAATACTGGACAATTGCCCTACTTTCACCAGAGTCCCAATTTACAGAATGGCAGAAGTGTAGTAAAATAGAATGCTGTGCTTTTGGGGCCCCTATTTTTGCCCCGTTTTGGCTAAAATCACCCAAATGGGTAAGCATGTAAGCATAAAAGACAAAAAAGGCATCACTTCATTATTCATATAGTAAATTAAATTTTACTGTTTACCAAAAATTCCTGATAGCACACCTATATTCTGAAATCTGCCCTCATGACAACACTTTCAGGCATTTGCAGAATGCTGGTATTTTAGTGATATTATAGGTGCATATTGTGTCAGCACCACAAATGGGGGTCAATAAGACACTGTTCAGGATGTTTAGAAAACTTGGATTTTTGGAAACAAAATTTATTTACCAGGGTCCAATCAGAAATGCTTTTGTTGGTTTCAATATTATGCAAATACTTAGAATAGTACTTACAAAGTATAAACAGTAAATTCCCCTTAAAGGTGTTGTTTTTTTTTTAAATCTAAACACACACAGGTACTGCCCCCTTGTGGTCCAAGCCAACAATAAATGACACTGCAACACAGAACTGCAATTAGCAGCCTAGCAGTGAATGGATTATTTAGTAATTAAGATGGGAGATGCAAGAACAAATATTTATTGGTAATTTTCTTTTACTAGTTGTGATACTTGTGTAATTAAACAAAAAAAAAATCAATTGCATCCCTACAAAGAAAAGGTTAGGGAAAAAAATCCAGAAAGCTCTTCTCTGTGGTCTAGGTTGAGATACATTGGCCCTGATTCATTAAAGCTCTCCAAGGCTGGGGATAATACACTTTCACCAGTGAAGCTGGGTGATCCAGCAAATCTGGAATGGATTTCTTCAATGTCATTTGCTATTTGCTAGCAAATGCTTTGAATCCATCCCAGGTTTGTTGGATCACCCAGCTTCACTGGTGAAAGTGTATTATCCCCAGCCTTGGAGAGCTTTAATGAATCAGGGCCATTGTAACAAAAGGCACAGCTCCCCTTTGATCTGGATAGAGTGTTGAGGGTTATTTGTTTTCCCTGAATCACTATGTTCATTCCTAGTAATAATAACTATTCTCCAGAATGCAGACAGTTATCTACAACAATTTATGCATTAGCAAGCCATTAGTCTCTCTTGCTTGACAAACAAACTACTTTTCTCTTTTTCTATCTCTATATAATATATTATAATTATATTATAATAAATATAATTCTTGGGATATGTTCTGTAGTCCATATGGGTTAACTTGGCAAAGTTGACAACATTTCTATCATTGCACATATCCATGCAATTCACTTGCAGCATACGTACAGCAATAAAACGTATAAGAAAATGGATTCTTCCTCATTTCCTGGCTACATTATCTAGCCTCTTTCTCCTTACTTTTACTGTCTGTTGACCACCTTTCATGTATTGGATTTCAGTTCTTTCAGCCACAAAGGTTCGGCATTAAATGTGTCAGCGCTGCGTAATTTGTTGGTGCTATATAAATCCTGTTTATTAATAATATTAATAATAATAATATGTGGGTATTACCTAGGGCAGTTTAAGGGAGAATCTAGTCCAGAAGACAATGTGAGAATCACACTTGTTCTTCCTTTTACTCTCTATGGCTAATCTTGGCCGCATCAAGATGCTATAACGTGCAACGTGTTTTATTGGAGCAGGGTATTTAAACAGAACAAGGCTTGAAAAATACTTCTGATGGTGCACAACTCATTAGCAGAGTCATGGGTCATGCTTTATGGCCTGTACCCCAGGTTATTATCTGTCTTTTGTTCATATCACAGATTACTGTTTAAACCTTAACACCCATTTATTAGTGATTTATTAATCCAAGGTCAAAGTGTCCTCACCTCTGGCCTTCTAGCATAGAGCTTAGAGGATATGCCATGCAAAAGGTGTCCTTAGAGGTCATGTTCCTCTGAGGATGAGTAAATTATCTCTAAGTAACATGTCAGGATCTGTTATTAAAAAATTGGTAAGGCCAATTGGTTGACCTTTTCCAATGACTGGGACAGGGCTACCACATCTTACTATAATTGGGCTGCCTTGTGAAGGAGAATAACACCTTAGTTCCTTCTAAACTTTCATAAACAATGATAAAGCTAACTCTTTTTAATAAATATTAGCCTCATAAAAATACTATCTGCTAGCATGGCAAGAAGTGTCCTATATGTGCAATTTTTAAAAATAAACTTTTATGGTTTGTTTTTTTTTAATTTTTGAAGTTTCTTCTTTTGCCCACACTTACTTTATGCACACCATGGAAATTCTGACTGACAGGCTTATCCTACATCCTCCTGGGACATCTATGTCAAATATCCTGGGAAGAAGTTGTTTCCAAAACAAGATAAGAAGCTGCATCATATGGGGGAGGGGAAGTCATCTGCAAGAATCTAGAAAGGGAGAGCTGTTGGAGTAAAAGATGGTGGCATGGGATGGGTCATACAGCAGAAAAGAGGTAGGTGAGAAGCAGACAACGTGGGATTTGCTGGTCTGCTACTGCTAGACAACTAGGTAATGAGACAGGAGGGGATCTGGAAGGATGCTTCGAGGCTGAACTCCAAGCAATGCAGATAAATGCAGCTAGTGGACTTATGTCTACCACTAAAATGTGACTTGATACTAAAATCCCCCACACAACAGTACTCAGGCAGGGAGATAGTGGGAAAAGGACTAGGAACCATGCAATTTTGTTGATGAGGATCTTGCAAAAAGGAAGGGTGCAGATATAGTCTGACCGGCCTTGTCTCACTTTATTGTCAGCACTCTGAGGGATGGAGAGATCAGTTTCTACCTTGTACCATCTATATCTGTGAGTGGGGAAGACCCGACAACTGGACAGCCATAATGAACTGTGCACATCAGTCAAACAGTAACAAGAACTGGACAGCTAAAAAATGAATCTGCTCCTCTGTATTGAAGTAGACAGAATATGTGGGACCCAACACATTGAATGACCAAGGATTTAAATGAATATTTAGGACTTTTTACTTACTAAATGGAGCTGGATACCTTAAAAATGTTTCTTGCATTGCCCAATAGAGTTGAGATCATTTAAGTATATAGTGTCCAAACCATAGGCTGGTGGCTTCAGCACACCAAAGTGCTTCGGTAGTCAGTTTGGATTGTTATGGGATAACAATAAAGCTGCCAACCGTGATATCAAAATACATATCCTAGGGGCTTAAAAGATGAAAACTGCTGTACCTAGGCATAATTCATATACGGACTAATGTTTGAGATAGACTTGTCAGGTGATAGAGTTTCCAGCCTTTGTGTACAGTTTCCATCTGGGTTTTTTTATTTAGATAAACCTGTATTCATAAATACAGTACACTCCATGACTGAAATCAGTATAATAAAAGCTGTTCAGTTATTTCCTTTAGCAATAAGGGAACTAAGAAACCCCCCACCTCCTTCCATCCTTTGGTCCCAAATTGCAGGATTAGTCCCATACAGTATAACAGTAGCCAGCAAGCAATTATCACTTTACTGTGTGTTACATGTTGCTTCGATTACACTTGTAACATATTATACCAAGAGGAATTATTACACTCTGGAAGATTTAAAGCCATTTAACAGTTATACACTATTTGATCATTTTAGATAAGGATGACTTAATCCCGAGCAATTTTATCCCTAATTACTGAGAGTAGCTGAAGGTGACATTGCCAGCTTTCTTCGTTTAAATCAGATATATGTCTTCTTCGAATAAACGTGTGCGTTTCATGGCGTTGTGCCAAACGTTTTACTCAGATACATTAAGGAAAATAAATGGTGGTCAAATCACAGGAAAAAATATGACAAAGATTATATTACACACGATAGTATCGGTTTTCCAGTAATGCAGTTCACCCGTCTTACTCCTGATCTCTAGTGAAATTTGAAATAAAGGATTTTTCTTTTTTTTTTTTAACATGACATGAAATACCAAAGTTTTGATTTAAAAGCAAGAGCAAAATGCAGACATATTATTTAATATATTTTTTAGATATCTCATGCCTCAAATGAGAGGAATAAGAGAAATTAGTTGGGCTCCCAATGCTAACTCAATGTTGATACTTTTGAAAGCAGGGGATCAGTTTGACATAGAAAAGTAAATAATATTTTGTGATAGACAAGAGACTACTGTAGCATCTGCTTAGAGAAAGTAATAAATGCAATTACTCATTTTTATGTTATCTATATAACTTTTTTATTTACCACCTGAAAGTATCCCATATATTTCTTGGTGAAGACCCCTGTGCAAAAAAAGGCCTGGTTAGAGATAAGTTTGGGTCATGGACAAAAATGAAATCAGTGGCCTTTTTGGCTGAAATACCACTGGCCCTGTGACATGACAAACTTAATAAAGTAGTGGATACTCTTCTCTTTTGTGACTGTCTGCTTTTGATGTAACATATCAGTTGAATATACTTCAATGAATGTCAGGCTTTTCTGTCCAAGTGTCTGTTAATGTATTACATTTCCAAGTCTCATTGATCAGTGATATTGATAAATGGCCCAGTGTCAGTGAAAGTAAAACCTGCACCATTGTCAGTGGTATATAGGTTTACAACATGCCTCATTGCCAATAGCAGTAAAAAAATGCCACAGTGTCAGTGATACAGAGACTCTGCACTGGTGATTAATAGGAAATCAAAAAGATCTTGCATCAGTGGGAGTAATAAATATTGCTTATGATGCAGGAGAGGCTGTGGGCTCATAGGGGAAATGTCTGGTGCTCCTGTGGAATTGTAGAGTACTGGACAAATGTGTAGTTTGCCCACCCTAAAACCCTAAACCTTCCATCCAAAACTTCAAGGTGGAAGAGTCAGGAATATTAAAAGAAAGATCTCATTAAGTATCCAAAACAAGACAGGAGTTTGACTCGGGGCTAACTCTACTTGTACCTAAAATATCATATGTGGGTTGACTGAACATAATGAAAAGATAAAGAAGTATATACAAATCACTATAGAATCCATTCATTATAAAGACAGGTTTACCTATCATTATTTGAGACATCTTACTTCCATTCCATTGCAGCAGACGTCACAAATTCTTTGCCATCTTAACAAACAGACCTCAAATTTTCTAAATGTGGTCTTGTGGTAGACATGAATCTTTATAAGGCCACAAAGATGAAACTGTTATGAAATTACTACCAGTATGCATGTACAAATGTTTTCTACCAGAAGAGCCTGGGTGCAATTAGAGGGACATCATCAAGTTCTAAGCAATTTGGTTTATTGTGTAAACACAACATCTAAATTGTGGGTGGTGGGGAGAAAGTTGCAAAGTGGCCACCCATGACTTTAATATTGGAAGAAACCAAAGCCATGTAACTGTCATTGCCACAACAAAGGGAAAGCACAGTTTGAGAGAAGTTGTTTCACGAGGGTTAAGGAATTTCAAGTTTACTAAGTATAATAAAATAAGGATATAATGTCATAGTAAAGGAAAAAGTTCTTTTCTCCACACACAATAAGAGCATTAAAAAAGTCAAAACATCTTGTCCATATACACTTCTATTTTCATTTAAACTCCACATATGTAAACAATAGTAAATTTCCAAACTTCCTAGCTCTACTGCAATATTTGTCTCCATTAAAGTATTCTCCAATACAACATAACATGGTGCTCTTTGAACTGGAACAAAACTATTGGTAGGTATGAAGTTTTTCTATAACCAGTGAGTATGCACAGCTGATTATGGCTCACACTTACCCTTATTTTTTGCACTGTACGGAGATGAGAGCACCAGGATCCCTGCATGCCCTGGCTGCATCCCCTGAAGCCACCATCTTTGCCACTGTCCTCCAGGTCCACTGGGTCTAATAGATCAGCCACTGGCTAATCACTGATGATGTAAGCTCATAGCATGTACAGGAGGTACAGTTTCCTATTTTCTGGCATCCAGGTACTGTAAATACCTGGCACATGCACTATGCTGTGTAAGCAATTAAAAAGCCATCAGGAGCTGGAACCAAAAACCTATACCTCCTGGTGAGATTGTGTTTTTTTGGGTTTAGTTACACTTTTTTTCTTTGTCAAGTGGCTTACAAATTTAAGCTTAGTTCTTATCCTTCATGATCAAATCCATGTAATTGGCACCATCAGCTTCTGTATAGATTCAATCTGCCAAATCTCTTAGTGCCTTCCTCTGTGGGGTTTGGAGAGGGGGCTTGCACAGTATAAATATAGAACAGGCTGTAATTCCTGGTGAAGCAAGTTAATACACAAGAGCCTGAAGATTCATTTTACCATTTCCACTGAGGTTTCTGGGGAACTGGGTTCAATCCAGCACCATCCCCCCAGTTAGAGAAACTGCAGGTATAAATGATGTAATAGTGTTAAAAAGTAAAAAAGGCCCGAAGCCAAGAGAAGGAAGAAAAAAGGTTCAGGGACTGCAAGACAATGTGACAAGGGCACCCTGGTAGTGAAAGTGTAAAGAATGTACTGGAAGGTGAGGTGGGATCAGAGTTAGTTGGTGGGTGGAAGGGTAAAAGGAGGGGTCGAAGAGTTGTTAAAAGGGCTGAGGTGAGGGTCATAGTAAGTTAAGGCTGGTAGGTGACAAGTTTCCTGACTGTAGGTCTGGTGGTGTTTGTTTTAGAGTGGTGTGGTGGATTTCTGGAAGGTGCTGGAGAGTGTGGGATGCCCATCTATGGTATGGGTGTCCTGGGTCCTGTAAAAAGGGGTGGTAATGAGGTGAGGGAAGGGTCTGTGTATGGCAGATACCGGCACCTGAGAAGGGTTTGGTGGCTGGGAGCCCAAAATATCAAGCCATTACAGGCTTGGGTTGCCTAACATTTTGGTTATTAAAAGTCTTCCAGGAACAACAGCCACAAAAAGGTTGTATTTTGGTATGGTTAAGTTATTGTAAAGTGTGCAGTTATTGGGCTGGACAGCTAATGGGGGTTGGGGTTGAAAGGAGGCATAGGGCTACCCTAGTCATGCTCCAGGGTTTAGGCAAGAAAACACACTAGCACAATTACCTATAAGTTCTAAATGTTTTATATAATTATTTTTTTTATTTTAGGGTACGGAAGACAACAGTTTAAATCCCTGCCTACTTATAATTTACTATCTGCACAACACTACGAGGAGAATTTCCCTCGTAGACAGATGTCCCCAGAACATAATCATAAGTCATTATCACAGTCTAAGTTCACTGTTGAGGGAAGCTAGTTAATCTATATGCATGTTTTTCAGATGTGTAAGGAAATCGGAGTCTGTGTCCATAATGCAAATTCAATGCAGAGAGTGTCATGGGACCCTAATGGTGCAAAGGCAATCACTACTGAGCTACCATGTACCATGAGCTATACAATATGATATATTCCAGTTTATGTTAGATACAACAAATTACTGTGTAATACATTACAGTGGTACCCACCACTCTCTTTGTCCTCCTGAGATTCACCAGGCAGATAACATTTATGGACCCAGTCCAAAGGTTTGCTAGCAAACTAATATAGGACACTAAGGTCTTTTTTCAGTCTCTTCATTTTACCAAAGGACCTATTAGAATTTCACATTTACAAACCAATACTAAGAAATCAGCCACTTTTGTGGTCTCCTCGTTTGACCGTGAGCTGGTTAATAAATATCAACTCTCCAAATGAGCACATGCATTAATTAAACTGGTGAAAGGTGACTCTGGTAAGTCAAGACTGTGTACATTGTCATTGTACTGAGAAGCTCAGCAAGGTCACATCAGTCACCTGCTCAATGTCGATGCTGGGCGTAAACTTCTTTTTATTCATCTCTACAGTTTTAACACAACATGGTTTTTGTTATTCTTTTCTTGTTTTATCTGGTACAGTACAATATTTTCCAGAAACTGGCTTGCAAGATAAAATGAATCATGAAATGCATGATTGCACATATAAAGCTGACTGAAGCTGCAGGCCAGGTGAGCTTTTGATGTTCGTATCTTTCGTCATTTACCAAAGTCCTAGCTTGTCAATGCCATCTAAATGATTGTATAGCAAACTGTTCTGAATAGGTAATCAAAGAGGAAGATGACTAGCAGGTGAACTTTTAACTGAGGACACTTATTCTTTATCAGCCCCTGTTATGGGAGACATTCATAGTCAGAGATTGTTATATTAAGTTATGTTAAAGGTAAACTATTTTTTATATTTGGATTAGTACTTAATTTTACTGTTTTTTGGTACAAGCCAGCCTCCTCAGTATAAGAAAGGGGGCTGTGGATGTCTAAGGTTATAAGGGTAGCTTTTCTTGCCAATCTGGCACTGGTGGCTCACATGTTAGTCACAAGGGGCACTAGCACAGTTGCCAGTAAACGAGGTACAGAAGCATAGGTCAGAGGCAAAATGAGTTGGAGGTCAGCAACTTGCTGGCAGATGCAGTACAGGCACAGTAATGTTGGCAGGTGCTGGCAGAGGGGGTACAGAACAGTAGGCAAAGCAGGTCAAGAAACAACCCAGATTTATTTATAGTTTAAAAAAATTCATACAAAAGTAACGTGAGGGTGATCCATGTGACAAGGTCAGGGTGCAAGCTAAGTTGCTTTAGGTGATCCAGGAACACAGGTCAGATTAGGTGCATACAGAGCTTTAGACCAATTAGCAGCGAGTAGTTTAAGAGGAGTGCCTAAGTGCATGCACATGCATGCACACGGGTGTGCATATAGAAGAATAAGCATGTGTGTTCTCAAATATTTTCTTGCAAGCATGCATAAAAGCATGAGCACGAGCCCAAACCAATCAAAGCAGCAATAGGTTCTGCATATTGGAACCTCCTGTATATCACTCACATTTACTGCCCCCATCTTTTATAAACAATTAGGTGTACATTAGTTAGGCATTTTATACCTAAATAAACTGTCCTGCTGCTATCTAATTTTGCACTGCTGTATCACTTACAGTAGTCCCTTGATCCTTACCTTGCTGTCTGTACTTTTTTTCTCTCGAACATTTCAGCCATTTATTTTTTTAATTATTTTATTTATTTTGCACAGCTCTATCATCGGTGGATTAAATAATTATTTTGTAATTAAATAAATCAGATTGGGGTGCTGCTGCTGTAAGTGAGCCAAGCTAATTTTAAAAGAAAAAAATCACTTCCACTGGTTTGCTTTGCTGGGGTCTAACATGCCTACTGTTAAGCCAGACCTATAGTTCTTTATTCAGGGAAGTTTATTTTTTGTGCTGCTTGGAAAGCTCCTTTGCATCTTGCATGGGTTATGCTTTCTTAAGTCATAACTCCATGAAATGTTTTCCTAAATAAAACGAGTAAAGCTTAGAACTTCTGTATGTTTTTTGTTTTTGTTTTTTTTTTGTAGTCTATTGGGGGAATTTTCGAAGTGAGAAATGATAAAACTTCTGTGTTTCTTTCTGACTGCACTCCACCTTTCTTACACTAGTGTAAAATGAAGAAGCAGTAAGTTGACTTATGCCAATGGAAATCAATCAGCAGATTCAAGGCTGCAGATTTAGAACTAATGTGTAATTAATTCTTTACTCCATCTCACAAAATTCCTTTTCCATTCTGTTTAAAAAAGTATAACATGCCTTTTATAACAAAAGTATAACATGCAAGCAAACCCATTAGCTTGGGAAAAAAAACTAACCTTCTCCCTTCTGTGATTTGCTCTTTATTACCTTCCCTGTCCTTAGTGTTGTTGTTTACCATTACAACCCTCCTAAAGTCCACAATGTGATTGCAAATATTGAGCATATATATTATAGTAGGTACATGCTGTAAATCCTCTCGTATTACACACCTCACAACTGTCCATGTTTCAAAAATTCCTCAATTTAGGTATGATTATACAAACAAATGCAAAAAAAGTACTACTTAACCTGTGAGTAAAAGTGGTATTTTGTACTAAATCTTTCATCCAGCCTCTAAATTATTTGATTATTTCAAAATATGAAAAAAAACATAGAAATTTGTCTATGTGCCCATTTTTAACCAATCATTGTTTGCTTGGTCTCTTTTTATGGTCTGTAAAATAGGGGTACATCAGGGGTGTGACGTTTCCTTACATACTTTGAGATAAAAGGTCCCTATTTTCTCTCTCCAAAAACTGGGATCTATGATATCACAGGACTTAGGTTTGCATTATGCCAGAGAAATGGGGGGGGGGGGGGTGTTCCCCCACCAGGATTTTAAATCAAGCAGCAATAAGAATTAGGGTGGCATGGCTAAGAAAGGTTTTTCACCCCGGAAAACACAGGATGGGTGTCTTTTTCTTCATCGACTTATTTCATTTGTTTTTAAATACTTGCACTGCAAATTTCCTTTGTCTCAAAAAAATGGGAGGTATATAACATGGCGAGTGATGTCAGACTTAGTTCTAAATTAAAGGTGCACTTAAAATAGCCTTTATTTCTGATACTTTATAAATAGTCATATTCTTTAGCTGTATAACATCCTCTTCCTGAATCACGTTGCTGGAAATAAACCAAGTATTTTTAAATTATTAGTGTGGAAAGGAGGTATAATTGTACCCACTGTTAATAGAAACATAAAAGCTAATATTAAGCTATAAAAAACAAGGATTGTGTGACATGTACTGTAGATCTTATTATAGAATAAAGAACTTAGAATTAGTGAACACTGCCCCCTCGTGGGTATTTAGAGGATTTGTAGATGAAAATGTTTCCAATGAATTTAAATTGAAGAAGCTGTCTTGGTGGGCTTGGTGAAAAGGCCTCTCACGAATGTGCAGTCTAAAACCGCGTGGGTCAATACATTTGCATGTGTTGCGCTTGTAGAAATGTTGCAGTTCTTCCTTAGGAGTAGGAAAATCCATTATGCACTCAGAAACCACATCTCATCCAGGAACTATTGCGCTACAGTGTGAACACGTTTGCATGCACAAAATGCTTTCTAAGGCCCCCTCGAACCTGTGTAGTCAAAAACTGCACAGCTGCCTGCTCCCTGCTGCAAATTAGTCTGAATGGGACCTAATACTTTGGAGCACAGTTGAGCGCACATTAAACTGCCACAGTTTACGACATGTCTGACATTAGTCTTAAGGTCACTCTGCTTAAAATGAACCAGTCATTTGGATAGGAATAATTTGGGTGAAGGTAGTAATAGGTATAAAACTAATACAATGCTACCTCTGCCCAGCTGATAAAGAATATAATGTTTTTCTATTGCATGACTTCAAACAGTGGATCACCCACCACCACACCACATTCCAGCAACAGCCAAGTGTCTTTTATTTGTAGGTCATCTTCTGCAGCACCTTTTGGAGTCCACAGGTATGTCACTAACTCTCTCTCAAAGGAACTCACAACCTAATGTTCCTGCCATAGTCATGTCTCACCAACATAGTGTATAACCAAGAAACCCAAAAAAACAGGAGAAGAAAATACAAACTCCATGCCCATAGTGTCCTGGTCAAGATTATTAGCTGAGCCCCTGGTGCTGCAAGGCCAGAATTCTAGTCATCGAGCAATCATAGTGCTGGAATGTGGTTGGTATTTCTATGTCATTATGTATATTGCCAAATCAGTGGTGGTTCTGGTTGTGCATTGTTTGTGATGATGGCAGTGACAGCGGTGACATGATATGTTTTAACTCAGACCCCAGAAATAAGTACTATTAGTATTTTTACTAAACATTTATTATTGTCTTTTCTTTGTGGACATTCCAAGCCAAGAAAAACTCATTAGTGCAATAAAATGTGTTTAAACTGTGCTTAAACTATTCAATCAACTATTGGATTCTCACACAGATGGCTTCTCAGGGTCACTAGGAGGTAAGTAGAATGGACTTCACAAAGCCTGTGCTCTATACCATATTGGCCCTGCTGCCAGCATCATCTTTGGATTTCCAAGTTAAGCTTTTGGTTCCAGGAACACAAGATTAGAACAAAGGTGTGCAGGGTGTACTGGTGCAGTTATGAATTAATTAAATTAGTAGGCTGTGCTCCTGTGTTATTCTCTAGGTTCAGTTTTGACAGGAACTAACCTTTAAACTAGTAGCCCAAAGAGAACACCAAATAGTTTTAGGAATTTTCAAATTTAAATTCGATTCAGATTTTTGAATTCCCATAAACAGCAAAATGCTGAGAAATGTCAGTATCCAAACTAAAAGTGGGTAACAATCTAGGCAGGAGCACTGATGTAATTCCATATCCAAGCATTTTTTTCTGGGGGGCATTGTCGATTTTTCAGAAAATAAAAAGAAACATTCTTTTGTAAGAATAAACAGTATCATAAAATCTTACTGTCACAGATCCCCACAGGATCAGGGGATCTGTAACCACTTCAGTGTCACCCACCTTGCAGTCCCCTGCTGCCAGCACCCTCTCTGCTTCTGGATCCAACTCTCGGCACACTTTCTGGTCCAGGTCATGTGATTCTTAGTCAGCTGCTCCCTTGACTCAGAGGACTAGGGTATTCCACAGAGGCATTCCCTCTGCTGGCAGGCACGTGAACAAAACCTGAAGCTATCTCAGCACCAGCACTCCCCCTGCTGGTGGGGTTAGTGTCTGCAGCTCACATGATCTACACTCATCACATGACAACCCCTTTTTAAGGGAGTGACTTGGCAACAGGAAGTTGCCTGGACAAGGAGTTCCTTGCGGTTCTACTCCCAGGTTTCCACTACTTCAGTTCCTGCGTGTTATTCCTGTATTTTCTGTATACCAACCTTTGGCTTGATTCCTGACTACTCTTGATTGCTGCCTGCTTTGACCTTTGGCTTGTTTAACTATGCTTTTGGATTTCCCTCTGGTACTGTGTTTTGGTTCCTGTTAGTCAGCAATCACCTGCCTTGGCGGGCACGGGGGCCGCAACCTGGCAGTAGTTAGCCGCACAACAACCTCACCACTAGAGGCTCTGGAGAAGGCAAGCTACTGCTTGGACCCTGCGCCCCGTGCACTTCTCCACCCACTGGGTTGGTGATACATTGGGTCCACCATTTGGCCCTGTGGAGCTGTGACAGTTTGTCCAGGCGATGGACCCCGCTGACAATCAGCTTCCTGACTCCATGCAAGATTTGATGCAACGGATACAGCAGCAGAAGTTGTTGCAAATAAAGCTGGTGGACTTTCTTCAAAGATATGAAGAATGCCTTAACGCACTCCAGTCGGTCCTTAACCAGTCTCCTACTTTAGCGCCTGCAACCCCAGCTTCTGTTCCTGTGACTCCAGATCTGACTACAGTCCCGGCCTCCATGCCACCCTACTTCACGGTCTGAATCCCCACTCCTCCTTGCTACTCCAGTGACCCCAACCTCTTCGAGTTGCAACCCTGGAATTTCCCCATAGAACGAACCAGGGTGGCCTATTTAATTTCCCTCCTGACAAAGGAGGCCCTGGCATGAGCATCACCCCTTTGGGAGAAGGGGGATCCTGTTCCTAATTTCTTCAACATCTTCTTGCAGACGTTTCTGTCAGGGATAATAGGGAGGGGAGGGAAACAGAAAGGTTATACTCAGTACTAGGCCTCCAATGGCTAGGGAAAAGGAAACAGTCACCCCTTGCAGACACCCTAACCTAGCCCTAACTCCTAACAGTATGAGTATCCCCTGATGGTGGGAATACTCATACACATGAACCTAGGCCCCACTAGCCCTGTATAGCCCTAGGAGTAGTGACTGGCTTGAGACTACTGGTTCCTTCCCTTATGAAAGACCCAGTGTCTCCCTGAGGCCTAGTAAACAACAAAAGAACAACAAAACACCAAAAGTAATTCAACTTATCTTAATAGCAGATATATAAGCAGGAACTCAGGATGGCACAACACACCAGCTCTTCACATCCCAGCAGTGAATATCAACCATATAACATGAAGTGTGAGGCCAGACTAAATGGAGGAGCAGTAATGACCACCAGCTGCACCTGATACAAGGGGAGTGGTCATTACAAACAATAACACAGAAACAAGTAAAAACAAAGAGACTGTCAGATAACCTCACATGCAGCTTGTCTGACAGATCCTCTAACTTCAGTCACGGAAGGGACCGTGACAGTTTCAGAAGGTATTCGATGTACTTGGTACTCGAGCCTCCTCAGCGGCATCTAAAATCCTGCACCTACATCAGGCCTCTCTCTCTGTTGGCCAGTATTCAGTCAAATTTCAAACACTGGCAACAGAGTTGAACTGGAATAATGAAGCTTTTGTGAAAGTTTTCTTGAAGGGCCTTGCAAGCCATATAAAAGATGAACTTGCCGGTAGAGACCTCCCATCTACACTCGATGACCTGGTATTCCTCTGCATTCGGGTGGACATTCGTTTCCAGGAACAAGTACAGGAGACACAGAAAGTCCGGCATCCTATTGAATTGGCTTCTAATTTCCAAACCCCCCATGCAAATAGATCAAGCTCTACTGTCTTCAAAAGAACTGCAGGGATCAGAATTTTTGCATGTATTGTGCCGGAAAGGGCCACTACAAATCTAGTTGTCCACAGAAGGCCCAAAAGGCCAGTGCCTAGGGAGATTGGGAGAGGGTCCCCTAGGCAAACTTATTTCCTCTCCACCTACCAGGATTATGTTTCCTGTACCAATTTCATGCAAGGGCTACAGTTTCTGGTCCCAGGCCTTTCTGGATTCCGGCATTGCCAGAAACTTTATAAACCAACAACTGGTGTCACAGTATAGGATTCCGGTGGTCCCCCTATCTAACCCTTTAGTGGTCTCTGTGGTGAATGGAACAGTCTTGCCTGGCACTATTCAGCATGTGCCACTTACTATGAAGCTCGGGGCTTTACACGCTGAAACCATCTCCTTTCTTGTCATCCCCAGAGCAATTCATCCTGTCCTGCTCCGGTTGCCCTGGCTCCGCAAACATGCTCCGGTTATTGAACAGAGTTTCTTGGAGTGCCACTTGCTTCCAGGAGTGTCTTCCCAGGCTGCTCTCTTTCCAGCAAATCTGCTCTGCTGCTGCTTGCCCACTTACTCGTTTACCGAAACTATACTGGGGAATTGCCTACGTTTTTAGCAAGAAACAGGCTGAGACGCTACCACCGCACCGTCCTTAGGATTGTGCCAATAATTTGGTCCTTGGCTCTTCTCCTCCTTGGGGCAAAGTGTACCCTCTTTCAATCCCTGAAACGGTCCCCATGTCTGAATATATTCAGTAGAATTTGGAGAAGGGCTTTATTTACAAATCATCATCCCCAACAGGTGCAGGCTTCTTCTTTGTGCAAAAGAAGGATGGTTCCCTACGTCCCTGCATCGATTATAGAGGTTTAAATAGGATTATCATCAAGAACAAGTATCCACTGCCCCTTATTTCCTTTCGATTTCAAGGGGCAACAGTGTTCACAAAGTTGGATCTGCGTGGTGCCTACAATCCGATCCTCATTCGAGAAGGCGATGAATGGAAAACTGCCTTCAACACTCGGGATGGCTATTACGAATATCTGGTAATGCCATTCTGGCTCTGTAATGCACTAGCAGTTTTTCAGAACTTTGTCAACAATATTTTCCGTGACCTCCTCCACTGTAGGACAGCAGCAGCAGCAGCAAACTATTGTAGGCAGCAGCACAAGTGGTCAAACAGGTCTGAGATGTTTGCGGAGCACCAGTACGCTGGTAGATGTATTTAGAGGGTGGAAAATAAACTTACAACCACGTCATGTGGAGAGAATTGTGGACTGGGTCTCAGGGGCCTCAAGTGCAGCAGGCTCTTCTTCTGCAGCACCAACCAGCACAGACGTGACAGGAGTTAGCGTAGCTAATGCGTCTGTACCCCCCGATGACTCTCCCTTGTTGTTTGACGAACAGCCTGAGGATCTGTCAGTGTGAATTTCAAAGCAGGAGGCAGACTTTGAGACCCTTGGAGAGTGTGGTCAGCACTTGCTGGGCGAGGGTTCTAGATCAGTGGCTCCATTTGCCAAGGTTGTCTTCGATGAAAATGAGGATGATGATGACCGTGATGTCACCTGGGAACCACTGCTGCGTGTAAGGGCTGGCAGCAGTTCCCAAACAGACGTAGAGGAAAGGCAGCAGCAACAAACTGGGGATGGAAGGGGCTGCAAATCTGCTTCATGTGAGTCCCAAAGAACACACAGACGAGTGGGCATAAGCAAGGGAACAGCCAGAGACGATGGGACTGTGGAGAGATGGAGCTGGAGCAGACACAGGTCACCCAGCAGATACAGAGGCAGGCAAAGAAAAAGAGCAGCAGAGTGGTAGCACGCACCTCTCCAGTGTGGTCCTTTTTCACGCTGAAAGATGATGACGTGCGTAGCAATCTGCATCCTGTGCCACAGGCAGATCCGCAGAGGACAGAGCCACAAACCAAAGTGGGAGCAGTACTTGGGTTCTCTTGAAGGAGGTGCAACCAGGTCATCGTCACTTCTTCCACCTCCAATGACTCCTTCCTCACCTCCAACTGTCATTGCTACTACGTTTCAGGGGGTTGGTGCCAGCCAGACTTCTAGTGGTGACGCTACCTGTCCTTTACCGCTCACTGGGTGGCCTTGCATAGCTCAGTGGGCAGTAATCTGCAAGAGGCATTGCAGCACCTGGTACCCCCACCGAGGGGTGAGGTGGAAAAGCATGGGCCACCCCAGTCCTCTCCCTCCTCCTCCTCCTTCTTCATTCCTTCTACCGCCAACCCCTCTCTTTTGGACACTTTTCCTGAAAGGCCAGCAGCCGAGGACACTGTGGTTAAGCGGGCACGTCACTACGGCTCCCTCAAGCAACGGCGTTGCCAGGCAGTGCTGAAACTAGTGTCCTTGGGGGAGAAAAAATTCACACCGCCAGAGAACTTTTGTTTGCTTTGCACAGAGAGGTTGAGGCTTGGCTGACGCCCTCCTGGCTCACAACTGGCAAAGCATGCCAACCTTGTGGCCGCGCTGCGCATGGGCCGCATAACACATGTGCCCTGCTTTGCACATGTACTGAACCTGGGTGAAGTTCCTCTGCACGTACCCAGGACTGCAGGACTTACTGAGACAGGCTTGCTCCATCTGCAGCCATGTACGCCGATCCCCTACTGCCGCACACGGCGCCTGGCAAGATCCAGCGCCAACAGATGCTGCCACCGTATAGACTCATTTGTGACACTGTAACTAGATGGAACTCCACCCTGAAAATGCTCCAGCGTCTGTGTGAGCAAAAGCTAGCCATCCGCCATTACGTGGTCAGCGTGGTGCATGGAGGCAGCGGGGCCTTTGGTACAGCCACACAACTAACCTATTTTTCCAGTGACCAGTGACTGCAGATGAAGACGCTGTGCAAGGTACTGGCCCAATTTTAGCAGGCCACAAACTGTGGGTTGTGAGTGGGGAGCCGTCAGGCTGGAACAATGTCATACCCATCATCTTTCTGCTTGATAATACCCTGTGTGGCCTGATGGAAAGTGACAATGGGAGAGGGGAAGAAATGGGGGAGGAGGATGAATGTGACATTACACTCCATAGCGCACAGCCAGCATCAGCAGGAGCAAGAAGGGACACTGGCCAGCATCAGGAGTTTCAAGAGAAGCAGGAGGAAGATGATGATGAGGGAGACCATGTTGGGGCTGCTGGACAGGACCCGTCCAACCTACATTTGTGCTGTCATGTCCCAGGCATTGTGAGGGCGATGGAACAACAGGAACTGCTGTAGCTTGAAGAGGAGGAGGTGGGTGATGAGAAGGAAGATGTTTTGGTGCCTACTGAGGGACAGGAGGAGGTTGAGCCCAGGGAACCCCTCTTTCATATGTGTGTCCACATGTTGCGATGCCTACGGAGGGACCCCCACATTTGCAGAATCAAAAATGGGGATGATTACTGGCTGGCCACCCTTCTGGATCACCGCTACAAAGACAAAATGTCACAGTTGCCACCCAACCCGGCTCAAGGAAAAGAAAAGGTGACCCGCCTGAGCGGAGTTCCACGCACCACATTTCACACAGGGAGCTCAGGCGGACACTGCCTCTACCAAAATCTCCTGTAGCAGCGGCAGCAGTAGTGGCAGCAGGCCGCACACATCCAAAAGTCTAGGCCAAGGCAGGGGGGATTTTCTTCAATAGGCTTGAAATCTGCCCGCAGTTGGTACGGTATGCCATCAAGCTTTTATTGTGCCCGGCATCAAGTGTTCTGTCCGAAAGAACCTTCAGTGCCGCTGGCGGAGTGGTCACAGACAACTGATCACGGCTGTCGCCGGAAAATGTCAATTGCCTCACCTTTTTGAAAATGAACCAAAGGTGGGTTACTAACAACTTTCATATCCCCACTGCACATGTCACTGATGGACTGACACAAGGACTCACTGGCCAACCAAGATGCCTCTGTGAACCCACACTGCTCCTGTGCAGAGTCTGTGGCTGCCTATCACCAACACCCTGTCAGCTGAGCCTGCCTCTGTTGAATTTTTCTGCTAGTTATAGCAACGTCCAGGGGTGGCATTTATCGCCAGTGTCATGCCTGCCATTGTGCCAGCTAGCAATATACTGTACATTTCTGCTTCTTCCGGGAGGCCAACAAACTGCAGATGAAATCCCCCAGTACTGCCATACTGATAAGTACCATTGCCTTTGCCTAACTTTTCAGCAAAGTATTGTAAGACTGAGGGTTGGCATTCATGTCATCCACTTCATGATGCAAACTAGCAATATCGTCTACCTTCCTTCTGCTTCCGGTACCACAGACACAGTAACAGTGCTGATGTACAAAACATATTGGTCTGGCCCTTCACAAATTTCAGATATTTGTATTACACACTTCTGGGTGGCATTGACGATGGACTACACCCAGCTCTAGATGCCAGTTACCAATGCAGTCCATGCTCCATCCCAGGGCCCACTGACTCCTCCTGCTGCTGTTACTGCCGCCTGTCAGTACTCTATTCACCTAAATTGTATTACACACTTCAGGGTGGCATTGACGATGCACTACACCCAGCTTTAGATGTCAGTTACCAATGCGGTCCACGCTGCGTCTCAGGGCCCACCACCTCCTGCTGTTGCTGCCGCCTGTCAGTACTATATTCAAAAGTTGTTTTACAGACTTCTGGGTGGCATTGACACACACTGGTACTGCTCTCGCTGACCCACGCTCCATCTCTGGTCCTCCATCCTTTTGCCTAATGTCACGGCGCTACTTCTCCACAACTTTATGGGTGGCATTCCTAACACGTCATCCAGATCATGATGCCAGCTAGCAATGCGGTCTCCTGCTGTTTTGACGGCACAGACTGCTGCTAGTGGGTTGAGTTCATACGTAGCGCCACCCTTTCTCAATGTCCTAATGTTTATGCTGCCTTCTGTATGCTGTCCATCACGCAAAAATCCTATTTGCCTGCTGTCATTTTGCCTGCCATTTTCTGGAAAACCACAAAGTCTTTTGGCACTTTTGTATTTTTCCCTTCTTGTCATTGTTCTCCTACACATACCTAGCAAATGTGGTGGTTATATAAACATGTAATGGGGCTTTGCTATTAATGTTTAAAGTGGGCCTATTGACTTTATTAGAATTTGCAAAATCAGTTCGCCGAAATTTTGCAGGCCCATCGGAAGTTCGAGGAAATTTTCTCAAGACTGTCAGAGGCCTTCTCACTCATCCCTAATCACTTCTCAAGCTAGTCATCTTCAACAGATTTTCCAAGAAGATTAAACCTCCTGATACTGTTTCTGCCGCCTCAGAGAAGGAGTAAAAGATTGTGCAAATCCTAGACTCCAGATTTGTCCAGGGTTCTTTACAGTACCTAGTTCATTAGAAGGGCTAAGGTCCCGAGGAACACTCTTGGGTCCCTCAAAAAAAATCTTCATGCTCCTGTTCTCTTCTAGAGCTTTAATTTAAAATTCCCCAACAAACCCGGAGGGGACCAGGCCGGTGGGGGCCCTAAGGGGGGGGGGGGGTACTGTCACAGATCCCTGCAGAATGAGAGGATCTGTAACTCCTTCAGTGTCACCCACCCTGCAGTCCCCTGCTTCCAGCACCATCTCTGCTTCTGGATCTAACTCTCGGCACACTTCCTGGTCCAGGTCATGTGATTTTCAGTAAGCTGCTCCCTTGCCTCAGGGGACTAGGGTATTCCGCAGATGCACTTCCTCTGCTGGCAGGCATGTGAACAACACCTGAGGCTATCTCAGCTCCAGCACTCCCCCCGCTGGTGGGGTAAGTGTCTGCAGCTCACCTGATCTACACCCATCACATGACAACCCCTTTTTAAGGAAGTGACCTGGCAACAGGAAGTTGCCTGGACAAGGAGTTTCTTGCGGTACTGCTCCTGGGTTTCTACTGCTTCAGTTCCTGCATGTTATTCCTGTATTTTTTTTACCGACCTTTGGCTTGTTTCCTGACTACTCTTGATTGCTGCCTGCCCTGACCTTTGGCTTGTTTGACTACGCTTTTGGAGTTCCCTCTGGCACTGCGTTTTGGTTCCTGCTAGTCAACAGTCACCTGCCTTGGCGGGCACGGGGGTCGCAACCTGGCAGTAGCTTGCCGCACAACAACCTCACCATTAGAGGCTCTGGAGAAGACCAAGCTACTGCGTAAACCCTGCGCCTCGTGCACGTCTCCACCCACTGGGTTGGTGAATCAGTGGGTCCGTCACTTGGCCCTGTGGAGCCGTGACACTTACTAATTGGTCTACCAGTGTTGCAGAGAAAGTAATGCCCAGCATTTTTGTCTCAAAAACGATTTAGGCAAAAGGTATGAAATTTACTGACTAATCTTTAGTCAGAGGAAGGACCCTGCGCTGTGGTTGCCAAAGCTTGTGAGTAATTACCAATTACCCAATTACTGACCCATAGCCAGAGGGTGCACTGTTATGATATTAGCATCAGTGCAGATCAAGATGTCTGGGGTGGTTGCTGCAGCAGGATGTCCAGAGTGGGGTAGACGGGAGTCTCAACAAAAATGCAGGTATTTTTTATTTTACAGCTTAAAATACTTTGTATCTTTGAATTCATTATAATGGGTCATTTGCCTTTAACTGATCATTTGTAAAATAATGTTGGTCACCAGTAAAAGGAGCTGTGTTCTAATATGAAGTTTGTAAAAAAATTATATTAATGCCTCAGACAAGTAAGTTTGTTATACATTTTACTTGAGTACACAGCCCTATCTACTGGTGTGACCTGAGTATACATTGAGTTTCTTTTTATAATGGCAAATTTAGTTTATACCAGTATATATGATTTGTTATTCTCCATATGGAGACTGAATTCAAGAAAGACAGGTACATTTTACTACTAATGCTTGGCTGACCATGTCACTAACCTGGGTTAATGAAGATGCCTAATAATAAAACTGATTATGCAGAAGTCACCTAAACCACATATACTCATAAAAAAGATCTACACAAATCTATCTAATCTCACAAATCTGCCCTTCTACTCCTTACAACTTCAATATTGGTCATTTATTGTGTTGGGTGGTTTCACAGAAAAGCTCATGAAGAAAGAACAAGCTTGGCTTTTTACAAGCAATCTTCACGCTTGAAAATACATTTAGTTGGCATTATCCCTGGATTTAGTGATTGTTTTAAATTTCACTGAATGTGAACCTTTTCATAGCTTATTTATGTATTCAACAGTATATAGTACCTTAAAACCTAACTCTCCCTACAAAATTAAAAATCAAACAAAAAATAAATAATAATACATTTTGTTAAGCTGAAATGAGGTTTTTAATTAAAAAAAAAATAAAAATTAGAATTAAAACTTCTGAAGGTAATTCTAATTTCTTCTGTACCTCAGTAATAAAAGTAGTTGTAATGTGCATACTGCGCCACTAGATGGAACCATGATTCTACACATTTACACATTTATATGATATTTAAATGTTAGGTTGACCCTTCTGCTTCAATACTTGAAGCAAGGAACCAAGAACATGTACTCAGATTATGGTCAATGATTAGGAAAGTATTGAATCCAAAAGCTCAACCTAATAGCCAGACATCTTTCATTTTTTCTTGACATTTTAATTGTAATGATCTGTGTGATTTGTGCATTCACACCATTTAGTAATCCAGGCAATCATGAAACATAAATTGTATGATTTTCAGCAGACATGTATTCATGCATAAAAAAAATCTATTTGTCAGTTTGTACCAGGTTTTAAAACCTTTCTGCTCATCGCTAAATCATAAAAGCTATGAAAACAAGAAAGCAAGACATCAATTCAGTAAGGCAATACACTGTCTACAAGTTATCCTAACCTGTTGTAACCAATCAGCAATTATTAATAACTGATTAGACTTTTATATACTGTAATATGTGACTGGATAGTATTAACTATTGCACTCACAGCTGTCCTTCCTCTGTACCTGGAACTATGCCCATAGGGTTTTATATCTGGGATATGTTTATTTCCCTAGCTGAACTTGTTAGATTTAATATATAAAAGACCTATGTCTTTTTTAATCTAAACTTATTACTTTATTCAAACAACACTTGAAGCCATGATGAAGGGGAAGAGCTCCTGAAAAGTGTTGGTCTATGATAAAATACTTTAGGACTCATAAACCTGTATAAAAGTACTATTGATTTTCTTTAAACAGATCCAAAAAGACTAAATGTGTAAATTAGGTTTCAGAACATGACAACCTTGTATATTTGTGAAAGTTCTTTCATCCAAATCATACTATAGCTAGCATTAGTCAATCACACGTTCAGAAATTTTGAAGGACATTTTCCTCTTAATCTTAAGTAACTTTTCCAAAAGCAGCTATATTGATAGGGAGTAAAACAAGTCCATTTGCATTTGACTGACAACTACAACTCTGAACAATTGAAAATGACAAAGCTTCTTCTGCATATATTTACCATTTTAATGAATAATAGAGATTCTCCAGTATATATGTGGAAGATAATCACCCTGGCTGGGGGCATCCAATGAAGAAGCTGTGCAGCTACTAACATTCCATAATGAGGTGCAGGGATGAGTTATGTGTTAAACTTTTTAAGATGGCAGGGGTGGGGATGGGGACCATATTTTGTCTTAATAAACCTTTGAGTGACCTTTAAAGTGAATCTGTCCCTATTTTTCAACACACAAAATAAAAGGCCCCTTGTCATTGACACTAAACTGTTCCTCCGCCAAAACCACTGGATTGAAGAGGTAATCTTGCTCAAAGATATGCATTACACTCCTTCAAGACTCTGGTGCTGGAGTTTCCTGCTATGCTCTTTGGTATCTTCTGCTGGGCCCTATGTCACTACAGCAGTGATTTTCAACCACTGTGCCGCGGCACACTAGTGTGCCATGAGAGATCTTTAGGTGTACCGTGGGAAATTATCTAATTACCATTGTCGAGTGTCTGTGCTGTAGTGACTGGCAGAGTAATGTAATACTCTTCCATGTCAGTGGGTGGCAGTAGGTAACAGTTTTCTTGTTTATTCTTAGAGACAAAAGAATTAGCTACAGAGTGTCATTTTGTAACATTTTTGATTTGTGGTGTGCTGCAGGATTTTTTCAATGTAAAAAAATGTGCCGTGGCTCAAAAAAAGTTGAAAAACACTGCACTACAGGATACACATGCTAGCAAAATAAATCTCAAAGCACAACAGATGCAGGCATCCGACACACCCAGAAGTGTACAAGATACCACAGATCTTTTTAGCATGAATATTGCTTTAAGTTTGGTGGCATGAGCAGTTGTTCAATATTAATTACATGCTTTTTATGATTAAAAACTAGTGTCAGGGTCACTTTCTTAAACAGCACAACCTTGTCAAGATGTATTTTCTTTTTTAAAAGATGGTAAATGTTTTTTATATTTCTATTATTCTGATATGGTCCCACCAACTAATCAGTGTATTGTGTCATATTATAAGCCACATGAAATGATCACAAATTCAGCCAAAACTCAGTGTTTTTCTTTATTTAAATTCAAATAACTTGTGATAAAATTTGGAAAATAAATGTAACAGTGAAAAAATGGATTGCAAAGGGATGGCACCTAAAAAAGTTTTAATAAATATTTAAATAAATTAAAATGTGAGGATGGAATTTAAGTTTAAATAATGTCAGTTCAATATCTAAGGTAAACGTCATTGTCTCCGGTGATTGTCCAATAAGGTAAATATAAAGAAAGTAGTTCATGAAATGAGGCTGAGAATGCATTAGTCTTCAAATGTCAGATTTTGATCAGATGACTCAGTGGAGGTTTCAGCGAGGAGAGCTTCCTGAAAAACAAAATGTAAAAATGTTTTACAAATTGCAATCTATAATAAATGTTAAGGAGAACAGGTTCCATTTCATTTAAACCTGAATAAAGAGGAAGTGAAATGTTTAATGCTCAATTTTAACTTTGTATATGAAAGACAATTAGTTTAGCGTCAGGGGTGAAAAGGGAGTATATAGGAGTCCTGACTAATAATTATTTTGCGTGCCTTTAAATAGAACAGATATAGAGAATATGCAGTCTGCTTGAAGAGTATTTGCACTTTTCACTGATCGTAATTTAAACAATTTTTTTAAAGCATGAATTTAATTGTCTTTAAACTTTCCCTAATGGTGAATGACTCAATGTCACTTAAAACACACAATGTCTCTTCTCACCGTGCTACTCCAACCATATCCACCCCTTCCACCTGTAAATCATCACTAACAGGTATGTTTATTTTATTACAGAAGGGACATCACCGGTCCATTCTGCAATAAAGGTCTGCCTGATCAATTCATTTAATGTTCAGGTTTAAATCCACTTCAAAAGTACAAACTCTACCTAGGTTTAGGACAAGTGTAATGCACGCATGAAGGAAGCTAGACTCAGCAGTAAATAATTTGCAGGAGGCTGTTCAGCACTAAAATGTGCTATTTCATGGTAGTTGCAAAAGGAAAAACTATGCAATCTATGTGAGAAGGAAACCAACAGAACAAAGCTGTCAGTTCATTACTATCTGTTTTTTTTATATAGTAACATCAGGGCCAGATTTACTAATATGCTCAGAGGACATCTGGCTATGGGCTACAGACACAGCTTTTCCTTGTACAGTTACTAGCTTGATGTTTTTCCCCTAATCAGTAAAAGTAAATTCATTTTATGGTTGCTTACCCATTGACACAATATTGGTTTGGGAGCCAAAGTCTGGTGAGTCGATATGAAATACAAAATGTACCCTTACCTGATTGTTTTATCTCTGACTTTTCTCAGAGTCTCTTAGCTTTATTTCCATTCTTCATTCTGTAGGTATGAAATATAAAAAGAGGATTTGTTAATCATTGAGCAATAATTGGAATTCTCTGATGGACAGTCATGTGTGAAATTAATAGCAACTATAAAGATTGGAATAAAAATTAGGTAGACAAGGAATCTTCCTTCAGAAAAAAATAAGTGCACAATTTATGAGCAGAAGCAGGGATGTAGCTGAAATTAAGAAGCATGCAAGGTAGGTTCGGTTTTAACAAAAACTGTGATGAATGATAATCTGCCATATCATAAGAGACGTTTCTCATGGTAATTAGTCTTAAAAATGATTCAAATCATATAACAGGTGGTCAGTAGAATACAAATGGAGTATCAATCTTTCCAAACATCATACAGGATTCACAAATGCCCATGGGGCACTCATCAGAAAAATATGCATACCATAAATTAGATATTACAAACTTGTTGTATAAAGAACACATAATACAAATGTTCTCTAATAATGACTGATCGGTACCATTGGTGCCCAAGAAATGCTAGATTTTTCTGATGTTACTGAAAGTAGTTAAATTGATTTTCCTGACTCAAAGAAGCAAGCATATGGGTCACCACATTTTAAAAATTATGATTTTATATTTACTCCTTTAGTGTTCTTTTTCACATGTGATTACCCTCATTTTACCAGATTTTGCTCTTCCTTCAAAAATCCCAACTAAACTTTGAACTGGAAAGCAAAAAATCTTAAAGTCTTTGCTTGGTCATCCAGCTCTTGAATGACAGTAACAGATATTCAATACTGTAACTGGGGTGTGAGACCCAGGGAGCTTCCCACACTCAAGTTCCCATGCTAGGATTCTCAATTTTTCATTTCCTGCAGAGGAGACATAGTCTGACAACCTTGCTGCTATGTTTGGTATTGAAGAACCTGGTGTAATTTGTTCTTTAAGAGGGATACCAAGATGCAGAGCGCTACAATCAGCTGCTATTACATTTCTGCCATGAAGGAGCATAAACCGCTGCAGAATTTGTGATATTTCACAGTATTCTAAAATACCAGCATAAGCTTTATACTCTTTCCAAATTCTAACCAAACCCAGCTGATGATCTAGACTGTACACTTTGATTTTGCATTGTGAGGAACACCTGCCATCTCTTATGTCACGGAAATGTGTGCCGGTTAACCTTTCCCAACCAGCCCAAGCTAAATACATGTAACATTCCAAAAAGAGCACAATTACAATGCTCATCAAAGAGGCCCATGTCCTTCCTCATTTGCTCTGTTTATCGGCTGGGTTACCTAGCAACTGCGCAGTAACCAGGCTACTGTTATACAAATATACTATGCTTAGATAGATATACCCCATAGGAGTGGTATTGCTACACAGTAAGATCACTTAAACAGAGTGAAAGTTTACCAGGTTTGCTGCATTCATGGGGCTAGGGGGTTTACCTGAGAAAATGCTATCTGGCTGCTTTTACAGATACTACATCAGATGAATACATTTTAGAAAATTACACCAACTGGACTGAAAAGTGATAACATATTTTATTCTTTATATCTCTGCGTTCTCAAGCTACTCCAGTCGTAACTGGAATAACATTTGCTCACAGCATATGCTGCTTGTCCTTGCAGCTGAACAGAAAATTCTTGTGAAATAGCTGGAATATAATGACCCTGATTAAGCTTTTGCCTTGGCATAATAATGCTGCTGCCTGTGTAGTATGTACAGTATTCCATTCCTTAAATAGATTGTGGGGAGTCCCTCTGTCTAAATTGCTTATTAAAGCCTTTGAATGGAAGCAGTGGAACCCCTGAAGGTCATTTCTCTTATATCCCGTGAAATACAGCTTACATGACACAGGACTTGTGAAATATTTTAAAGAATCTTTCTAATCTTTTAACATAGTTATAGATATGACAGCTTTAAAATTGTACAAAAAAGTTTTTCTCAGGGACTGTATGTTGTTTTTTTTTATATTACCAGCTTTCTTTCTGCCTACCTGACAAACATGATGTAAAATGTCTGTTGTTAACAGAGCTCAGTAGCCTGTGATGACATTAACACAAAGTTAATGTATATCTAAATCCTTGAACAAAAAAATTATATTTTGCACCTTATCATTCCTAATATTTCGGGATTCATTTTCCTTTGGTTAAGCAATTTTCCTTATTTATACTTAGATATCCGGCCAAAAATTCTCTTCACTATTGTAACATCTTCTTTTCTACTATTCCCCTGACTTTCGTCTGTATAATCTATAATAAACATGCAGCTAGACTTTTCTCGCCCTCCTACTACTTCATATTAGGTGTTTCTCTTTTCAGATGTCTACACTAACTCCAAATTCACCTAGGAATCAAATTCAAGCTTCTTTGATTTGCCTTTAAATTGTTCAACAGATCTTATTCCACCTACATTTCTGATTTTATATATATATACACCTCTAGCCACCTCCTCCACTCCAAGGACCTAGCAATGATTCAAGCATATCCTATTTCCATGCACAGTTCCAAGACTTCTCTAGAGCTGCCCCACTCTTCATGTCTGTCCTAACCCCGCATCATACAATTGCTCCCACCTATTGTACTCCACCACCTGTTAGATTGTAAGCTTTGTTGGGCAGGGTCCTATTCTTCTAATGTGCCATTGTTTGTTTTTGTCTAGTGTGCAGGTTTGTCATTTGCAGCCCCTATTTAGTGTACAGTCCTGTATAATATTTTGGGGATTTATAAGTAAAAGGTAATAATGGTAATACCAGTATGTTATGCCAGATAACAGCTGCGGGAAACATTCTGGCACCTGTAGTTCTGCATTCTCCACAGTGTTGTAAATATGTATCTCTTTAAGTGGCACAAACCATATCTCTGCAGTTATTTAATCATAAAATATTACTCTAAATTTCAATTTAAAAGGCATATTAACTGAAAACTTTTGGTCCCAAGTGAATGAGAGTCTCAGTACTTAAAGTAAGGCAGTTGAAATCCCTTCACAGTTCCCTGGCTTGGCCGGGAGGAGGAGATTATGCAAACTCTATGCATACATTTGTTTTTGTAACACTTTAATCATGACTTAAATTCCATCTTTTATCATAAATTTAAGGGACTATTAAACATACAGGGGAACATTTAGAAAGAGGGTTTTTGCAACTTGAACCAATAATTTTTTAAACAACCTCCTAATACTGCACATAGAACAGGAATGAGTGGTAGTCATATGTGGATTATGCAATAATTTCCTAAATAGATATCTCCAACAGTTATAAGGGAAAAGCTATCTATCTATCTATCTATCTATCTATCTATCTATCTATCTATCTCAATTGTAGGTGGGCTGACATTTTAATAACTGCAAAAAGGCAGTTCAGCAAAAGTAATTTAAGGGAGCAATCTGTTAATTTACAAGGTAAATCTGTCTCCATTTGTGGCTATTTTGTTGTTCCCAGCTAGACACCTCCTGCCTCCACTGCTGCAGAGGTTATAGTAAAACAAAGTTGTCCCCACCAGTGCTTTACTCAACCTCACTAGTTAGCCCATCCTCACCCTACTTCCATCTTTATAAATATATTGTGGAGAGAGATTTTATTGTATGTTCTGTGGGCATTTGATCTTGCACTGTTCCACTCAGGAGGGGCCTAGCAGTATATTTACAGCACCTTAACCTAGACATGGTCCTGGATAAATGTTTAATTCATGTGTTGAAACATTGGGCCTGATTTTTTAAAGCTCTATAAGGTTGGAGTGGATACACTTTTAACAGTAACGCCGAGTGATCCAGCAAACCTGGAATTACTTTGGAGAAATCCATTCCAGGTTTGCTGGATCACCCATCCTCACTGATGGAAGTGTATCCTTTCCAGCCTTGGAGAGCTTTATTAAATCAGGCCTGTGTCTTACAAATCACAGGTCTGAATAAGCCCTAATTTTTTGCCAGTGCTAAAAAATAATAGCCACAGGCTGGCTTCTGTAAAGAATTTTTGTGTTAAAAATGTTAATGTAAAAAAAGCTTGCATATTAATTATATAAATGTTATCAATGTTTTGGAAAAAAGGAGGTTAAGCTTTGAAATTCCACTTTCCTAATGTAAAAATGTGAGTATATAACTGCTTATGAAAGAGTAGTGACCAAGGTGAAATTCACCTTAATCTACATTACAAATATCTGAAAGTGATAAATCATGAAGCTCTCTTCCATTGACGCTGCATATTAGGCAGTTGTGCCATTGGTGACAGCTCCCTGTTAAACACAATGCTATTTTTGCTCCAAGACTCCTGTGTCATGAATCACATACTACAAAGCATGTTGTTGATTGTATTAATCACATCATTCTTCTCTCACTAAAGTGATTTTGAAATAATGTGAAGACTTCTAATTAGAGGGTAAGTGGGGCTTCATAACAGACTACCATCTGCAGCATGATGATAAAATTTCTACCAGGGCCACATCTATAAAAGCTGTATAGTGCAGAACAGTTGTGTATTTAGGTGGCTCAACAAATAATTATTATATTAGGGTATTAGAGTCAGTACATTTTAGTGTATTATGTATTTCCAAATTTAGGAAACGGAAAGGGACTACACTTCTCAATATCTGTAAGTTCCTGGCTCTACATACCTGCTGTGGTACAAAAGCATTACAGCCTCTAAATGAAAGGAAAAAATGCAGAAAAAATGCAATGAAAAAATGCAATGAAAAAATGCAGAAAAAATGCAATGGATAATAAAAAAGTTCATGTTCTTTAATCACATAGCCCATGAAAACCAATGGGCCTGACATCTCTTCAATGGGCCAGGTTCACTGATGAAAGTGTGTCCTCTCCAGCTTTGGAGAGCTTTAATAAATCAGACCCACAGTATGAAAGAGAGCAATTTCTACAATTGTGTTTATATCCCTTTCTGGAGGTTCCCCTGCTCTGTATGAAGAGGAACCTACTTATTTCCCTAGTTACTTGATCCCCTCAAGTTGTCTAATTTATATTTCATTGTTATACATACTGCTGTTATACATATTTCTGAATAGGCAACCCAGGCTATGGCCTAGGGTGGCATGACCACTAGGGGCCACATTCAGACCTTACATCTGCACTGTTTTTACAGGTACAGACTGCTAGCTCTCTGTACCAGTACAATTGGAAACTGGAATCTTATCTCTCATGCCCCGCTCCCTCTCTCCCCCTCCCTACTCTCTCCCCCCCATCTCTCTAGCCCCCCCCCCTTTCCCCTATTTCCTCCCCCTCTCTATCCCTCATATATAAGGCAGTAAGCTATACTATTTTTTGCATCCCCAGGGAGGCAATACAAAAGGTGGTGTTTCTGTAAAATAAGTCTAGAGTTTTTTTTAGAGGTTTTTGGGCTCTCTGGAGATAAACCAAAGTTGGCAGCTGGCACCTGGAGTTTTCTTTCCTATGGATAGAGGCCACCGTACAACGTAAGGTGAGACCACAGGCTCAATTTGAATGGAATGGCAGTTAGAATGAAAGAAAAATCAGCGCAATGATATTACAAAACATGATGGTAATATAAGATGGATTCTCTGTCTCTTTACAACAGGAAAATCCCATCTGATTTCCTTTAGTATGTCAGCAGAAATGCAGCAGCCAATGACTCCAGCAGACCTGACAAGGCTCTAGCCTCTAGCACTGAATCTGGAGAGATGTCAGATAGCAGAATGCACTCCGCAGAATCTGACTGTCGCTGGGGCTGACACTCTATATTAACCATGTGTCAGGAAAGTACGTTCACCGCAGCCCGAGGGGCTTACCAATATCCAACAGAAGCCCATATGTGTCTGCACACATTCTTTAGCTTCTGTTTGTTTTATTCTGGTGAGTTAATAAGCCAGTCCACCAAAAAATTATTATTTAATTTGGCTGCAGACTGATGGCCTGAATCCCACACTACCTTTGCAAATTTCTATGATACTCCAATAATCAGATTTAAACCTGAAATCTATGCCAACATAAAAACTATAAATGAATGCACCTTATTAAAACATTACTTTTGTAATTCCCTAAATATGACTTGGTGTCAGCTTCTTGCAGAATCTGTACTGAAAGGCACAGATAAGGGAGAAGCCGAACAAGGAGCCAGTCAGGTATGGCATTGTACAAGGAGTATGTTGGGTTGTGGAAAGAACAGAGATGTAACCTGATCAGTTGTCTTCTTCTTGTACTGTCCAGTAACAGGGTGAGGAGGTTTGTAAAGCTGCGTACACACTTCCAATTTTTATCGTTGGAAATGAACGACGAACGATCGATTGGGCAAAAATCGTTCGTAAAAAAAGTAACCAACGACGCCGACGAACGAGAATACTCGCTGGAAAT
>NC_092859.1:33341274-33386618 GCF_032062135.1 Pyxicephalus adspersus
TGTACAGGATCGGTGCTATACGATCGTTCGCAGATATCGTGCAGGATCGTTCGTCGTTCGTTTACCAACGATAATTATTGGAAGTGTGTACGTAGCTTTAGTGTTGCAGACCTACAACAGAAAAATAAGTCTCCTCAGTTAAAAGAGGTTGTGGTGTAAGGCAGGGTTGTAAAAACGTTAAAACTGAATGGACAGAAATAAAAATCTGCTTGTAAAACATCTCTGCATATGTATTTCACCAAGTTGTTAGTTGATGTTCTGGAGTTCAGCAATAATATATTTCCAGTTGTACATTTTCTCATATCTCTCAGGGACTCCAGAGGTTGAATGAATTGATTTTCAGCTCTCCTCTCTCCTCCTTCTACAACATTTCTTAAATTAATTTCTTAATTAAAAGCTGATGGATAGAAAGTCCAGCACGGTATGCCTTGTTGTTCCCTACATGCTGCATAAAACTTTGGGGCTATTTATACTGGAAAGCCAATATCACTATGTGCTTTTTGCTACAATGCACTATGCTAAGGAGGCCAAACTCTAAAGAGAAGGAGCTGCATGATAGGAGAAGAGCTGGCCATATGACTTCCATGGTCACAAATTTTTGGTGTGCTGTGCCTTCTTTTGAGACCAGTAACTGGTGCAACAAAGAGCACATTTGCAAAACACACTATGTTTTATACATGTGGGTTATGTGTTTTTATTTTTTTTTTATTAACAAAGATATTTATCTGCTGTAGCCATACCATTGCCTTTCATTATACCCTTGTATGTGCTTTACCTGCAAGGTTATTACTTACCTGCAATATTGAAACCCTACTAGCTGAAGCAGGAAGCTGTTGTTCACTTGCCAATCAAGGGACGCTGTAGGAGAGGATCTTGCTGCTGACTTATTGGGTCTTTGTCAATGGTATCAATTTAACATCAGTTTGATGTTTTTCTGAGGTCATTTGGAATTCATCAAAGGGTGCATCTGATCTTTGCACTTCTAAACTTAGCATATTGTGAAAAAAAAACACACCAACGTAGGCAGAAGTCCGCCCAAAAACGACAATATAAAAATAAACAACCAATTAAAAGATAAAATAACCAAACCAGCATTGCTGCAAAATTTACCTTCAATCTAAAGGTTTCCTATACAGTACTCCCTTTCTGCAGCTACATTTTCAATCCTCTGAGCCCAGGTTGTCCACCCCCAGCCTATAATGGAACAGTAAAGAAAAGAGAAGATGCACAGTGATGAGATCACCTCTGTGTCACTCACAGATTCACATACTTATACATATCTCATTAAGAAAAAACATTTATTGGTGTATTAATGATTACATAGCTGCACTAATTTTTGTCTTTTATATCTGCTTAGAGTTCATCTTTAATGGGACTAGTCAGTAACCCCATCACCAGGGAATTGTACTTACAAAACACCATTCTGATTACCTGTAAGCCAAGTCACTGCTCAGTAAATGCGGCAGAACCAGCCCTGAGGCTTCTGAGACTTGGCAACCATGCAATTATCAAGATCGAAGCACAAGGGAGAGCTCTGCCTGTATTGTGGAAATGACAGGCTTTATAGCAGAGCACAGGGAATACACGGGAGCAGTTGTCACCACAGGCCCTACAGAGTCTTCCAGTTGAAACGGGCCCATAAACAGTGCTGATACCAGTTGAATCTTTGTTTGGTTTATTGATGTAATACAGTTACACAGAAATTTATATGGGGGGGGGGGGGGGGTAATTTCTGTGCTGTTGTGCATTGGAAGCATTTATTTTGGTCTAATCAGCAGGTTGATGGTTTTTTTTGGAGGTGGGGTCCGACTAACCATTGCTTCTGCCCTTGCAGTGGAACTCCAGGACTTGGTGCTGCTGTCTGACCTTACCATGTGGTTGCATCTAGAAAGCTAATGCAATAGTTGTGCCATGTCCTTGAGTTTTTTGATAAAGTACAGTCTAGACCATTGTTTGTTTAAGCTTTTAACAGGGGACGACCCCTTAAAATAACTTTTAGGTCCTCATGGTACCATGGTGCTATATTTGCTCTATTCACAGCTCACAGTATATTAGTATGGCAGACAGTTGGGTCAGTGGGAAGAATGGTGTCTTTACAGATAGCCAGATACTCACAGATTGTGAGTAACAAATTGTCCATTTCTCAAGGAACCCCTAACAACCTCTGGATGAACCCTAGGGTCCAGGGAACCCTGGTTGAGAAACCCTGGCTAGACTTTTCTCATTTCAAACGATAAAACTAAATAAGGTCACCGTTGTCTGTATTCACCTGTTTGGTCACTGAGAGAACAAATAATGGGAATTATCAATGGTAACACGAACCATAACAATAAGGCCCTTCACTGTACTACTTTTAGTTTCACTTTAATTTTCCGTAAAGTAAGCCAAAACAATGGCAAAAAACTTATACAAATACATATGTATATGGAGACACAGACTGTATCTGCTGTCTACCACTCTGCACACAAACCTGTAAACAATGGTAACTACCTCAGCTTCTCCCTTATGACAACGATTATGGTGTTCACACTTCTCCCATAGCTTTACTTTTACTGAGATTTGTTAATTAACCATTGAATACTATACCAATTAATTGTGGTACTGGTCAGTGTTTTTCTTTTTCATTATATAAAGCCAAAAATCAAGCATATAACGTGGAAGAGTTAAACTTCCTGAGAGGAGGAAATTAGAAGAAACTCTCAATATATATAAAGTGAAGAATGTTCTATATAAATAAATGCTTCTTGTTAAGAAGCAGTTGAGGAAAGGACATGTAACAAGCTGTGATTTATTTATAAAAGGAACATTATTATTCTGCACATTTGCTGAAATTGTTCATTCTGAAGGTATATTATACTGAACCTAAAGGAGACCCTTTAAAAATGTTAAAAGTTTACAAGAACACAATTCTGACAAGTCAGAATATATGGCAATAGGAAATAAGAAAAAAGCTCCACCATTTATCAGTAAAAAGCCAGCTAAAGACTAACTAGGCTGACATAATGTCATTAAGTCATTATAATGTAACTAGTCTGCTGCAGTCAGAAGGAAGCATTTGCTTAATTTCTTCTCCCCCAACATTGCAATTTAAAAGCTTTTGCAAGGTGAGAGGTTACATCAAGGGCTGATCTGTGCACAGGCATTAGGACTTGCAAGGGTTTGTCACTTTTGAGCCAGCATCTAAGGCCAGGAAGTAGATACTGACCATGTATGATACCAAAACAAAGATGGCAAGGAAGAAAGTACATTTATTTAGCTACTTTACTTGGGCTACATGGTGGGGATGTGATCTGTGGAGTAGATTTGTGAAGTGCAGGAAAAAAAGTAAGAAATTTGGATGCTGAAAAGAAGGAGTCCTGTCCACCCCCTCTGTTTTCAGTTTCCCAGTGATGGAAAAATGGTTAAGGGATCTAAAGTGGTTAAGGGATCTAAATTTAAAACTTAATTAAAATCAGCCCCACGGTGGTGCAGTGCAGCTGGGGTCCAAAATATCAATGATTTTTTATCAATGGATTTAGTGAAGGGCCTTGTTAAATGGCTACAAAAGCCATTTTCATTCTCAGTAAGCTGTTGTTGGTTATTTGGGATTTGGGAAGTGGAGGTTGGAGGGTGGCTAAGCAGCAAGGTGGGAAATATGGGGGCTGCTGAACTGTGATCTTAAGTATTGTGATCTATGTGACTATTATACTTAGCCATAATACATTAGCATGACAAAATATATATGATGATTGCTTTATTACTAAAATTGTAGTTCCTCTATAAATATCGACGTAAGGAGAAACACAATCCTCCAGTACCTAAGTTAACCATTTTGTTTTTTAATCCAGTATTATCATGTTGTATGGAACAGGCTTCACTTTACATACAAAAGCAGATACACATACAAAATACAACACAGCCAAGATATTTTTTTATATAGAATCCTATAAAAATAGCTTTTAGTCTCAAGTGTCCCTTTGCCTGGAGTTACCCTTTAATATTTTGATAACTCGATTTCTCAAGGTCCTATTCCCTTGGCCAGTCTAGTTTACATTCTAATCCTGACAGATGAAAATGTGATTTATCCAGGGTCACGAGGAGCTGACCCCTGGGACTTCAAGCCTGTCTGCTATTGTCATTGATATTCACTTCATGTTATAGGTCTTACTGAACTGCTGTTTCTATGGTGAAGAATGTAATATGAAAAAAGATCTCAGCTAGCCACAACGTCATTGTAATTTTTGATGTGGACAAAACACAATATCTCTTGCAGTGGATCAATCCTGATACCCAATAAACTTCTCAGTGTGTGGTCCTTTGGTTTCCTCCACTGGCCCCTACAACAAAACAGTGTACTATAGTGATTTAGGCACTGGAGGATGAAAACCTGGGGATCTGGCAACTGACACTCCTGGAGGAGTGAAGTTACTGCCAACAGCTTTGCTAGAGACCAAAGATTCCATATTCCTACAACCAAACAGGTGTATGTGAAATGCCTTTTTTAAAATGATTTTATTAGTGGCATTCAATTTAAAGCTGAACTGTAGTCAGTACCAGCTATCAACTATGTTGCCTCCTCCTTTCCCCCATATCAAAGGTAAAGGTAACCATAGCCAAATATTTTTTTTTTAATTTAGTATGTGAGTAGTGTGGTCTGCCCTGTGTGTGGAAGAAGCAGTGCAACACTGCCTAAAACATGTAATCCTTGGGCACTTTCTACCTCAGGTACCCTGCAAGATGTGAGCCCGTGCCCTAGGCAGTACACTAGGTTCTAGTACTGTTATAATATTAACAAACATATAGCCCGGTTTGTGATTAACATGAAGATCCTATTAGTTGTTGTTACTGGATCCTGGTGTTCTTCTTAGGGCACAAGCTATACCATGACCTTAAGGAGCACCCAAAATATCCCCAAGCCAAGGCACCATGGAAAATGTTTTACATAAAATCTCCATGCATTGGGACCCATTTTATCAAAAGGAACAACAACCCCCAGCCGGTCAGTAACCTGAATGTTGCAAATAAAATCACATCCGGAAAGATCAGGCTTTTTATTTTGCTTGCTCTATCCTAAGGAACATTACTAAATCTTGGGATTTGTTCTCAAATGCAAAGCAAATCCTGGATTTATAGAGCTGTGCCATACGTTCCACAGAAAAAAAGTGAAAGGCTTAAAAAAACTGAATAAATATTTTGTAGCCACCTGATTAACATTTCTGGATCCAGACAACCAAGGGTCCATGTCCCCTGAGCTTATAAAATTTTACAGCAGGGATTCGTGATGAGGAATATTTGTATGCATATGGCCTCCAGCTGCCTGCATACGAAATTCAAGCTGTGACAAACACACAATGTGGATGAGTCATTCAAACTAAAAAAAGAATCAAAATGAAAACAAAAGTGAAATTGTTACTAACAGCAACCAATCAGCCTTTTTCTTTCATTTTATAACAAAATTGTAAAATTTTTATTTGGTCCCAGTAAAAGCCAAGCTTCAAGCTCCAGCATGCATAGGATGTGTGCTTGTGCCTCACATAGTTAGCTGGAAATCAGTATGGCTTTACACATATATGACAATAAACTCCAAATTAAAGTGGAGCAAGAATCAGATTTACTTTTTATAATAATGCATACATGTCAAGGGCTAAAGCACCACCAAAGAGCAAACCTCCTACCCTCCTTAACTTTTGATAATATGTGGCAGGATTGGTCATCCAGCATAGTGCTAGAGTGACAAGGTTAGGTTGCTTTACTTTTTGTTTTGTTTTGAACTGTTGAATTGTTAAGTTTGTATGAGTAATGTTCATGTAATGGGTTACCCCTAAAAAAACACACAGCAATTGTTTTAAGCCTTTACACAGACTATGGACAGTAAAGTTTTGGCATATTTCGTTCAAGTAGTAAATGAGCCTTAAATAGTTGAATATCTCCCTAGAAAACTATGCAATACACATCCTAAAATGTGTATTTTAGGCTTTAAAAAACAAAGCATATTTTACTGTATATACAAACCAAGACTTTCCCCCCAAAATGCTATTGGGGCAAAGCTTTAGGTACCATACATTTTGCTGTATTTTTGTAATTCCATATTTTACTATCACAAGCAAACATTTTGTTTATTTTTATTTTTTTTATACATCAAACCGAGTACTTGGTTTATTTACATTCTGGCCACTTACAGACAGATTCTGATGTACATGAACATGGAAACACTAAGATCAGAGTGCTTCCAGCTTCACTTATATGACAGGGGTCCAGCAAATAGAATTTTACAGATCCTTCACTCACTCTGCTTTCCAAGTTAAAATAAATTAAATGCCAAATTTGTTAACTTGAGTAACACCTAGGGATAACCCTTTGTGATTAACCATATAGCCTTGTGTTATGTTTGGGTTCAACACAGGGGAAGTTATCACAAACCCTTGCTGTAGCTGCATTATGAAGTAATTCATAATTAAAGAACACAACAGAGATTTAAAAGTCAGTGATTTCTAACGGCTTAGAAATCTGCTTTTGTCTTTGTTAAAAACATTCATGGCAAATTACAGTCACCAGATTTCCTGGCGGAAATTCCTGGCCAGTGACTTCCTAGATTCTCAGACCAGAAGAAAACATAGACAATGGTGACCAAGAAAGCCTCTTAATTTGCCGTTGGACAGCACCAGGACCCTCAACAGTGGCTTTTACAAAAGCCTTTTGCCCAATAGAAACCATATTGTCTTATTCTGGAGCCTCAATACGAAAAATGCCTCAATCTGGGTGCTACATAGAGCCCATCTAGAACTTTCCTATCCATACACTGGGATGCCTTGTCCCAAAAAGAAATACATCAGCTAGTGGTAATTAATGGTCTGTGAACAAAGTCTGTTTAACAAGGCTGGCTAGAGTATTTTCATACATTAAACTGTACAGGGAAACCGCAAGGAAACTTTCTCTACAACACAAATCATTAGGACGTTCAGCAGATCTCATGGGAATAATGTCATCCAGAAATGTGATGTATGTTTTTTATAGAAGTCTTTTTCCATTAGCTATCTTTATTAAGTAAGGTCAAGTCTGTATGCCTGATTCTCGTATACAGCAATCATGAAAATAGTATAGAAATAAAAGGGAATTTCACATGCCATTTTTATCTGTCTGGAAGATTTGTTTATTCTTGTTACCACTAGCAAACTTTGGTCTCTTTCATCACTTGTATTATTAACAAATCTGTCTGAAACATGCTTCAGATGGGAGAGTCAAATTTGTTTATAGCAACAAATTAGATTCCTCTTGTTATAAAAGTACAGATAAGGAATTAAAGAGAAGTATGGTATTTACAAATGTGCACGACACAATCAATTTTGCTTGCAAACAGTTTTTACATACAAGGATCTATCTGGTTAAGCAGATTCCTCTACAACAAAACCTTGGGATTTTTTCCCATCAGCAAGTGACTTGCATGATATTCACTTATAGGGTCTTAGCAGAAGATGAATTAAGTATTTACCAATAATATCAAACCATAAATCAATTTAAATAAGAACCGGGATACCTATTTTTGCCTAAATATACAGGAAAATGCTTTGACTTCAAAATAAACCTAGTGCATTACTTGTAGCTGCCAGGGCTAACATTCAAAACAATATTTATTAGAAATGCCAATAACATAAATGAATATAAATACATCTATGGTGTGTTATTTTCAAAACAATTATTTAAAGGAAAAAAGACACATGGGCTTATTCTGTAAATCTTATTGTCACCTTTTTACAGCTTATGTATTTTCTATTTCTGGGTTGGCTATTATGGGTCAATTGCTCTTAAATAATCTTTTGTGCCTTATTGTTTGCTAATAAATCCTGTGTAAATACTGTGTGTAATAATAATAGATGATGCTGTGTCATCATGAAAAGTGTGTAACAAACTCTCCCATCTCAAATGGCAAGAGTTTTTTTACACATTTTACAACAGTGCTATCTAGTCGTGTACCAAGCATAAACTAAGATTCTTTTTTAACTGGCATTTTGAGGGGGAAAATGTCTTGGTTTATATTTGAGTATGTACAGTAAACATTAATGTTAGTTTATACTGTGCACATGCGCACATTCCTTTACTTTTCTATCATTCCTGTCAATCAATGAAAAAGGGAAGCCTATATAAGTTAAATATACTTTTTCTTCTAATCAGTATGTGACAACACTGGGTCCTTAAACTATTAAGGTGAATCACCAGCATTGACACAAGGAGGAAAGGTGGGAACATGTTCCCAATTCAGACAGGAAATGTAATTAGCACTTCTGTGAGCATCTCACACCTAGTTCTTCTACACCAAACCCTAGAAGTGGCACCATAAACAATTGTGTTGCTTTTTGGTGTTTAAGAGTTTGCAGGCTAGTACCAGTACAGTAGCGGAATAACACATTGGTGGTTTTTCAGCATTAGGGATATCAAACTATATAACTGATGTACAACAGGTGCGCAATTTTTTATTATCATGAAAAAATGCTAGTGATATAAATCAGAAACCTAAATACAACCCAACTGATTGGATAACTAGTTGTTTGACTGAAAACTTGCTACAACATCAGGTTTTATATTCACTAATATCAGACTTAAAATTTGTGCATTCTCAGGATGGGCACTTTCTGACTGCAGAAAAAGTAGATCCTTTCCTCCTAAAGTACTGTAGGGTATTTTTTAAACGCTTGAAAATAAAACTAAAAAAAAACTAAATTAAACACACACAATTAAGAATATCAGCAAAGGAAACTGCACACTTTTGTAAGGTACGGTAATTAAGTTTAACTCATTTTATGCACTGTAGTCTTTCAAATGGATTACTATAATTTGGCAGTGTTCAGCTTGCAATGTGAAATATATTTAGCTGTAGGAAAGTGCTTCAGTTAAAACTAAAAATAAACACAAGGAAAAAACGAAATTCCTAGGACATTTTCCATCATAGCCCATTCTGACATTTACTAATGGGTGACCACAACAAATGTGGAATGATTTTAAAATGTGGTTGGTTATCTCCACAGGTTTAGGAGAAAAGTCAAGTTTTTATCGTGGTCTGTGTGCCCACTTTGGACAGTGTTTTTGTATGTGAAAGTGTTCAGTCTATTTATTTGTACTGGTTTCTTCTCCTCTATTTATGAAGATGTTTCTAAGCTGTTAGAAATAATTACCGTATTTTTCGCCGTATAAGACGCTCCGGAATATAAAACGCACCCAATTTTAGAGGAGGAAAATCTAGAAAAAAAAGATTCTGAAAGAATATTCCCCTTCTGATCACTCATGTGCCATTCATACCAGTATTCCCCTTCTGATCACTCATGTGCCATTCAAATTCCCCTTCTGATCACTCTGTGCTTTTTTTCCACTGTACGGCAGTTAGGACAGGGAACAGCAGGGGGCGCTGTGCCGGCTTCTTTCGCTCTGCACTGCAGCCAGGAGGAGACACACGCTGCTGCCAGAGAGGAGAGGAGACACATGCTGCAGCCAGCGAGGAGAAGAGACACACGCAGGATCGGGTATCGGGTGAGTATCTTATTTTAATTATTTTATAACACATTTGTCATATAGGACGCACCAACTTTCCCCCCCCCCCAGTTTTGGGGAAGAAAAAGTGTGTCTTATATGGCAAAAAATACAGTAAAACCTCACAGTCTTTGTTCTAAAGTATGAGAACCAAGATCCTCACAGTGCAAGCAGCTAAAGAGGCCAGGGATTTTTTAGGGTCATTTGCTATTGTAATGTCCTTCTAATGTTCAAACTTCAGGCAAGTATAAAAGACACAAATAATGCTGCTCTGTATTATTAATGAAACTTACGTAAGTACCTGGATTTGACATTTGTATCACCCTCTTGCAATCCCCTGTAGTGCAGTATAGGAAAGGTGAGCAGAGTGACATAGAGAGTTAGGCTTTAATGCAGACAGAATAAATCCCTAGGGACATATGATTTTAAAAAGGAGCTGATTTGAAAAGTTGTCTGTACAGCACTGTGGAATATGTCAGCACTATGTAAGTAAAGAAAAAGCAGAGAAAATACATTATTTTTTAATTTTCCTGCAATTTATTACCTGTTTACCCGTTTATTTTTCTTCCATTATTTTACTGCTGTTTCTATGTGCTGCACTTAAAAAAGCCCATAAAGTGATTAAAAGGCAAACAGCATGTTAATAAATTATGCAAAAGAATGTAAAAAAAAAAACAATAATTACTTTGTTTCATGAACAGACCCCCTAAAATGTCACAGTCGTTACCGTTTACCTATGAATATTGTTTATATAAGCAGCTTCTGGCTCTGTTCTCCTCCAGGGAGAGTTTAAACTTGCCAGAGACTTGCCAATAACTTATTACCCGTATCAGCTTCTGGAACAGCCATACAGCTTGTAGAACCTTCTGCCTCACATATACCAAAAATGCATGTGAAAAGTATACAAACATTAATTTAACACAGCAGCCCTGAAAGCTGGCTAAATGTCTTCCATGGTAACTGCAAAACATGTTATAAAACAAAGCTCTGTGTTATATTCAATACAATATATAAGTTCAAATACCAGGCCTCTCTGTCTTTCAAAAATATGTAGATATTAAAAAACTTTAAAGGTCCGCTGTGCCTTTAAGTCTCATGGCTGCTTCAGTTACAAAAATTATTCAAAGTAGACCTAGCACCAGTTTTATTTTTAAATAGTAAATGATTGCTTTTTAATGTGTAAATATAACACCTAATAGATGTTAATCAGCTCTTTTGGAGATGACAAGATTTCCCTGATTATTATTTGATCAGTTTTTTACCATAAAAATTCTTTACCAATCATTCCCCAGAGTTCCATTCTATGCCCCTTCTGCCCGCAATTTAATCAAATGATGGGTAAGGCTGTGTATTGAAATTGATGATGTCCATTCAAAATTCATTCGCTATACCTGTTCTCAGTTATATATTTCCAAAATCTGTATTTGCATAGAATGGTGCTTGCCAATGGGCAGAATTATAGAGAACTGAGTAGGGTTAGAATATGGCTTAAGCATGTTATACTGATGAGAGACACGCTTTGCTAAACACATATACCTGTGTAACATCACAACATCATACCATAGTTCCATCCAGCGTATACACAAATGGTGACAATGGAGACGGGTACTGCAGAGCTGATAACTGCTAGTAGGAAGTAATGACTTTAAATGCTGATATTAGATGGAAATTTCTATCCCAATGTCTATATCAGCCTTTCTCAACCTTGTAACCCAAAAAATCTCTTGTAAAATTATTTAGATCTTTGGAAAACCCTGCTAATAATCAATCAGAGGTTAGTGGCAGAAATTCCCCCCTTACATTGGTAGCCAGAATCATTCATCAGATCATTGGTGCCATACTGCAGACTCTACCAAGTGGCATTGGACTTGAAGCCATACAGGCAGAATTAGATAGTCAGTCGGTCACAGCTCTGGGAACCCCTAACAATACAACAAGCAACCCTAGGGTTCCATAGAACTCTGGTTGAAAATGGCTGGTCTACATGTTCAAATATCGATGTGTCAATGTTGTGGTAACAGGGAAAGCATTGCTATTTTCAATTCTATTAGTAATAAAAGAGAGAATACTTTACTGCCTTGCTTAGAGATCTCTGAAATCTCTGCCACACAGGGAGTATATTGCTTTTATATATACTGCTCTGTGTGGTGTAGCTGTACAAACTAATCCTTCTCGTGCCACTGGAGGAAAGAGCTGGTGGTGATGTCAAAGTCGATCCAACAAGATTAAAATAGATAAAAAGATTCCATAGAGGGTGGGCATAGCGGTGTGTGCATTGGGACAGAATCTCCGCTATTCCTATTCATTTTGGATCCATCCATTTCTGTTCCCCGGGGTGAGATGGGATCCAAAGTAAATGAAGATGATGAGTGAGGATGAGTGGAGATTGTATACCCATACACAAAAGTTTAGGGGTGTCAAACTCAAGTACACAAAGGGCCGAAATTAAAAACTTAGACCAAGTCGGGGGCCAAACTTTAAATTTATTGAGGAAGTTTACTACTTCATCCATAACTAACAAAAACAAACCCCTCTACACACACTTTAGAGTTGAAAAAGCTAATTTCTTTCTATCTTTGCAGGCTGTGTGTTGTTCATCTGACACTAAATATTGTTCAGTCTGACACTAAATATTACACTATGCAGTCTCTAATGGATTGAAACAAACACAATGCCCCTGGTAGTCAGGCACCATGTGATCATTGCCCAGACTTTGTGTCACATGATGGGTGTACAGGAAAAATTGTCCATGTATTGCATGTATTGAAAATGATGATGTGAGGTGGTAACGAGGGCGGGTAGGTGGGCATCCCAGATGTAGTTCATTTTCAGAATTCTTTGGGGGGGGCCAAAAAAAAGTATCTTGAGGGCCAGATTTGGCCCCGAGCCAGAGTTTGACGCCCCTGGTTTAGGGCTTAAAACCAGACTTTACTGAAATGATGTGTTTTGGGACATCAAGCATAAATGTATTTTTGTTTTTTTTGTAGTTGTGTTGTTCTAGATCACTTATTTATGTTTACATTTTTTCTTCACCCTCTAAAAAATGTAATATGTTCGTATTATTGTATAACCTAATTATATGCTTCTTTTCACTAAAGCAAATAAATAAATAAATAAATAATTGCATGTGAATGCACTTCAAGCAGATGGAGAAGGAGGATGCAGCAGTGTGACACTTATGTAACAGTTTGCTTAAATATTTGATTTTACAAGATCATTTTGAGATTTAAGTGATGTATTCCGCATAAGGGTCATGAGGCATGTTTAAACCCATTGCTATGGTTACCTTTCTTTTTTCATTCATATGCTGTTTGGATAGATTCATAAAGTGTGTCCATTATGTCATACCACATTATCTATTCTGGTTCTACAATGCATTATAATACATTTTTTTTTTCTCAAAGACTTGAGCTTCCTGTATTAATCTCCATTTTGTTATTAGACAAATGACAGCAAAGTATACCTGTTATTGGGGCACAGAAGAATCAGTTTTGCCAGCTGAACTAATATGCTCATGAGTGCAGTGAAATATTCATCTGGAAAAGGAGAAAAAATTCCACCTATAATAATTAAACACGTGAGAACAAAAATATGGATGCTGAGCTGTTATTAAATGGCTCTACAGTCGTCACTCTGTATGTGCTTTTACTACCAGAAACAGGGTAGTCACGTAGGACACTCACCTGGAACAGGTATGCTAAAACAACTTAATTAGCAATATTTAGCAAATCCTTGGCCCCAGGTCTGTGGTTCCATTCCTTACATGTACTTCACTTGTACTTCACATGTACCTGATTTGTCCATTGAAGACAGTAGACTAACCGTAAATAAATTCCTACATTTCTTCATCCTCCTTCTTTCTACTTCTAACATTACTAATATCTAGTAGGACTGGCGAAGAAGTTTAATATCAGTAGGTGGCATATTTTTTTATAGGGCAAACCAAAAGATATTACCAGTTTAGCAATTGTCTCTTCCATATATCTAAACTCATATATTCTAACCTCATACTGTTCTTATACTCTGCCTATCTGCCCTCCTTGCAGCTCCTTGTTCTTCTGCTACTGACAAGAATAATATCTGTGACCTAGTATAACGCTGAAATCAGGGTACTGTACCCCTATCATTTACCCTGAAAGTAGGAATAGATATTTTAGAAGTGTAATTAGAAAGACGATTGTGAAGAGGAAGGTAAGTATGTTTTATAACAGTGACAGGTCGTCTGCTCGCAATTTTGTAATAACTTTACTTTTGCTTTAAGATTAGATGCCATTTAACTATAAGGCCTATTTACACATGTGCATTGCAAGAATGTGCCCAGGGCACAGTAATATGCATGCCGCAAGTTGTGCGATGATCCACTGGCACTCATTCTTATTGTCATTCCCCAACTGGCCTTTAATTTATCCAGTATATTTATTATTGTAACTTCTCTGCCAAGAAACAATGCAATTCAGTCTTTTGTATGCAGAGTAACAGAACGACCCATATAAATGAATATGACAGGGACCCATCTTGAGTCTCTAAATAAAACTAACTTCAAAAAACTTATCCTCACACTGAGGTTAGGACGGATTAAGGAACTTTCCAGCAATCAAAGAAATACTACTCATGGTTTCATTTAAATTCTTACAATGTATAAACATCACACTGACTTTGCCAAAATTCTGTCATTTTGTAAGATCATACAGAAAACATTCTACCTCTCTGATGCTTTTACAATCAAATATGACGGGACGCTTGTGATTTGTGCAAACCACAAAAAACAGAAAAGTGAACCTTTCAAGTAATTTAAACCTTTGAAAGTGAACAAAATTAGATACTACAGATGATTGTTGTTACTTCTGAAAGAAGTCAGTGCCCTGTACCAAAGTAAAGTTTACCTGGATCAAAGTAATGCAACACACAACTCTAGCTAACACTATTTAAAGCTGAAGTCAAAGCAGATCTAAAGGGACAAACTGGTGCACCTCTATAGTCTCTAATATATCAGTAAATGTTTTGTTAAAAGCAAGCACCTGAGTTTGACTTGGCATTAACCTCTTGCAGCCTATTGTACAGTGGCGCTCAGAGATGGGGAGGAAGAAGAATTACAAGGAGCCATTTAAGAGTGCTGCAGTGCAATAAGCATGCGGATGGAGGGAGAAAGGGTGACAGACTTACAGGATCATTGATGTGTCAGTGTAAGATAAAGTACCTGAAAGTGAAGTGAAAACTGCAGCAGAAAAAGATCAGTTCCCTGCCCTGCTTGGCAGGAATGTGGTGGGGGGACAAATCTGTGCAAACTTTTGAACTGCAAAAAAAAGGTAAAACCCATATGAATAATAGGTTACTGTAGCAAGTTCTCCCCAGCAGCATAATCAATTACTTCACCCCCTATAACTGTCATTTATGCAGCATAGCCTGCATCTAAATATATATGAAATAAACAAGTACATATGCTGAATACTAACAGATGATACAACTAGGCGGCTACCAGAACACAGTATTTTGTTTTACTAGACCATGCATTTAATTATCGTGTTCTCAAAACATAAAAGTGCCACTGGCACTTTCCAAGCAAACTACCCTTGGCTACAGTCTCTGTGAAATCTGTGCAAGTCCAGTCTTGGTTTTGTGGATTATTACTCTAAATGAGTCCCTATTGGGCTTTTAGACTCTAAAGGCTACGGAGAGCTTTTTATGTAACCCTCTCCTGGTGATTTTTATTTTGTTAATTGATTACACGGTTCCATTAGGGGTGAGTTTTTAGCTGTTGCACAAAGCGTAGCAGAACTTTGATGTATCCAAGGCCAACATTTAGTAAGAAACACAGAGATTTGGTGCCTAAAATAGATCCATGAGTTTCCTGAAAAGGAATGGCTGTGACAGTCACATGATGGGTTTTGCACAGCAAAATAATGACTAAATTTAAAAAAAGGACAACCATGTACAGATCATTTACTTTCACTGGTCAGCATACATCAAATTCCAATCTACATCAAATACAGTAGTAGCCTTGAGCTGCCTATGAACTCATTGTGAAGAACTGATCATGGGGTTTGAGTGAAGAGCAACGCCTGGACTATTACTATATTTTAATAATTGGAAGGATTTTTGTAAACCCATTTGATAAGCAAAGGCAATTGAAGCCTATGTCTAAGCGTCATCAGTATGTGTCAGCTAACTTGACTATAAATTTTCAGTGAATCTAAATAGTTTTCATTTTTTGTCTACATGTAAGAACTTAATTTGGTAAATTCATTTAGCCTTGTGCAGGGGAATGGTAATCTACTGATTACCAATGAGGAGGGGTATTGAAACTTTCCGAAGCCTCGATATCTGTATATCAGATTTTAGATTTACTATAGTAATCTGATACAATCTCTGGACCTTGGCCACCTTTAAATGTAAGTCCAAAGATTAATTATAAAACTGACCAAATGGACTAAAAGTAAACATTCATAGCTCGGGTGAATGGCTCCACGAATTCGCTAAAATGCTTAAGACTGAGCAGAAAAATGTTTCCTTGTGAAGTAGATAAATATATAAGAACTTGATCTTCAGCACTTCATGGTGGCAATGTGTTTTGACACCTTTGTGCCTTCACCATGTGTCACAGCGGATTTATGTCATCAGTTTTTATTCTTTCTTAACTTCACAAGAAACACTTTTATCAAACTATGTATCCCCCTATATATGTAAACATATTGAAACAGAATCCAACAGGAATGAATTATAACCTTGTCAGTAATTATGAGTATTATTAACAGAAAGGTATTTACTCAGCCAGCATGGCTGCTTTGTAAAGTTGAATCTCTCTTTAGTTGTCCCTTCGGGTCTCTGCATTACAAAAGGTAGTAGTTTTTTATAATTTATAATTGCATTTAGCAAAACTTGAAAAAATTTTCTAAGCAGACTAACATTAGGAAAACGACGAGGTATGCACCAGAGGCATTTGAAGCAGATATTTTCTTCATCTATAGTATGTGCTTATGATGGGACAGTTTTAAATTAGATCTGTGCTCTCACCTCACTATTTAAGGTTGTACAACATCTGTAGAGCTTGCATTATATATTTAGGAGTTGTCTTTTATAAGCACATAGAAATCACAAAAAAACCATTTGGTTGACTGCTTCAGGGCGCACAGCAAACTGTTAGTGTTAGGGAGAGGCAAATCACACCACTGGTAACCACAATTGCGCTGCGGAAATCTTTTAACAGCAACAGCAGGGTCAAAAGTGTCTTCTTGCTTCCAGGAACCGTGGTTCAAACTTCCATGTGCAAAAACTGGTTCCCAGCCACTCCTATTGACATGAATTGGAGTGCTGTGGTTTCACCGTGGGTCTAAAATGGCCCTTAGGGCTCATACTCCCATTTGTTTAAAGCTAGTAAATGTCTACATAGCCTATAACTCATTGTACCATCTCTTATTGTCACTATGGGATTGATTTACTAAAGGAATATAAGCTGTTTGCTTGTTTGCTCAACATTGCAAATTATGTTTCACCTAGCTAAAGAAATGACATGAAGCTCTACTGAATTAAGTCATACTCACAAAGTTTTTTAGATTCCTTTTCACATGATTGGGTAGTTTTGGCAATGTGCACTATCACCATATTCACTAAGCTAGGTGAATAATGATGAGGGTGATAACTCAACTTGGTATGTAAACAGCCTAAAATTCTTTAGTAAATCAGCTGGATTGACCTGCTATCTGGATCCTAATGATGTCACCCCTGTAGCTGTGATTACAGAGAGACGTGTAGATGGCAGCAGATGAGAATGGAAGCATCGTTACAGGCATTGCCGGAGTCAGGAATTGTAAGTATCAGTGCACAGGTAATATAAAGGAAAAGTGATTAGATGATCAAGGATGGAACGTCCCTCGTGATGTTCTAGCCCAGATAAAATGAAAATTACAGAGATTGATTTATGTGCAGGAAATGCATGGTGCTTTTTAAAAGAAATGCCTCTTAACTGACATTTTCAGATGCCTATTTAGCATTCTGATTATCAAATGATGCACCCCAGAACCCCAAAAACTAAGAGGCTCAGCAGTCAAGATTTATAACTTCAGCTGTCTTTTTTTCTAAATATACTGTCTATGATAATATATATTTTGTACTGAGCCTCTTTGCATGCACTTTTATCCTACCCACATGACTTTAATTAATTAGCATGGTATATGTAGTCACACACCTCAGCAGAATTTTAGTTATTTTTCAAAGCTGTTATATGTGTGACAGGTACACTTTATTACTATTTTCCCAGCTCTTTTAGTAAAAGAGAAAATGATGTTTTCCAAGTGTAGTTGTTTTATCAACAGCAGGATTACTCTGTCTGCTCTCCTCTGTGCATCTAATTATTTTCCTTAGAAGCCCAGATGAGATTGACAACAGTCGTAAACATTAGTATTGCATTATTTTCAGTGATTTCACTGCAATATCCACTCAGTTGCCATTAACATCTCTTTGTTTTTCTATCTAGACAATTTAACTCACCCATTTAGGATAAAAAAAATGTTCTAGGTGCATCTGCATCATTTCGCTCATTTATTTTCCCATTCATAATCTGGGATTCCACCAAGGCGTTTTATTAGCGAGACAAAGAGATATCCCCAGGATGCAGAGAATACATGGCAAATGGCTGCTTGCCATAAAGCAGCTTAAAAGGGATTTTACCTGCATATACAATATATATACTATACTGGTATTCCTAGTTTCTTCTTCTACTTAAAGAATCAAAGCAAAATGGCTGTAAAGAAAAGGTTGCTGCTGGGGAGGACTTATTAAACCTATTACTCCATATTACTCCATTGTAATTAAAGTGAATCTAATCCCAATATATATATATATATATATATATATATTTATCAGATGGTAGATAGAATAGATGCATTTGTTTTATTTTTACCTATGTATTGCTTTATTTAAACAGTCACACACTTCCAACCCAGGAGGGACAATGCTCAGTCAATGTACTGTATCTATGAAGAAGTACTGTCACCTCGGGGCAGGAAGAATAGAACACCTCCCCCTCGTATCATGTTCACAATAAAAGGGAAACATTTTTAACAGAGTTAGCAAGAAATATTTTAACTGATAAGAACCATCAAATGTAGATGGCAAAGAAAGTTATCAGCTCACAAGATTTCTGGCAGGTCAACTGATCAACAGGTATTTTTATAACTGAACAGATATAACAAAGTCCTAATGGTGGTCTGAGAAAGCAAACAGGAACTAATAAGAAAAGTTCATTGTTAGAGTTCAAACATTCTTTAAAGCCCTAATAAATCTATAATATTAACAAAACATGTCTCTAATAGCAATCAGGTACATTTGTGAGTACAAACATTTTATAGAAGCAAAGTGTTGGACGGAATATCTGTTCATGGGTGAGATGTGTTTGCACACTGCTCTATATCCCATCTATGAATTTAGCCAATAGGAGGGTCAACCAAATATGGCTTTGTGATATCCAAGGTAGAAAGAACAAAAGGTGCCAGACTTTATTTCTAAGCATCAAGAAAATAAAAGGAGAGGTCCTGGGCTGTATGGATAAATGTTCAACTACAGCTCTCTAAACTGTTCAGCAGTGAAGCTAGGTGATCCAGCAAACCTGGAAAAGATTTCTTAAAAGTCATTTGTTAGCAAATGTTGCTGGATCACCCAGCCTATTTGCTGAAAGTGTATCCTCTCCAGCCCTTTAATAAATCAGGCCCAATGAGTTTCTGAATTTGTAAAGCCCAGTTCCATAGGTAATACTTATCATATACTAATCTAATTAGTATATGAAATAAATACCAATCAACATAATTGCTTTGAGAACTTGTCATGTTAAATTTTTGGTTTAGTTGAGTTTTAAATCCATGTAGCCATTATGTTTTTTTTTACCCTATTTCCTCCATTTTTGAATACACAAGACCCAGAGCTAGGCATAAAAAGACCCTGGAGCTATCCTTGCATTGATAAAACAGAAATCTCTGTTTTCATGGTCATCTCTCATTTTCGCAGAGTTTTAGCAAATAAACATGTTCTAAAAACACTCCAGATTCTTCTTCTGTCATACAGCATGTCCGCCACATGCCCAATGACAGCAACTTGGAAATGTGTTTACAGTTTTCCCTGAGTATACTTATGCATCACCGTCTGCTGTCCTCCCTCGGCACAAACCCGATTCTTCGCAGAATGTGTGAACGCCAAACGCAAGGACAACTTCCAAAGAAGATGCTGTTTTTATTATGATTATAATTATTTTTTATTTGAGCAATAAGGATGCAAGATATTTTCTATAATCCGAAATTGGATTTGATTTATACAACAGGAGGAAATGCTGCCTGCTTTTTACCATATGTAATCCACTTACAGGAGGAAATATTTGCTTTATGAAATTAATGCTGGCCTTTCATTGTCGCAACTATTTAATTACAGCAATGACTCATTTTTTAAATGCCCAAGATAAATAAAATAATACTAAATAATTCGGGAAAATGCGTCCTGAATTAATTGCTGCCGGTAAAGTTCACTGCTGACTTTTGGCTCAGTGGCGCTGTTGGAAAGGAAAATTAAGGCCTAAACTTACTGAGGGGATGTACAGAGAAAATGTGGCGTTTTTCTAATGTGCTTTAAAGCAAGCAAGAATTAATGCAATAATCATATTATACTAATACTATAATATTAATAATATACTAATATATATATATAATAATATATATATATATATATATATATATATATATACTAATATACTATACTTTGTACAAAGGAGATACCTGAATCTTATTTCTGTCTGTATCCTCGGGTGAGGTTTAGTAGTAAACAGAATGATTTTTGGCCACACAAAGATAATATAATGTCTAATACCTGTAACACTGAAATGTATAGCAGCACCAGAGCATGTGGTTTATAATATATTCTGGTTTATGTCTATTGGCAATCTTGGCAAACAAAGCATTGTCTATTTTAGCAGCATTTCACGTATTTGACCTTTAGAACATGCTAGATCCAAACACAACGCAAAGCAGATCGAATGCAGACTTTGAAAAATCATATGTTCTGCTGCATCAAAATCAGCTCTAATTTGCTGACCTGCTTTTGACACAAGACAAGCACCAAAAAAAACAGCCTCGCTCAACATATGTCCATACTTCACTAGAAATCCTTAAAATCTGAAAAAAAGGAAAATGAATAATCCTGTTGCCTAGTTGCACTTCTGTGTACCTTCAGCATAAAATATTTATTTGTAAGAACATTGATAACACAGAACCTTCATAAAGCTGAACTGAACAGTTTAAATCAGGTAAATGCATTGACTTAAGATGCATCAAACCAAAAGGTATGCAAAGACCTACAGATTGTTTTCTTTAGAAAGCAACCACAGCTAAGAAGACAGAAATGTCCACTACCAGCATGCTGCAGAGAAAGACCATTTCTCTGTGTGGAAGCAGTAGTCTTTCTGCAAAGTTCTGACCTGCCCCTGTTGAATCACAGACAGAGCTCCCTAATTACCAGAGAGCAGAGCTTTCTTGAGACATAGCTGTTTAGCTTTGGATTTTGTTTGTTGGGGTTTGGGAGTATATGGGAAAATCGAAATGTATGTGTATTAAGTGTCATATATGCTGAATGTATAGGGGTATGCACAAGCCAACAGGCCGCACCAACAGCTTGTGTTGCTACCCTGGAGGATCAGGTGTGTGAACAGTGAAGTAGAATATGTATGTTTTGTACAACTATTGCCAGGAATTGTTATACTGCACCCAGAGAATGGGAGGGCTAATCTAGAAGGTCTGTAATTCAACTGAAAAGCCAGAGCCAAATAGTTTCCAGGTATCCACATACCGGTAGAGCAAAAGCTACAGCAGTTTATTGAACTCTGACACCAAAAACCCACAAGCGAAATGTATTTCCCATTTTCCCAGCATCTGGAGAAATTTGGTTATCTAATATGATAATATATGACATATATATCATACACACTTACTATTCTATGCATTCCAGTGTCCTAATGGCTGATGGTTGTCATGGAAGGAAATGTTCCTCATTGTGTATTTCCCATTGAATAGTAACAAACAGAGCGATAAGTGGACAATTCCTACTATAAGATACTTAGATAATCCACTGCTCTAGATTTTCCTAACTTCCACAGCATTAGCACAGAAGATGGTATGGCCAAGTAGTAAACTTTTACCTTTATTGCTGCACATATTTTTACCTATAAGTGATTTACCTGTGATTGTTCTAATTTATCCAGGTCATTGTGGTTAGCTACTACTAGCTATACATTCTACCAGACTTGTTTTGTTTTGTTACAAATGTATGGGCACAGAGCTTGTGGATTGTAAGAACACAAACATTTGTGCAATAATTATTTGGTAGACCCAATTTTTCCCCATGTATTAACACTCACAATTAGAGATTTAACTTATAAAAACTTAGGATCCTAAACATTGTGAAGAAAAGTCTTCTTTATGCTTTATGTAATGTTATATTTTTGTATTGTTTTTTACTTGGGGGAAGCAGAGTCTTCTAAATAGCAGTCCCTTGCATTTAATTGTAAGGTCTGTTTTAACTGTGCAGGGAGAGATAAATTGGGGACCAAACTTGCTTGAGCAGACGGGTTAAGTAAGGTACCATTGAATTAAGTTTATACGTATAAGTAATGTTTTTAGTGCTTTATTGTAGCTACATGATCTACCTTTAATTGTTCTTTTGTAGACTTTAATGGCAAATGTCACTGGGGGGAGTTATTCATCTAGATCTAGCTCTCATTTGTGTCCTGTGGGACAATTAAAAAATGGCATGACTATGTCAGCCACTTGACCTGTTGGAAGGATAGCAATGTTGCTGCAAATTGATAAGTTCTTATGAAGCAAAGGAAGTGCTGCAGAAAGGGCCATACTGGCAAAATAGGAACATAATGTAGGTTTGATTAAAACTGAGCAGGGGTTACTATTGACATTGGAAAAAAAGATTTTGCCTAAGATATACACTTTAAACATAAAATTATGCTACTGAATGAGAGAAATTAATAAATGTGTTTAAGAAATGTTTAAGAGAAATGTTTAAGTGGGTTAAGCCGCCTGGGCAGTCTGGATGACCTATGCCATAGCTTACGTCAGTTATGTTGAAAGTCCAGCCCTAACTCTAGGTCATGTATTTTCCTTAAACAGAGTTGTGTCACTCCTTTGCCTCTTACTTTTCTCTTCTGCCAGTATTAAACCCTCTCACATCTGTTTAATGAATAAAAGAAATGCGTGTGATGCCAAAAGTTCATCTTTAAACTCAAACAGATAATCAGACAATTCCACATCCTTCATGGGCTATTACACAGCAGACATCTGAAACAGACAGATTTAAAAGGACTCCTCTTCGGTTCTTGTTTTCTTTACACTGTGAAGCGGTCTCATCTTACACATTGTATAATATACAATGAATTGTCATTTAATAGTCTGCTCTAACCTGATGACCTTCAAAGACAATTCTTGGAAACCGTACTGATAGCCTTTACAGATCTTTTTAGTGCAATATCGAGATGAATGGGACAATTAGCCATTACTTATTATGGATGTAAAGCAATAGCAAAGATCTCATATAAACTAAATGTTAATAATATTTAGGTATGGTGCTATCATTTTTAAAAATAATTGATGATCCTACCAGAGAGGTCGCTGTTTACGTACTACCTGTGTTAAAACCGTCTTTCACATACTCTCCTGATCATGTTGCCATTTGCTTTCAAAAAACATGCTGAAAGAAAGAGAAAGCTTAGTGTCAAGGAAATGAAACCACGAGACTACTGCTTTTCCTTTCATTGTGTAGTCACAGGTAGGGAAAAGGAAAAGACCTATACATACCACTTAGGTGATAGGTACACACATCAGATGATTCTCATCTAATATTCGTCTCAGGGCCAGTATCAGACAAGAATCTGATGTGAGTACAGCACTCGTCCAACGTTGTTCATTGATCCGTCCTGGCAGATCCACAAACGATGAACGACTGCAATACAAGTGAAGGGAACACAGCAGGGTGCCACTCTGTCCTTCTCCCTCCTCCTCTCTCCATAAAGCCGAACGGTGTTGTATGTACAGCGCTCAATCATGTATCTTTTAGTCTTTTGTTGTTGGAAGGGATCGTGAAATCCTTTCCAATGACAAAAATCGAACATGTGTACATAGCCTTAATCGCATCAGAATAAAATCAAGGTGAGTGGTAAAACAGATCACATATATCCTGTGTTCATGTGTATTTATCTGTCTGTCTAGAAATCAGGATATGTTTTTCATTTAGAACTAGTAACACTTTACAAAGCTATAACAAACCTTAACAACTGTTTTTTTTTAGCAATGACAGCAAATTGCAATTGTTAAGGCAAATAACACATACATTCTATTTTAACACATGCACTGTACTGTAATTAAGCCCATATAATATTGTATGTCCTCTACAACCTCAGGTGATACTTTCTTTACTTGATATACCATATGTATATGCTACTGATTTTTTTCTCCCTGCAGATTTACTTGAGAAACATAATAACACCATGGGGTGCTTGTAGCCTTTCTACAACCGCTGCTTGTAAAATGAGTCGAAAGCTTTTTCTTCTCTGCTTTGCCCCATCATGCACAAGTATCCTGAAAAGGTGTTAACAGAAGGGGATAGTGTGGGCGTACTGAAAAATCCTGACAAAAGTGTTAAAATAAGTGATAATGAGGTTATTATTAAAAGGTACAATAGTTCTTAAAGGACAACCATCATGAAAAATATTTTATTCTGATATCTGTGTGCAGGTAATTTATAAAATAATGGTACTTTTTATTTTCATGGTTTTATTTACATTTTCTTTGCAATGCTTTTACATGTTTTTGGATTAGGCGCCCCGGTGTATTGGTATAATGCATTGCAATGTTTCTTTTTTCCTAATTTGCAAATTGAAGGTCCACTTCCCTGCCAGCCCTTTATCATCTTTATGTGCTCTAATGCATTGACATGTTCTAATGTTTTTATTGTACATCAACACTGTATAGTGGTGTTAGTGAAGCTACAGGACATAAGGCAAATTACCTTGTTCTTGCTTTGGAATTGGCCCAACATGGCCCTGCACATTGATGTGAATGGCTCCTAAATGCAAGGCAAACAAACCCAGAGTTGATGGGGGTTGGAATAAACTACATTATTTGGTGTTTTTTAACACCTGACAATCACACCTTGTTGGTCATCTCATTCCGAAACCATGGGCATTAATATAGAGTTGGCTCCCTCGCTGTGGCTATGACAGGCTTGTTGAAAGGCATTTTAGACAATTTTGAATTCCATCTTTGGGAATTTTCTAGTCAAGGATTTATACGGACAGATGCCGATGGGACACAAAAAAAAATATAATTCTATTGAAAAAACTTAACAAAAAATATTTAGGTTCTGCACACACTTTGATGCCAGCTATACAATTTATGGTACAGGCATCCAAGGTGTAAAATAAGCATACGTTATATCATGATGACGAACATACAACTTAATATAAATATTTATGTACTGTTGATTAATCTTCATTTACACCTGCTTACAACTCAATTCCCAGAATCCCTCCTTACGGTTAGCTGTCTGCTGCATGTAATTATACAGTAAGTCGTGTTGTAAAATGCCTGGAAATATATTTAAAGAAGGTCTCTGGGAAGCACTATGACAGTACACAATGACTATAACATAACCAGATTCAGTTTCCGAAAAGCAACAGTCATTTCTGTAGAATAAAAATAGTATGGCATCCACACTTCTCCAATAACACATGCACATCAATGCAATAAAATTAGTACTGAATTCACTAGATCAGATTACCTCCAGGCAGATTTTACCTGACATTTAGGTGCAGACTGAGGTTGGGGTTCCATCTTCTACCTCCTGCCACACACTGAACTGATATTCGGCACACATACCACTGGGAATGGGGGTACTACTGGGTACAGTTTTACAACAAAGGGGTGATTTGATGTGTTTCATTCAATTTACTATTTTTTTAAAGGGTAAAAAAGTCAGGGAGGGGTGTGAATGTATAGATTGATATTTAGAAAGTGTTATTTCAGACCCCTTTGTGACTTCTTTCACCTTTCAGAATATGTCCTGTAAAACAAGTGAAACTCATCACATTAAGATTCTTGTTCACACAGTGTGCTGCCTAAATCTACAATAAAATTGGACATGGATATAGTCATTGTTGCTCCTTTCCATCATAATTAAAAGATCTGAAGCAGGGCTAATATTCAACACTTATGAGTGAACGTGATTGCCACATTGTTATTCCTCTACAAGCTGATCATCAAACCTGGTTTTGTATCTCTACATCCATTCTCTCAAAGAAGGCATCTCTTTGCACAGAACACAGGTTTTCTGACATTGGGCAAACATAAGGAAGAAAAAACTTTTTGGCACCAACTGCAAATTTCAGTGCTGCACAGGATACCAAGAGGCTGCAGTATCCCCTCCCAAACCTGATGTTTGTATCCTGATGCACTAAGCCCATGCCACCTGAATTGAGCAATGAACCTCCATGAGATTCTTGGAAAGGGAGACACACAATTCTAATAATTGACATAACCAAAATATTACATATTCTTTTTATTATAAATGGTTGGGGACGTGGATTGATATTAACAACTCGGAGAACAAAGCAAAAACAATAAACCTTGCTAATGTAGGAATATAAGGAACTAACACACTGATGATTATAGCAATATTCATAGGCAAGAAGTAGGCACTGGTGGCACACAATTGTGGCAATATGTGGGCAACACATTGCCAAATATGGAATCAAATGGGTAATAAATGAGAAAATAATAAAACCGCCAAATTAAAATAAGGGTTTCCCACCTATCCAGTTACTACATTGTGCATTAAGAATCTCATAATTAAACCATCCAATAAAAAAACTTCACCTTTTTGATCCTGGCTTTCAATTTTTCTGTTTTGCAAGACCCCAGCAGATTAGATACAGCAGTGCCAAGCGGAGCACTTGTTAGAAGCCTGACACACTGTAGTATCGATATAAACAGTCCCTTTGCACAGGCCACAGATGGACAATTAAAGACCTTTTCATCAAAGTGATTTCACAGGAAATGCCATTATAGCACTTAAAAAACATTACAGCCGTATTCCCATGTTGCTAATAGAGATTGCTTGATAAATAGATCCCCACATATCACATATGGTCCTGGATTTCAGCCTGGAAAAAGATTAGAACGCTACACTCCTTGTCACTATGATTTGTTTTGCTGTCTGTATTACAGGGTTTTGTACTTCATTCACAAAGCTATTCCAATTTCGAGAAAATATCTCGACTCATTGTATTGTTCACAAATATTTTGTACATGATTTTTCAGCTTCAGAAAGTGTGACCTTTTATCTCAAGTACATATTCTCACTATAAAGGACATCAATTTAAACAACCAACACTTAGGGGTCTGTTTATAAAGAAGTAAATCTAACATTCAGTGGAACATTTCCAGGGGGAGAATCAATTATTGCCATAATGGCCAAACACATGTACCTGAAAGATTCCCCATCAGGAATATTTCAGAGAATGTTGGATTCACTGCATTATAAATAAACCTGTTAATTGTGCTCTTCTCATTAAAAGCTCACTGTAGCAGACAACTCATTCTTCTATCACTAGGTAATACATTTGAAGTACATTCAATTTGAAAGACAAAATCTGTGTTCAATAAAAGATCATTACATTTATTTTCAAATGCAATCAAGGTATCAGTCCATGTAGAGCAGGGCTGGACTGTGAGAAGAATATAGACATTCTGATAGAATAGCTATAGCTCATTGCTATGCTGCTTCTTTCTTTCATTGTCAAAGGTTTGGTGATGGTTGAGTGTCCCATAGGAAGTGAGTTAAATAAATTTGTCCATCAAAATGAGGACATGTAGCAGAAAAAAGTACTACAAGGGATATCTTTGAATTAAAGGTAAAAATTTCAACAAAATCTGGTTTTGTTTTTTATCTTTACAAGATTATACATTTTTTTCTTGGTATTTTTGGATGGAGTTCTGCTTTAAGAACTCCAAGCAACTAGTAAAATCAAACACTGAATAAGGTTCCCCTGTAATCTAAATCATGGGGCGTATGTGTAGTAAGAAAACTGGCACTTATGGAAATTTAGCTAGCAGGCACACAAAAAAAAAATCACTACCCAGCAGGTAGAAAAGGTCCACCAAAGGGTATAAATGCAAATCATCAAGGTCTAAGATGAATATATAGGACTCTGGTCCAAAAAAAGATTCAAGATACCTAATGGCAGAGCTGTCACAAAAACGGTTAACATTCTGGAGTCACACTGGGGATTGGTTTAAAGATACGTAAATGCAAAATCTGTTTCCAGCATTTTTGGAACCATCTAAAATAAAATGCCTATAGTAAAAAAAAGTTTTTTTCAACACTATATGAGGCCCCACTGATTGAGCCTGATTTAATAAAAATCTCCAAGGCCAGAGAAGATACACTTTCATCAGTGAATCTGGGTGATCCAACAAAACTGGGATGGATCTGGTCCAGGATTGAAATCCATTTCAGGTTTTATGGATCACCCAAAATAAAGGTGTATCCTCTCCAGTCTTGGAGAGCTTTTGGAAATCAGGCCTATTGTGTTAAAAAAAGAATGATGCAATAATTGTAAAGATTAAAAAAAAGAAGAAAAACATTAAAGAGATTTCTGAAAAAAAGTGCCACCCCCTGTAGTCACACCTCTTTGGTAAACAGGTAGTCCCATTTGTATGTAAGTCAGAAAAGGTACATTATTTTAATAAATATAATTAGAACAGATGTATAGCTCAACATATTATTAGGCACCATGGTTTCAGTTACTGTATAATATCGTCACTGTTAGTTAATCACAAACAAAGCAAAAAAAAAAGCCTAGACATTCATTAACTTCTGAAGCAAGCTGTGCTTTGATATGCAAAAAGAAACAACTGCAGAGTTTGTCTTGGTCAATAAAGATGTTGCTCAGCTGTATTTAGCAAAAGATGTCTTCTGCAAGTCATGCAAACTGCCCCCCTATCAAGCCTGGAGCAGGAAAGCCTGTTTGTATCTAGGAGTTGTCCATATGTCGGATGTCCTTAACTCGGGGACTACCTGTATAAATAAAGTTTGTTTAACTAAAACAAAAGTAAAAGGACAAATATAACTTGTGGTGTTTCCAGTAGCCACTTATTTACCCATCAACAAAGCCCTGAGAAAATGTTACATCAGGTGGCCCCACCTAAGCTGTTGCAAAATCCTAAATGTATGCACATGTGAATAATCTGTACATCCACAGAGCAGTGTATATAACACACCGTGACTGCAAATTTGGATTTTCACAATAATAAAGCATCATGCTACTTAAAAATGGATGAAATCAATTCAGGGGCTACAATACTGAGATTACCAGAGAATATATCAGTTCTTCAACCCCACATCACAAAGCCTACGGCTAGAGCTACAAGTTGGACTGATGGTTAAAAAAAACTGCCTGATATTTTTTAATTTCTACGAAATTCCACTATTTTTTTCTGGCTGTCATTTACTTCAGTAGACGTAAATGAATAGTTTAAAGTAATAAATAATCAATTCTACTACCTGTGACAATCACATTATATAATCACCTGCTGAAGTAATTACAAACAAGAGAGTGTTAGAACCCAAGTGATCTTACTTGCATAATCACATGATCAAAAATCACCCATGAGCTCCAGCTACTTTTGCTCTTGCCCCCGCTGTACTCTCTAGGTTCAAAAGTTATTAATCTACACCTGGATAGCCTGGCTGGTACTAAACCTTAAAAAAGAGACAGGGAATTTTAGACTTGCGGTCATTAAACTGTATGGGGCTGCAAAAACTCTGCATTCAACTTGAATCAGTTTGCAATTAAATGCAATATATCAGGTAGTTGTCCCAGAGTAATATTATGTTGCCAATATCGAATGGGGTGAATGCAGACAGGAAGTATCTGATAGAGATTAACAGTACTGAGATGTAAAGATAATGAAATATTTTTTGGAAAAGGGATTATTGTAATGACACAAAGGGTTTTGGTAAAATGAACACATTGAGTTTTACTTTACCTTTGAATTCTGGTGAGTTTAAACATGATTTCACATATATCCTAAGAACTTCAGTGGAGGTTTAATGGCAATCTGTCACATCCAAGTCAATTTTTAAATTAATAATGGGGTAAGTGACAATGCCTTCTGACAGCTGTCTAAACTCTCCACTTACCTTCTCCATCAAAGCCCTTGCTTCTTAGCTCTAATGGAGCTGAGCTAGTATGGGTGAACATGTAACCTTTCCCAACATGGCAGTGCTCAGGCCAATCACCACTAATGTAAGATGAAACACTATCTGACCCTGGGACGGGATAAGAGTGGTCATTGGTGTTGTAAGATGGCTAGGTAGTGCACCTAGGTGAGTATACTCTGCAGAGTGGGCAATCAGCAGACAAAGCATCTCACTTCCTTTACTATTACCCAAATCCTTTTCTTCATCTTTAATTGGGAACTTGGCAACTGAAGTTTTCTTATTTCTGTGTGTTGGCTAAGGGGAAGCAGAAAATCAATTTGCTAAAGGTCAAGGATCTCCCTGGGTGCACAAAATGGAATGCAGCTAATCACGGCAAGGATTGCAACAGGCATCTTCTGCCATGTTACCCCTTGCTCTAAACCTACAATATTAGCTATGACACTATGGGTGCCGCTTATTTAGGTAAAATAATTCTAGTTTAAGTAAAATATGTAGGTTGTGACAGCCATTACTAACCATTTTTACAGAAAGTGCTAGACGTCTGACTGTTATGGTTTTATTTTGACTTCAGTGCATTATAAATTTCACCAGGGCTATTAACATTTCCAGAAGCTCTATATATCTCAAACAATCAAACTAAAATTTTTCATGAATCTGATTTTAGTAGACCATAAAAAATTTTCTAGGTTGCTGCAGTCACCACTTCTTTACACTTTGCACTGACTAAGGTTCCTTGTGCATGAAATATGCCCGTCCTGCCCACAGCAACCAGTCAGATCATTGATTGCATTCTGATTATGGATACAATGGTTGGGATGATGTGATTGTTTGCTATAGGTAGAGGGGGTATCATGAAAATAAACCAAACTACAGTTTTTGCCCTGAACGATCACCCTTGGCCACTACTAAACTGGTTGTTATAGGAAAACAGCTTTGTTTCAGTTTTCATTAAAAAAAGTGCTAAATGTTCAAGGTAAAGCATCACAAAACTAAGCTAATGCCTACAGTAGTCAGTCATATACTATGTTTATTCAAAATGGACATCTATTGTTGTTCTGGACCTATTTGCGTCAAGAGCCCACAGAAGTCTATCACACACTTTAGGCAAAGTCAAAGAGCAAAGTGATATGGCAAAGATCATTAACCTATAACAACCAATAAATATCAGGACCAAAATTCAATTGCTAATGTTATTATTGTGTGGATTTTGCTTGGTTGCTATGGATACAGCATTAAATGTAATTAGGAATCGTCACTCCAAGCAGCCCAATATGGCTGGATGAAAAGATGTTCATCCAATGTTTATGGCAAAGGTTAAACTAATGAAGACTTACAAAAACAAAAATGTCAACCCCAGAAACATGAAAAATTAATATTCAATAACAACCTTAAAAATAAAAGCTTACATCTTTTTTGGATGCTAAAAAGACTTTTTTTCCCATATGTAGTAAATTGCAATAAGAAATGTATATCAGACCTCTATAACTAACCTTAAATCCTGCTGTGGCTTCTGTTCCGACCCTTCCAACCAGGGTCCTGTTGATCAGTCTTTAGATGTAAAAGACCTGCGTTAAGCCCATGTTATATCCCACAGTGTCACATCAGGAGCAAATCTCTGGTGGTCCGGAGGATAAAGCATTCTCCCTTGGATTACTGTAGATCATTAATTCCATTTTAACGAGTTGTGTTTTTCCTTTCCATCCTAGGAGAGGCTCTGCTTGTCATGTAGAGCTTAGGCCTCGACCCTGATCGCATAGTGACCAAAAAGGGTTAAATAAGACTACCCAACCCCCCTCTCTTCCAGGCTCTTTCACATTAACAGTAATGACACTAAGCAGGATGGCAAGCACAAAATAATTTTCCCTATACCTTGCTGTGTGTGTGTGACATGAAACATAACAAGGGAGCTGTGATACATGACCTGACCTGAACATATGCTGAACATTAATTAAACAGCTCAGCGTATAACGATCTATGCAGACCATTATAAGTAATTCTTGTTTGGTTGTAGGCTATCATTTTTTTCTTTTTGTAAATTTCTTCTTTCTAAAACTTAATAAATATATATATATATATTTTTAAAGAAATTATACAAGAGGGTGCCATATTTGTTTTTTATCTGAAAAGGGTACTAAAAATCAAGTACTAAACTGACTTTATGCAACATTGAATTTTAATAAAGTACTTTGTAAAGAAATAGGTCTACATTTTAATAAATTAAGGCTCACATATATAGAATAATTCACAATATTTCCTCAAAAAAAATAATATTTCCTGCTATATTCAAGAGCACCAAATTCACTGCACTGACTAACGTTACCATGACTTTGTTCACAAGTATATAACTTATATATAAATTAGATTTTCTCCACTATATATATATATATATATATATATATATTTATATATATATATTAGTACAAAATAAAATGGTGTCCATTAAAATATTCTGTACAATATATCATTTAGGACAGGAATGACAGGTTGATGCTTATCTAAAAAGTTTCCATTTTTACAAATGTTATACTCCTGGATCATTGCAACTTTGTGGCAGTAAACCTTCAACTTTAAAAAATAAAAAATCTTTGTATTCCAAAGTGAGGGGAGGGGAGAGACAGCTAACTCCAACAAGAAACAGTTACAAAATATAGATATATATAAGTATGAGTGGAAATACTGCAAAAGTCCGTAACAAAATGTGTCTTCAACAGCAAATACTGTTTTTGATGCTACCAAGAGAGGACCAAAAAAATCTCTATTGTAAAATGTATGTATCTTTTTTTTTTTAATTTAAAAAAAAAAACAATTGTTCAATTTTATCTAGTACTGGATTGTTCATTTGGGTTCTGTGACCCTACAGGTCTGTTTCCCTGTTAGTGTCAAGACACAGAGCATATAAGGACTTTCTGAGGTCCATGTTGCTCTTGGCTTTGAGGTTAGATTTCTCTAAGGAGCCAGTACCATTATTGATGCCTTCAACATTCTCCAAGTGGACCACAGACTTGTTGAGGGAAACCTTGCTTGGACTTCTCTTAAGTTCCCCAGCACAACTGCCCTGTGCACTGCTGCCCTCCTCTTTAAGGATGACCTGTTCTTCATGGTCAGTTTCTCGGTGGTAGAAGTAATTGAAGTTGGAGACTATAACAGGGACGGGCAAAGCAATAGTGAGTACACCTGCGATGGCACATAAGGAACCCACAATTTTGCCCCCAACAGTAACTGGCCTCATGTCCCCATAACCCACTGTAGTCATGGTGACCACGGCCCACCAAAAAGCATCCGGGATGCTAGAGAAATGAGAATCTGGATCATCAGCTTCAGCAAAGTAGACAGCACTGGAAAACAAGATGACTCCAATGAAGAGGAAGAATATTAGAAGTCCCAATTCCCTCATACTAGCCTTAAGGGTTTGCCCCAATATCTGAAGGCCTTTAGAGTGCCTAGATAGCTTGAATATCCTGAAGACCCTCACCAAGCGGATCACCCTGAGTATGGCCAGAGACATGGCCTGTTGACCATTGTTAGTTTGTTGCTCAGCCAGCTCTGTCCCCAGGGTGATAAAGTATGGGATGATGGCAACAATGTCAATGATGTTCATGATGTTCTTGGAGAAGTCAGATTTGCTGGGGCAGGCGAAGAACCTGACCAGCAGCTCGAAGGTAAACCAGATAACACAGGTGGTCTCTATGATGAAGAAGGGATCTGTCAAGCCACTGGGGGGAGGAGGATGCTGGGTGTCATTAAGCACCTTGGACAGCGTCGGGGGCAGCTCATTTTCATCTCTAAACTCAGGCAGGGTCTCCAGACAAAAAGTGATGATGGAGATGAGGATGACCAGGACTGAGACGATGGCAATGCCCCTGGCGGAGCTGGAGCTTTCAGGATACTCAAAGATCAACCAGACCTGGCGCTGGAACTCATTCCTAGGTAAAGGTTTCTCTTCATCTTTCAAGAAGCCCTCATCCTCCCTGAACCTCTCCATGGCCTCCTCTCCAAGCTCATAGAAGCGAATTTCATCTGCAAACACATCAATGGAAACATTAACCGGTCTCCTGATCTTACCCCCAGACTGGTAAAAGTAGAGGATGCCATCAAAGCTGGGTCTGTTCCTATCAAAGAAGTATTCATTCCTCAGGGGGTCAAAGAACCTCATCCTCTTCTCTGGGTCCCCCAGCAAAGTGTCAGGGAACTGGTTGAGTGTGGAGAGTTGGGTTTCAAACCTCAAACCTGCGATGTTGATGATGACCCTCTGGTTGCTCTCGTGGTCCATGATGCCCAGGTCAAAGTGGTGGTCCTCCTCCTCCTCGGGGTGGCCGTGGTGGGCATGGGGCTCGTCTTCTTCCAGTCTGATCACCGTGTCGATGTCATCACCATCCTTGATGTTACTGCCAGGATAGCTCATGATCATGTCGCTGCTGTGCAAACGTGCGCCCACACCTCCTCCTCCACCTCCGCCTCCTCCTCCTCCTTGCCCGGTCCCTGGTGGTGCTTGATGTCGCTGCTGAGGCTGTGGAGTGGCTCGCTGGCAGCTTTCTCCTTCCCTGCCTTGGCTGTAGTCGTTTAGCCAAGATGGTGCCCTGGGGATTTGGAGCAGGTCCCTCCTGCCCACTGTGCTGCCAGCCATGCCATTGCCCCCTCCATCCTCCGCTGCGCTGCCAGCCACGACTGGGGCTCTCCCGTTCTCCAAACTCACCAGAGCAATCTCCATGCCATGCAATATTCATCAGCCCCGACCATTCTGCACGATGCCAACCACCTCCTCCCCTTCCACTCTGCTTGGTGGGAATCAGAGCTGGAGGATCTCCAAAAACACAAAGATCAGATGTAAATAGGAGAACTCCTCAAAAAGTAGATCCAGAGCAAGGCTGCTACACAAATAACACCAGGAGAGGGGACCAATCATTAATCCTGACGTCAAAGATGCTTTTTATTCCCCATCCATAGCTAGCAGGCTGCTGTGTGAAGCAGATGCCTCAGTCTCCAGCTAGCAATCTGTTCTGCTCTATCCTGCTAGCTGTGTATTAATCTACTGGGGAAAGGGGGGAGCAGACACCCCCAGGATGAGCTGGGAGGAATCCCTCTGCACAGATCTTCTGACAGGTACCAAGGGACACTACACACACAATATTTCTCCTACTTGCTAAGGGAAAGCATTCATGGGGGATGTTATTTTAGGATTACAGACTGTCACAGTTTGGGAGTAGTTAATTCTGCCTTTTCTGACACAGGGGAGGGGGATTGCTGGGGGTTTCTATTTCACTGTCTGTTCTGCAGCAATGCTAAGTATTCCAGCTCTCCAAGATAATAATGGGATAGTGGGATATGGAGGTGTGAGTTGTAATAGTAAAGTGCATAGAGTGACCTTTTGCTAAAAGCCTAAAGGGGAGTTTATTTTTTGTTATGTATGTTTGTTATTTTTATTTTGTTTTTATTGCTTATGTTATGTTCAATGTATTTATTTGTTGTGTCTACTAGATTCATCAACAGGTACATTGTAATGTTTGCATTTTAGTTCTTTCAATAACAATAAAAGCAATAGATGTGTTTATTAAAAAGAGACTTTTGTTTCACAAAACCAAGGAACAAATTGGGTAACATTTTGTCAGACATTTCTTCTAGTTATTTCTTTTTAGTTAGTACAATACTACAATACAATACTGACTACTAACTAACTATGATAATAATATTCATAATAATTTTATAATAATTATTACTTATAGAATATGATTATGCAATATGGTATTATAATATATGTTATTATAATACTATATATTATTTAACATATATTATATGGTATTATAATAGTATGTTTATTTTTATGTTTATATTATGTTTTTATAATATCATGTTTATATTATGTTAACATATATTATTACATTATATATATATATATATATATATATATATATACACATATATATATATTATTTTATATATATGTTTATATTATTTTATATTATTATTAATTTATTAATATGTTATAATATTGTTCCTAATACTTTTATATAGGAGGATGTGATCTTTCTTGTAATTTTTTTTCAATTGTTTTGCAAAGACAACCTAATCAACAGATAAATATTTATTTATAGTATTGCAAAGGTCAGAATATTGCATTGAGGGAAAAATATTTAAATTTGTATTTAAAAATGTATTTTAAGCATTAATAAAAATGATAGATATGGTTTCATATTTTTTATCGAGCAAATACAATTTCAAACAATAGTATTCATTGTTGTATTTATATTGATGTGTTTTCATTACTATCATTTTTATTCTTAATATTGTTGGACCTTATTTATAAAGCACCAACATATTACACAGCGTTGTACAATAAATAGGGGTTGCAAATGGCAGACAGATACAAACAATGACACAGAGGAGGAGAGAAGAGAAGAGCTTGCAATCTTTCCAATGATAGTAATACACATACATCCACAACCATTTTTCCTCTGGATTATCGCTCCCATCATGTGAGGAATGAGTTAATTGTACAGTAGTGAAAACAGAGAATTGCTTGCAGTCAAAAAAAAAAAAAAAAGCAGCTATTTTAATCCTGTGTCTCAACAGTGTGCATATACATGGAGCACAATGATGCTATATGATGCATTTCCCATGTTACAGAAGCAGAAATATATACATAAACATATATTGACAAGGAAGGGTAAAAGGGTGGCAGTACTTTAAAAGGAAAAACCAAAAAAAAAAAACTAGGCTGCACAGATGTCATTGCCTCTGAATATTTCAAATCAGCGTGGGAAACAGCAGAGTTCCCCTGAGCTAGGTTTTCAATTCCTGTGGGATTATTCAGTGCACTTTTGTAATCAAGCATAACAAATCCAACTTTAATTTTGCAGCACATATAAAAACGGTAATCCATGGTCACCTAATGCACATCATGGACACTGCTGACTTTATTTATTATATACACGTAAAATGTCATAGTGGTAGACAGAAGCCGCAGTGACAAGACTCTGCATGCAGCATTTATGCGATCCACTGTCAGCTCTGTGTCAGGGTGCCAACAGATTGCTTTGTAATAGGTGTAATAGTAACCCTTTTCTGCAAATACAGATCTTCCAAAACTGTGGTGTGCAAGGCGTTTTCCTCCCATTACAGGTTTTCCTTTAAATAACACTCTTTTCATATGTGCTTGTTACCATGGCAGCTCAGTGAAGTTACACTATGGGAAACTTGGGTGTGATAGTGAGATGGTGAATTGTGTTTATACTTAACAAAATACAAGCCTGTTTACAGCTGTATTAGACATTTTAGGATATACTTTGCCATGATAACTGTATGCGTGCAAAATGTGTTATTTCCAGGTATGCATTGCATTTTACAGAGATTACAGTACTCCCTGTGTAAGATTCTGCCTCTGATTTACTCTCCAGAAGCATTGTGCCATCTTTGTTCAGGCATTATTTAGGTTCAGCATGTAATTCCTAAACTGAAATGCTGGCTCAGAGACAACGCAGTCAAATGATTGGGGCCTTTTCCGACTTGTGGGTAAGTGCAGCTATTTGCAGGCTCAACTGCGCTCCCAGCTTCCCAACCCCTTTTAGCTACCCGGCACTTTTTAGTAACACTCGGCAGATTTTGGTGGTTACTGAAAAGTTGGGTCACATAACAAGGGCTACCACCCACAAACTTTTTCCCACCTGGCTTAAAAAAAATCTGGGGAGAATATTTCAATTGCTCCTATTCAATTGAAGAAGGGTGGTTGGGAACTTGTCTGTGTTTGCACACAGCTGCAGTGGCCTGCTTCTGGCCTTAAGAATGCTTCTTCTCCTCCGCACTCATTCACACCCAACCTCATGGCAAAGTTGTTGTCAAACTTTAAAAAAAAGGGGCAAAGGGCAGTTGTAGACCTGCAGTAAAAGCAAGTGATCCTTCATGGCTCCTGGTGGCTGGCATAGTTTGCAGATTTAACAGATGGGTGGCAGTGATCAGTACTTGCTGCAGTCTCTCCCCTTACAAAAATGTGAAATCAAGAGACTAAAGCTACATAAAAAAAATTTTCTCCCCCGATAATCGTCTCAGGGCCTTTATGGGGCAAGAATCTGGCGTGTGTACAGCCCGCGTCGTTCATCGTCCGTGGATCTGTCCTGGCGGATCCACAGACAATGGACGACGAGCGATCCTAATACAAGGGAAGAGGGAGAGCGCGCTGCAGGATGCCGCTCCTTCGTTCTCCCCCTCCCCTCTCCATAGAGCAGAACGGTGCTGTATGTACAGCACTCGTTCATGCATTGTGCAGTTCTTATCGTTGGAAAGGATCGTAAAAGATCCTTCCAACGACAAGAATTGCACGTGTGTACGCGGCGGCTTAAGGCTATGTTTAGACTGGTGCAAAGGTTTCGGTGCAGTTACTGGATCCTTACACCCCAAAACCACTTCCTCCTTATGGGGTGGCAGCCCATAGAGAATAAATTAGGACAGCAGCAGATCAGTTAAGAACCAACGCAGCGTTGTGGGTAGCTGAGCGGCTGGCAAGGTGCCAGCTGCCAGGAGCCACAGGGAACGCTTGTTCCCACAGTAAGTCTGAACTTAGCCTAAAGAAATGCTTCCTCCTGCCTCCAGCAGACTGATGACATTATCTCAGCCTAGGCAAGTCACTTGCCTTCAGCTTAAGGTTTAACAATAAAAGCTAGAGCAAGTTTGAACAATCATAAAAATAATGTATATTGCCACATGTCATCAATGTATTCCTTGAGTTTTATACAGTGACCTGAAAGGTCCACTTTAAAAGCTCTCTATCCTCTATGACGTCATATGGACATTTTATAATAACAAGCTTTGGAACGTATTCATAATGAACATAACATGCAATCCATGACATTTAAGGTTGGAAATGATATGTTTTGAAGAGCTTTTCGAGGCCTTCTCTACAATAAAGGATTTATATTAAAAGGCAAAATGATCCACAAACAGTAAGTACATTGGCAGATTAAAATGGAAAAGCAAATATGAAAATGTGAATAATAATGAAAAATAAACTATGGTTACTGCAAGAAAAAAGAAAACAAACACTACACCCTAAAATTTGCTTTGGTTTTGTAACATACATACAACAAGAAGTGCTAGGAAAAATAGATGGGCTACTGTTTTCAGCCCCCATTATTAATGGTTGGCATTATGATATATCAGCTACAGTTCTTTTAGAATGAATGACCTCCTCCTAAAAATATACAGATCAGGTATCCTGAATCTACTTACTGCTACTTGGCCAGGGTCAGTGACTATAACAATATTAATGCCATTAGATGATCAAAACAGGCCAGAAATCAAGCAATGGAAGCCACCCTTTATTGTATTATACAATTATTTAGACCCACAAATATAAACCTGAAAGAAAATGCTAACCCGGTCATTCTAGTTCTTGCTCATGAAACCCTCATGACAGTGAATCATGTTTATTACATAAAATGTGTTTATAGTAAAAACTGTAAGCCACTTCTTGTTTTTGTTTATTTTGTTCACATATCGGCTTATGATAGATAGAATATCCAAGTAGGGTATTATTAAAGCAATATTATCAAGTTTGAGTTTAGGTAAAAACGCATCTGATTCCTAACAACATATTCTGACTTCTAAAATCAGCCAGGGTATCAAGGCTTCAAAGACTTCATGTCAATAAAGGGTGAAAGCTCAGCTTTAGCTATTGCCCTAACCAAGCCATCCATAGAATTCTCTTATTCCCAAGACTGCATACTAGATCCAGGGAACTGAAGCTGAACATACTTAGCTCAGGCCACGTCATTGTGCTAGAACATAAAAGCACTCATGCAGCCAGCCGGAGAATGGCCAACCCCATCCAAGGCTACCCACGGAGCATTAAAAAGTTTTTTTTACATTCACTCTACACATTCACTCTAAATAACTTCAACTTCAATTGTTTTTGAATGATATCCACATATCTTTTTCAGGAGGTAGTTATTGGTTTTTTGTACAGTTGTTCACTCATAAATAATTCTATAAATGTGTCCAAACTAGTTTCAACACTGCCATGCCAGCAGTAAATAACTACTGTTGCTCAGATCTAAATTCATGACTGCAGCAACAGGTGTTATATTACCCATAAAACAGACAAAACAGACCCTACACTGTGCTATACCTATTTTGACCAGCTGGTGATGCTGCTGAGTCAGTCCTTGGAATAGAATTGGAGGCACATAGCACACCCAAAACTTAACTATATACTGGAGGATCCAATAAACAAACCATCGTCAAACTTGCCAAATATTCATTATTCTGAAAATGTGGCCTGGTTAAAACTGACTAGTTCTAGGTGCCCCAATACTGATATTTAAATTATTCATCAATACTGAAAAGTTAAAGTAAATGTAATGGCAAAATGTGATTTTATTTAGTTTTGAAGGGTTAAATAATTTTTGTTATGTTTTGGCATTAGGTATCTAATGCTAAAGGGATCTGCTTTCTGTCCTTCTATTTGTCCTGGTGAGTGCCATAACCCAGAAAGAAAGTGACAACAAAATAATTGCTTTCCCAGGACAAAAAAAATAAATGAAAATATTCCCAGTATGGGAAGAAACACCCATAAAACGTCTATCCCCACTTGGTTTGCCTTCTCTAATCCAAATTCTGGAATATAATTTGTTGAAGAAATTACCACAAAGGGTGATATATGTACAGCAATGTGTATATATTTTGTTTGTTTTTTTCATTATGGTCAACACTGAAAAATAATATTTGTTGTTAGTTTTATTTAAAATGTTGCATATTTATTTTCGCCTTCCTGTTTTTAGCCACCAGGTGGAGTTGTGGGCTTATTTTTTCATGTTTTACTGAAATCTGTATCTGGTTGTCTTAAAAGACATTTTGCTTTCATAGATTAATAACTAGTATAAGAATAAGTTAGAGCCATAAATCATACTCTTGTTCCTGCAGAAGACTTTTTTGTTCAAAGCTTTAATTACAGGGAAAGTGAAAGGAAACAGCTCCTGCTGTGGTCTCTAATCAGAAAACCCATACTGCTTTGTAAGTTAAAGGTCATGGGATAAAAGATTTTAGCAGAGATTATTATTTGCATGTAATGACTATTTGAATGATAGATAGATAGATAGATAGATAGATAGATAGATAGATAGATAGATAGATAGATAGAATAGATAAAAATTTGGAATGTAATATCTGAATTTTGGAATGTAATATCCGGAGTTCCTCATACCCTAAGCTTCCTTGACTACATCCCAGCCAGGTATCTGATAACATCAGTGGCAATATAAATATAAAACCACAGGACATGGATAAAATAAAGTGAAATAAATAATTGCAGATATCCGGTGCCATCTGGACACATCAAAGAGTCAAACCTGTCATCTGATACATTACGCGTCTATTTTATTTTATGTCTTCAAAGATAGCAAGTGGTAAATACCCGTGTGATGATTGCCAGTTCTCAGGAAGTGTGAAAGCCTGAGAAGAAATATATAAAGTGATAGAGCTTCTTGTAACTGTAAATGTAACTTTCTACAGGAGGTCAGAAATTAGTTTATGTTCCCCTAAACTGACCACTGCTGGCCCCACAATACACATTCCAATATATATATATATATATATATATATATATATATATATATATAATTGTAATTTATAACATTAAAATATTGAGTACACCACTATATTTACCACTAACCTAATAAATAAGAATTGGGTGTTCTGGGTTTGGTGCCAACAAGATGACCTATGGAGTATGGAGGTGGATCCTGTCTTATTTAAACCTCAGATAGGGTCTGGTGTTCACTTTGCTATTGGCTTATGTTGTGTCATCGTGCCAAGATCAAAAAAGCTCCCAAAGGCCACCAGAACCAATTTTGTGGAAGCTTTGGAAGTCTGGGCAAAGATTTAAAAAGATTGAAGAATTACTTGAAATCAATTATTTCATTGTAATGAAAATTACTTGCAAATGGCAGAGATTTCAAACAACTGTTAATTTTGCTAAGACTGGCTGACCCATCAAATTCAGCCCAAATATTGTCAGTTTAATGCTAAAAGTGTTATCCAGACACCCCAAAAATTAAAAAGTGTGGAATCCTCAGGTAATACTTGCTACAGTTGGAGGAAAACCTAATGCACCTACAGTCAGAAAAAAATATTTAAATTGCATGGAAGGTTTTCTTGGAAAACCCCTTTGAAATTCATGCACATTAACTAGTGTTAGCTATTGAGCATGTGGGCGGTGATCAGGCCTTCTGGAACAATGTGCTGTGGTCTAATGAATTAAAGAACAAATTGTTTGGTCACGGAAACCTTATACCGTGGAGAAGATCAAGAACAACATTTCAGACCAACTGTGAAGCCTAATGGTGAAAATAGTATAGTCTTGGATTGCTTTGCTTCAGTCATCAAGTCAGCTACGAATAATAATAAAAAATATTATTAAATAATACTTGATGAAAATATGAGGTTGGATGGAAATATGAGTTTTGCATGGAAGATTTGTCAAAAATTATACTGTTTTTCAGAGACTGGTTGGGAGTTATTCAAAACACCTTAAACAAATCACTTCTACTAAAGGGAAATTCCACATTTTGAGGTCAAGGATGTACTTTCTTTCTCCACAGCAAATCATTACATCTATTAACAATTTTCAATAATCCATTTTTGAAAAGGCAAATTTCCTTGGGTTAATATTTGAGTACATCACCTCACCTTTTAGACCTTGTTTTAATAAAGATGTAAAGCTCATCCACATATTTAAATATACTGTATTTCTTACAGTTTCTCATTGTGTGACTAGGGTTGAGAAGGCAATGTTTTTGACTTCCTGTCTTTGCAAGTTATTTGCAAAGTCGCCAAACATGATGTTCAGGATGTCGGGTACCTGTGGGAACATGTAGTGTTTTTTATGTAAATCAAAGTTACTTTTTTTAGCTCATCGTAAAGTCATGTATTGTCACCAATATTGAGGAGTGCAATTTTCTGGCTGGAGCCATGTAAAATCAATGTTAGCAGGCAGTTTATATTTTCACTAGTAGAATGTATTAATAACCAAATTAGTGAATGGATGATTCATCAATGACCCATCCATTCACTGAATAATTCATTGACAAATTCCCATTGACAGATTCTCAAATGAAACAAACCATACAGTGCTGTATTTACATAGCACCGCCTGGGGAATCTCATTGTAGCATTCTATCTCATTGTTCCCACAGGTCCCCTTTATCATTCCCAACAAAATACCATTTTTGGAGCTTTTGAAACTAATTTACATAGTCAAGCTGTTTGGATTGGGGCCCGAAACAGAAGTACGCCTTGTTCCCCTTTATGGCACAATCATTGGTTATTTGTTTGATTTAGGCTGCTTGTTTGAAGACTGAAAACTATTATAAACAGTATATTAGAGGCCATGTTGGAGTAGTGATCCTGGCAGGATCATAAAATGCACATGCTTGCATAAATTGCTTCTTACTTAGCCGGGTTAACAAAGAATTGCTTGCTGCTGACTGAGATTCTATAATGTTTCTTCCGCAGGTAAATTACACATCGCTCATCCAGACAATGAAGGAAGGACACAAGCAAGTAGGTGTTTTGTCCACATTTTAGAGATCCTGCCACTACATCATTGCCACCAGCATCGGAATCTCTAGTGTGATATAAACCTGACATAATAAAAATAATATTTACCTAATAATATTTCCAAGATTTTAGTGGGCCCAGGTTAAATTACATGGTTCTGATATTGTCTGAACATGATTGATCACAAGCAAAGCAAGCTTTTTATTATAGGGAGATTTTTGATTTCATGATAAGGCAAAGTGCAGCCCCAGCCTAACAGGTTGCAATATGTGAGATATTTTTCTGCTATTGGAAAGATGTGCTGCAAAACGGGTCAGCTCACAATCTATTTCATCATTTTTCTAATCCCAAAACAGCCGAATGGCGCGTGTTGTGGTGACACAGAGTATAGTTTCAGTTTAAGCTGTCAGAGTTCTGCAGGGTGATCCCAATTGCATGGTTCATGCTCGGGAGGATTAAATGCATAGTCAGTGGCAAATCACAGGAACATCTGTAGATACAGCTTCCTTTCACCAAAAGCTAATCCGGAAGGGGAAGGGGGGAGATAATGAATTAAAGGAGGGCTCTGATCACAATAGAAAATCACTAGCAGTAGCTTACATAAAGCCAGGACATGTGACTTTTTTTTTCAATGAGCTAAACAATTACTTAAATAGATTATTTGCATGAGATTAAAAGTGCCAGCATAGTTTAGCCTGAAACATGAAAGGCAGATAAAAAAAACACTAATTTATTCAGTCATGTTTTCTTAAAAAAAATTAAAAATTTTAAATTTGTGTAGTATAAGTATTAAATATTGACTTTTCAGCCTTTTTGCAATCACCTGTACAGCAGAGCTTAGACTGGGAGAGAAAGAAGCAGCGCTAGCAGTCAGTTATAATTTTTGATGGGGAGAAGGAGTGTGAAAGGAGAAGTGAAAAGTTCCTGCTCCAACACAATCCAATCGCAAGCAGGGGGTGGAGAAGTGACCTAGCTTTATTGTACAGAAAAGTTAGCTTTGGCTATACAGTATGGCAGAATCATGTAAATCCCAGGAATGGATGGAAAGAAAGCCAAAAGCTTTGACAATAAAACAGTACCTATATGGGTGTCACCTGTTTATTTAGCTTTACTTTGGATTTGGTAAAGAATGCCTAGGACCCCTCAATGTTTTTTAGTTGTTAAGGTCCACCCTCTGTAAAAAAAAGGGAAAATCCAATATTTTTAGTTGTCACTAAATGAGAAAGATTGAGAAAAAGGTGAAAAAATAGAGAAAAGGGCCTGATTTATTAAAGCTCTCCAAGGCTGGAGAAGATACACTTTCATCAGTGAAGCTGGGTGATCCAGCAAACCTATCTACTACCTGTCCACTTGACCCAATTCCTCTGATCTACTCCGTGCCCATTCCTCCATCCTGGCCCCTGCACTAACCCAACTAATCAACCTTTCCCTTTCTACTGGTAAATACCCCTCCACTTTCAACCATGCCATGATTCTCCCTATCCTGAAGAAACCCTCACTAGACCCCTCCCTACCTTTTAGATACCTTCCCATCTCCTTTCTTCCATATGTTTCCCAACACCTTAGAGAACCTTCTTTTCAAAAGAGTCACCGATTACCTGAACAGCAACTCTCTCCTTTACCCCCTCCAGTCTGGTTTTAGAGCTGCCTATTCCACCGAAACAGCCCTTACTAAAGAGCTAAGGCTCAAGGCAACTTTTCCCTCCTCCTTGATCTTTCCTTTGCTTTTGACACTGTTGATCACCCCCCTCTAATACAAATCATGCACTCCATTGGTATCTGTGACACTGCTCTCTCTTGGTTTGCCTCATATCTGTCTGTCTGTCTGTTCTTTCAATGGTAATTCCTCCTCCCCAATTCTCCTCCCTTTTGGTGTTCCCCAAGGGTCAGTCCTTGGACCGGTTCTCTTTTCTCTGTACACCTCCTCTCTCAGTAGTCCTATATCCTCCTTTGCCTTACAGTACCATCTGTATGCTATATGCTCAAATTTATCTGTCCACCCCTCTCTTTCAGTCCTGGATAAGGTCTCATGCTGCCTGTCGGCC
>NC_092859.1:33387330-33445488 GCF_032062135.1 Pyxicephalus adspersus
TTTGGCTTGCTCCTACCTTCTGCTCATTCAAAAGAACACTCAAAACACAATGTTTCATACTTGCCTACCCGTCTTCTTCAGTCTCTTAAAACCCTCACTACTTCCCATCACGCCATATCTTCCCATATTTTTATGGACGTCCCATATTCATATTTTGCTTTTATGGTACAGTGACAGCTCACTGAAAAAAAAACAACTGCAGTTCACCTCAATGCATTGAAATGGTCACATTGCAGGAGACACAAGAGTAAAGAGACTCTAAATGTTCCATGGCCTACTTTTTGGGTACAGTAATGTATGGTGAGTATACAGAAAAATATTAATCACTAATTGCTTGAGTTTAATTTGTATTTATTATACCAAACTATTGTGTGCTGACAAAAGGGCACCTAATTCCACATATATCTCACTTTGTATGTACAGGCAGTCAAGTGCAGAAAATGCATCTGCTACCAAGTTTTAATTAGGCCTTTGCTGTCAGGTTGGTTGCTGACTGTTCAGTCATTGTTGCTTAGCAAAGTGTACTTGGCTAGAATATCATCATAGAATATTTACACCTTGTAAAAGAATGAAATTTTCTGTTTCTGTTTTGTAGCCCACATTTAAGATGATATTGTTCAGTCCAGTTCTTTTAGGCTGGCTGCTGACAGTGTGTCCACTTAACCTCATCTCTACGCAACAATTGCTTTGATCATCATTGGCACTAGTTGAAGGGAAGAATAAAAGATATCATCTGCAGTACCGAACACTGATATGGAGCCGCCATGGCTTCCATTTTGGACTAACCAACCGCCCTGAGTGAACCACCAAGTAAACCCAGAGCTCTTCATTTATATGCACATGGTCTTCATTCTCCAACACTGCCACCTTTATTATTTTGCTGCTCACCACCAGAACATCACAAGCATATTTCTTCTGTTTTCAGGCAGCATACAAAAAATTGAATCCCACAGCTACATGTTTGCAATTATCTTTATACGTGGTCCCTTAAATCAGCGGTCGCTAACCTGTGGTCTACGAGAACATTTTCGGGGTCTGTGGCTCTGGTCGGTGCACCCCCAAGCAGGGTCAGGAGAGGGACCCTGCTGGGGGGATGCACCGGTCAGAGCCACGGACCATGTCCCCCATACAAGTCCTTGGCTCAGGGAAGTGGGCGGGCTGTGTCCCTGGACACAACCCACCCTCCCATTGCAGAGTCACAAAACTTTTTTCGATTCCCTTGTGGGAATCTTCTAGGTCCATGTGTTTTGATGGCAGTAACTGATTCCCATGGGGGAATGCTTGAGGGAATTTCTGATTCCCTGTTTTATATATAAAGCCTGATGAGTGAGAGGGGCACCTTTTGATTGAAGGTAAGTATTGACATTGGAGCTGCCTAATTTTGGAACTGCCTGGGGGACTATGGTAATATCATAAAGTCCAGCCTTGGTAACACTGCATAACATTTGTCCAACAGAAAGAAAAACAACATGCAGAGAAACACAGCTACATCAAAAAGTGTGTCAGTGCATACAAACACAAGGCATGATGAGTAAACTCACAAAACTGTGCATTTTCACAATGCAAATCCTAAGTCCCTTTTTTAATATACTGGGGATGGGGGGCTGTCACAGGTTGAAATGATCAGTTAAATACATTTCCAGTCTCTCCATTGTGAAAGTTTGTTTAATTGCTTGTGATAAAACAGAACAAACACCCTATTACACCATATACTTTAGTTTCTGAATAGAATGTTTTATTTACAAGTACAGAACCAAGGGAAATGAAAAACCGCACGTTACAATAACATTATCAATATCAGCGCACAATGGTAACATTAAACTGCGGTTTCATTTTCCTTTATACTGCACCTATTAATAAAACATACTGAGCTGTCCTTTGCTTCCAAATAACAAAAAAAAATGATTGTCAGCCCAGAACTGTGCCAAATTTATTTTATGTGGATCTCAAACATCAATGAATCAGCCGGGAGATTAAATGAATTTTCGTTATACTACTATGTTGTTATATAAACCTAACATTAAAAAAACACACACGCTTTAATTTCATCAATACAGTTACATTTCCTCATGTTTTATTCTAGTTAAAATGCTACAAATATAGCAAGATACTTGTTAATCTTCAGCAGAAATGTATGTTCTCCTGACTTGACCAAACCCACACAAACAAACTTTTAATTGTAGTTAAAAAACAGATTACACTTGATTTTTAGCAATGGATTATGACAAAACTACCAAAAACAATTTTATATAACAATAAATAAGAGTTACCAGTATCGGGTTTAAGGTCTTTAAAGGCAGTCTAAAACAGAACAATATCCACATGTCTGTGCAAGCAAATGTTAGGCCCCCAGCCCCAGATTATCTAACCTGCCCATAGACCGTACTTATTTCGTTTAGCACCTAGTCATTCCAAATTGACTGCACTGAGATGATGGGTCACATACTATTTGTTTTCAATATTCAATATAAATATTTCCATCCATTCTTATAATATATTTCTTCTTAACATTACAAACACAACTAAATTTCCCATAACATTTCAATCTTTAAACTTCCCCCATGTTTATTACTACCTAGTTATTGTTATACCACTACCACACTATTTTATCAAATTATATTGACTGTCTTTAAAGACACCCACCATCTGCTATATAAGGAATGGTAGGTATGGTGAGTGGGAAGTTCTCTTGATGTTAGCAACTTTTTGTTTTCAATAAAAAGTTGCTGCAGAATACCCCTAAAGTTAGGGGTCAGATAAGTTCTCACTGGCTTATCTGTTCCCATTCCTTATCTGTCACCTCTTCCCCAATATATTCCCCATCCCAAGCAATATTGTCAGCCCTCCATGCTGACCTACTTTACTCTGCATTTCCTTGCTATTTCTCGAACCACTCCAAATTCATGTTTCCCAGCAAAAACAACACTGTTGCTCCTGGACTGCCAAGAACCTCTCCAAGCACACTGTGTGTAGAGAAAGGGCTCTTGAGAAATGTAGATCTGGGGAATATACCTAAATTAATGACAACTGGTCTTTTTCCACTGAAAATTAAATCCGAGCAGCTGCCAATGGAAGGATTCTATAAGCCTGGTGATGATGTCACAGAGCAATAAAAGTTCTTTGCCACTACTAGTAGATCTCTTCAGATCTTTAAACAGTGACAAATGGAAAATTGCCTCTTCAGGAGGAAACATTGCAAGTCATTACCATAGAAGAAGAGGACTCATAACATAACTGTACTGGCTTGAATACTACAAGGACAAAAGGTATATTTAAGATTGTATAGATCTAAAAGTGGTTTTGCGGATATGAAAAGCTAGCCCTACCTTATAATGCTTTGCAAATCCTATATCATACAACTTTATCCCCAAACACCCCTTTATGATGTTCAAATACACTTCAGCAAAATGTTTTTCTTGTTTGTGTTTATGCTATGTTGGGACGAGCAGGTATTTCAAGGAGTGCTGTTGCATTTGACTGCCTTGGAACCAGTACTGAACCACCCAAAGCCTTGAATATCATTGAAATAAAAGAAAATGTTTTGATGGGTAGTGCAAATATTTTTTTAGAAGCTTTATACTTCGTCAATTGTTGGTCTACTACTAAACTGCTTTGTTGCCCTTGCTTTTCAACTGCACTAGATGTAAACCAGATGATAGTTTATTGAAGAACAGATGATGACCTGTGATTATTCATGGTGGTACCTTAATACCTCCTTCTCATTGCTCCTGGGCATGTTGAGAATAAACACCTGGGAGCGGCTAATTGTGCTGTGTCTGAATGTAGCCCTTAGTGTTTTCTGCAAAACATAGTTCCATTATTCTATCCAGGTCATTTTATGTGTGGAACTGGTTTTTATTTATTACAAAATACAATATATTGTGTAAATAACAAAGTTTCTGTGTATACAACAGCATATACTTATTTTCATGGTGGACTTAATTGATGATAATTTTATGTTTTGTTTAGTAGAAGCCGACCTTTCTATAAAGACATGTTCTTACTAATGGTATCTCACCATGAAATTTACCACCCCTGGGCACCTACTGTCAGACACTAGGCACCTGGGAGTAGTAACAGGATGACATTCTTTTTTCAGGTGTATACAAATACCTAATAGAACAGAGTTAGCTTTTTCTAGACGCCCATCAATGTATACATTTCCTGTTCTGGTGACTGTCTAAAGGGAATATCTGCTCTCAGTAAATGCCAATTGGACTAAGAGCTTAAAGACTGACAAAGGTTTAAACCTTATCTACCTACTACTTTCAAGGTTACTTTGCAACCATGGCCATACTAAAAGATATTGTGAGCAGGACATCTCAAAACTTCCAGAAATCTGCACAGAATCTGCAATAAAATTTGATGCAATGGTGGATGCTCCCACCTAATCTTAACTACCATTACCAAGCCTAGAGTACAGAAGTGGGTAAAGGTTTGGTATGTAGCTTTCTGGCATCCTTGCAATGCTTATTTAATATTATAATATAGTGTTATATACAATCTTTAAAAAGCAGATTACACAGCTGTATCTTTGGTTCACTTACCCAGTTTCTACACTTCAAGTTTGCAGCATGTCTATCTTGTTACCAAAGCACCATCACACCTTCTCCTTTGCATGATAATCAATCAGTATACACAGACATGGAAAGAGACATTTGCTGATTAATTTTTAAACTTAGTTAACATAAAACAGGACAAATTCACCCTAGAAGAGGTCAGAAACGATTTAGTCAAATCCTAGATGTATTCAAAGGAATTGGTTCCATAAAAAGGCAGAAAACGAAAAGTAAAGCACAACTCCAAATATATTGAGCTTCATTTTTTTGGGTTCTACATGCTAATATGATCTACATGCAATATCAATTACTATATAAATTTCAGACACAACTATTAAGGTTCTGGAAGGAGTGTGATATATTTATGACCTGTCAGTCATTGGGAAGGTTAGTGTAATTGACACCAATCTTATATAATATACATAGACGCCTCTAGGTCATCCTATCCTGGGATTCATCTCCATGTGAAAGTTGCACTGCTGGCGCTGTTAAAATAGTTTTCATAATCCTGTTTACCTCCAAACACAGCTTTGAAAATAATCTGTGTTGTTTCCTGTGTCAGATGTCTACATCAAAGTGATTCCTGAGCACTTTTTTCCAGGAATATAAAATTCATTACATAGAATATGCTGAATTGTCCAGTATAATTATATCTTAAAAAGAAGATCTCAGGCAGGTTGGAATTTATTTTATTTATTATTTTATTACCAAGGAGCGGTTCAAGGCGACTAAGAATAAAGCTCAATGTATTGCTAAAGTAGTAAATATTGACATGGTCAGTTTAAAAAGGGAAATAAATAGGGCTTCCCACCCAACCCCACCACCCATACTAATCAGCAGCATGTAAGTCTTTCAAGTTTCTAACTACTACCTTACCTTAAGTCACAATCCTGCTATCTTCTGGTTCTAATGAGCGGTCTATTGAAACCGGCTTGCAAGCCAGACCCCCACTGGAATCAGCACAGGCCTAGTGGCCATCATGGAATAGGTCTAGGCCTCTGCTAAAGGTTCCTGCCTACATTCTAGTGCTGAATATCAGAGGACTTGGACTGGACAATGGATTTAATATTAAAGAATATTATAGTATTTTATGTTGAATTAAAAAAGATCAACTCATTCTTATGACTGGGGATAGTTTGGTCCTAAAGTGAGGCTTTTAACAAATTTCACCTTCCGATGGAGGGGAAGAATTACAACTTCTGTTATTATTTTATAGTTATGTCTCTTTTTAAAGTATCCCATCTCAGTTGAGATCACGCAGGGGGTGAGCGGAGTATTTCAAATACAGATACAGACAAGCATAACATACAATAAAAAATCCTGTATCCTAACTCCTTATTTAGTCCATATAGTTACTCTTATTATTATTATTATTATTAGCTAACAGGACTTAATTGGATTTTCACCCTGATGCATGACACCATTATTAAAGTACCACTTACAACCGAATTTCACAGTGCTGTCTTTTTGGAGGGTTAGAACCTCAATGGTGTCTATGGTGCAGCTGGAAGATTTATTATCATTAATATTATCAGATCAGATGAAAAAGGGGAATTTGTGATCATCCCTGAAATTACTAGAAAAGTGTTTGGGTGATTATGTGTGCCTGTTAGATTTCTCCATGATTTCCTTCCCCTGTCATATTGAGACTAGAAGTGATAACAAATGTCTCCAATTATTTGCAGCAACATCAACCTTGCCAGGTTGCTAACACTTCCCATTTTAGGTAAATTGAACATTTATTGGTATTAGAAGCTCTCTAGAATAAAGACACAATATTTAAGAGTGGACAACACTGACCTCTGGTGGTCATCATCAGTAATTGTAATCTGATAAATCAGCAACTCCAACTTTTTTTTTTTCTAAGTAATAATTGTCTGGACTGCAGTAAGGATCCATGGATTCCTAGCATCCACTCCAACATGCAGCACTCCCTTCAAGTATCTCAACAGTGTTCACAGGCCACTAGTGCAGCTAACGCCAAGGATGTATGCTTATAAATGTGCAGCACAGCCTCAAATAACAAAGCCAGGTGGATAAGGTGAAGCTGAAGGCGAATAACAACAAAGATTGATTGTTTCAAAGTGTTATACACATATAGGTTGCAAGAGCATGGTGGCTTTTGGCATAGGATCAGTTAACAAAGCAGATAGCAGCCTCATGGGCAAACTTCAGTAATCTTCATAAAAAGTTAAAAAGATGCAAAAAAAAGTATCTGCAATGCAATAACTTAATGCCCAATGCTTAAATATCTGATTTACTGTTACAGGTTTTCTTCAAGGCTTATAAAGTAATAACTGTGTGTGTTCCCCCAGAAAATCCAAACACAAAATTTTCATTAATTACATTAATTTCCAAAATAGGGAAAAGTTGTCACCGGGACTCCTGTCCCCATTAGAAGATCACCCCTCTATTTCTCTATTTCACACAAATAGGGTATAAGGTTGAAGCACAAATGAACCCCTCAACATTATTAACATAGCAGGGGTTGTAACCTTTCCTTATCCAAAACTAAAAACTTGTGGGTAAAATTACACTAATAATGAACAGTATACATCAAATATTATTTGAAAAATGACATATCTCACCTTTGATACATATGAATTCCCTTCACAGTCTAAAGTTCCTAATTTCTTGTAAATTTATTTTTGCTAAAAGCAAAAAATTAATTTAGAGCAACAGGTGAATGTTCATAAATGTACTGTAGTTGTTAATTGATTTTCATATTAAATAACTTTATCTTAATATTTTTAATGTTTCTTTATTGCCAAACCAAATGACGTCCAATTTATCTAATGATCAGGATAATAAAGCCAGTCTGACACCTCCCATAACACCTAATGCCTTAATCACATTATTACTTTGTTTTCTCCAGGATAAAAATATGGAGTTGAGTTTACCATAATAAAACTGACCTTGAACCTTACTATTGTTCATAAAATATTAGGATTTGATCTCATTATACATCACAGCATTCAATAGTTGCTGTAGCTATAATTTATTGTATTAGGCAAAGATTTTGAGTGAGTTTTTGCTAGTGTATTTCTAAATCCTAACCCTCATGTGCCTAGATCCAATTTCTTGATGCCTCTTCAAGTTTCAACATAGAAATGTCCCCCCATAATAGTAGCAATGACACTCTTCCATTAGCACAGCGGTAGGCAAACTCAGGCCTGTAGGCCAGATACGGCCTAGCCAGTAGTTCATCCCTGGCCTAACGCCCCCGTGGTCGATCTGGCCTAATCCCGGCCGGCAACCCGCGACTCTTGAGCCTCCTTGTTATGCCTCCCTTCCCTATTTACCACGGCCGGCGTTAGCACTTCCGCCGCCGGGGTAAGGGGACATTTCTTCCCCTCTGTATGTATTGCGGAGGAAAGAGATTTCCCTTCAGGGGCGTTCCTGGTGGCGGAGGAGCCATCAGCACAGGACTCGAGAGAGAGTCCGGCCTAGTGTGCCTTCTTGACCTCCTAAAATGACCTAGTAGCCAAAAAAGTTTGCTGACCCTTGCTTTAGCAGAATTGATCTTTTGTAGTCTTTAGCATCCTAGTGGTGCATGTGATGAGTTGCTGCAACTGCCATATGTTATAGTTTAAGTATTTGGTGCAAACAAGTAAAGCAAGAACATTACCAAAGCAACTATAGAGTTGTGTTTAGTAATATTTCACTTGTTGGGGAGCAGAGGTAGATATGGTCAAAGGCTGCAGCGTCAGAACATATTCAGCTCCCTCGATCGACTTACGTGTCCCTGCCACGTCCTCATTTTGCACACCATAGAAAATGAATATGCACAATCTAGTCCTTTTTCCACAACTATGTTTTTGTATTTTTTAATTTACTTTTAAAATAATAGTAAACAATGCATTCTTTATAGTGTTTGAATTTACACCATAGAAAAAAGAGGTGCAACTGAGGGGTAATAAATGACAGAGACACTTGATTTGGAAAGAAGGATAGTTCCTCCAAATCACAGACAATTGAGAAATATGCATTCAGATCAAGTACAAACACTTAAATACTGTGTAGAGAAAAAGATAGATCTTTGTGATGCCCTTGACTCCTATGGTCCATAAAATGAACTGTGGTGAGAAAGTAAATCATTCTTTCACTTCTTGACCAAATGAAATGGGAGGATCATTTAATAAGTTTCAGTGCACTTGATCAGGCAGAAAGTAAAAGGATGTGCTATATGTTTCATATTTCTTAGGTTTAAAAAACAGCAGAAGAGTTAAGGACTAACACTAACCATAGAACTGAATGCTACCCAAGTCTATGCCACAATGTGAGGGGATACCCGCACCCCTTGAACCCACAGATTGTGTCAATGTTCTCCACTTCACTGTGCTCCTTTTCTGCAACTACACAGTCCACACACATTGTTGATCAGCCCTCATTGGGGAGATTTCCCCACCATGTCTTTGTCTTTCAGCCCAGCCACAGAAAGGTTTGGCTGCACAGTTACAACAAGTGAATTTAGCAGAGTTGTTCAGATAAAGTATTTGGGTCCTTTAAAATCTAACTCTTGTCCCACTTTACTAACATTTACCATTGCTGATCCTGCAGAGATTCACAGTGCTTCCAGGTATGCGGGATTATGTGTTCTCTTCCCACATTGCAAGGCTTTGTACTAGATGCCAGTTCCTGGCTCATCCCAACTTTATCTAAAAAAATAAAAAAGGGCTACAGATACACATAAAGAAAAAGGTCTGATGAATGCTTGGGGTTACAGACATGTGCAGCTCAGAATATCATAACCAAAACGTAACATTGTAGAAATAGACAGTCTGTATTCTTCTTTTACAGGATCTCTTTCAGTATTTCCACCAATGAGTCAAGGTAAATGTTTCCTTTCTGTTAGGTGAAAGTTCATTTATTTTCATACCTATGGCTACAATAACAGAGTAATATAAAATACATTCCTTCTTCCCCATGTAGTGTAGGCTGCTTTTCCTGTGTACACGGCATGTTCATTTGTCGGAATAAATCAGTTGTATAAAATATTGCAGTTATAAAAATATATAAAATGCTCCTTTCTATCCAATGCCAGGTTTAATAAAAAGGCTTATTTGTGTCTGATGTTTTGTATTTTTTTTTACCTAAAAGTAACCACAAGAGAAACGCCTAGTCTGACAAAGTGTATTTTGTGTGAGTCATAACATTTACAAATCATAGAAGGAAAGGGACACTGTCACCTTCTCCATGCCAGGCAAAACATAAAGTCTCTGCAAAAGGCCTTCCATGACTGAAATATCCTCACCAGGTAATACACTACCTGCACCCCCTGACGCTCTGCCCTCCATTGACTGAGTGGTTTTGGTTATTATTATTACTGTTACATTATTTCTTGGGACATGTATAAGTTATGTCTCTAACATAAATTGGACCTACAGTAAATGCATTGTTTGATTGGGTAACAATATGGCAAAGAGGTTTAATGTTGCTAAATGCAAAGAATGGCCTGTATAAACATTCTTTTTGGTGGGGGGGTTACAGACAATGGTACAAAAAAAGATATGGTATATGCTCTGGTAGATAATTTTGTTAATAACAGCATGCCAAGTTTAGTTTCCAATGTAAGCAAAATATTTCCTTGTATTATTTGATCCTATACAGGCATGAGGAACCTATGGGAATTGTCATGGCACTTATTCTCAGTACAGCCATCTCCATGCCAGCACAAGTGAGTTATTGGGCACTAAGAATAACACAGCTAGCCAGAGGTAAGTTATTGTGTGTGTATATTTATATATGTGTATGCAGCGTGGCTGTATCAGTATACAGTGTGTGTATGTAGTGTGTGTGTATATATATATATATATATATATATATGTGTATGCAAAGTATACTTTCAGATAATAAAGAGATGGTGATGAAATGAATCACAGGGGCTGCTATGCACTGTGCTGTATATATTTCTGACCCCTGCTCCATGCATGATTTATACTCCTAATCTCTGCACTCAATATGTTACATACTTTGTAACCCAGCACTTCATTATGCTGCTTCCTCTAATCCCTGCTGCCGCCATTCCAGCATTGGGAACTAACGTAGGGACAGCTAGCCAAGAGGTGAGTGACTGTATATATGTGTATGCAGTGTGGGTGTATCAGTATACAGTGTCAGTATGTATGTGTATATACATGTTTATGCTGTGTATGTGGGTACTATGTACGTACTTTTTTCCAATGATAAAGGGGTGATGGTGAAATGAATCATAAGGCCTGTTGTGCACTGAACTGTACATACTTCTCACCCCTGCTCCCAGTATGTTATATAATTGTTAAATCTGAACTCTGCACATTACTAACTCTTTATCTGGACCAGAGTTGTCTCAGGGTTTTTTACCAATATCCTCTGAGCCACTTGGGGTATCCCAGCTCTTTCACAGTCCTGGCGTTGCCCCTGAGTGGGAGGGCTTCCGCTTCTAAAAGAAAAGAAACATAATCTTGCACCTGTTGAAAAAATGAGTAAGACTTTAAATGGAATCAGAGCTTAGAGCCTCGATGCAAGTTGAAGCTAACCAGCTCCTGGAAAACCTGATCATTTCACAGGTATGTGCTTTTCATGGGGTTTTCCCTGCTGACAATATCTTTATAAAGCAATCCTGAGTGTAAGCCAATGAAGCACATCTTTAGTAGACCTGCACTTTAAAAAATCCCCCCGGACCCCTAGGTATAGCCCTTCTGGTGCATTACCTACCATCAAACCAAAGCAAGAGCTCTTTTCCCCAACATGATTCTAGACAGATCCCCTTCCTACTTTACATGTGCGCCACAGCCCCATATATTTCTCTAGGTAAGCTGCACTAATGACAACCTCCAACAGTCCCTCAGTTTTTTGATAAATTCAACATGTCACGCATTCTTAATTCTAAGTATTGGCAACTGTCAAAATATGGTATTTGTTATATATAAAGGCCACTGAAAAAAAAAATAGTGATAATTAATTCGTTTTGCCAATATAGTTAATCATGGCTTTGAGTCCAGCGGTTCTTTTTTATATACCCTTTGAGCTCTTTCTCTTCCAACTTCAAGTGAGATTGGCAATTAAGCCCCATTGCTTATTTGTTGGCAAAAAAGTGTTGAGTCACATGCTCCCCATTGCCAGAAATAATACCAGCCAAACTGCTTTAAGGGAAACTGAGTATATGCTGGGGGAGGATGAAATTTAGATGCGCCTCTTGTTTTCACTGAACATTCATTTTATAAGTATTTTCAAAATGTATTTGCAAAATGAAAATGCAATTATTTATGATAATAGTAAAACAAATTGTTTACTTCCTAAAACCAATAATGTACCCAATAAAACTAAAAATTGAAGTTGTCCAGGTCTTCTCCATACATTGCAGTGTGCCATTTTCAGATTTACCATTAGGGGGTGGCAGGGTTCTATTCCTGCAATGCTCAGTGAAGGCTAATTATTAATTTACTGGATATTATTTCCAGTCCTGAGTCAGACCGTAGCAGACTAAATTGGTTCACTTCAAACAAAGTTGAAGCAAAGCAGGTAATCTGTTAATCAGGTCTGCAGGTCCATGCAAAGAAAGGATACAGAAGTGCAAACAGTAGCTCCCCACTGCAGCAGGAGACAAGAATCCTAAATTCACACTAAGTTACCTGAACACCTTACACCTGTGCAATCCGCTATAGTGACAGCACACATTTTTATGTCACTGTAATATTACCACTCTTTCTGCTCCCTCCAGAGTCCAAGGCAGGTTTAAATTTAATTGGTAGATGTTGAACACTTCCTAGTACTAACGCGTTCCAGGATGATCAGATTAAAGTAAAAAATGACTGGAGTAGTAACTGAGCTACTCAGCATGTAGGCAATACACCCCATCTGCTTATCAAGATTTCATTATTATTCTGACACCAGGTGTACCTGGAAGAATAAATAGTGTATGAGCAAAGCCTTATAAGCTTTAAGGGCCTGTATGGATGGCGTTAGATATGTGTCAGTAAATACCGCTTCTAAGATCATTTAAAGTTCATTGACATGTGCAGTTAACTTCACTCTGGCATGCATTTGACTCCCCAAGCTGCATCAAGTTGCTTTTTCATCCTCATTGACCTGTATGGGGAGAGAAGCAGTTCTGACATGAATAAAATCATGGTAACAAAGACTTATATTAACCTGGGCCATATTAAGACATGGGGGGGCCCAGGGCAAAATTGCATTTGGTAGGTCCCTCCCCCAGACACAACTAACACCCCTCCCTAGGCACACCCATGTCCTATACTCAATAGGTGGCTAGTGGTAGACATGGTGGTGCAGTGACATGACTCGGCCCAAGAATTGGACATTGTGGTTCTGTCCTGGTAAAGCAGAATCTGCTCTCTTTTACAGATTGCAATGTTTACCAGCACCACACCATTCAACCCTTGGGCTGAGTCTCTCAGTAGAGAGCTCTGATCAGCACAATGTTGACTGCTGGCTGTGGGGCCCTGGTCAGTTGCCTCATTTCCCCTTTTATGTTTAGTCTCGAAAGAGTGCATTAGAAGCTGCAGCCAGTCAGAGAGGACCTGCATGACTTACTGACTGGAGTTATACTTTCAGGTATTTCAATTTTGGAGGCTCAAAATCACATGTAAGGTTACCTAGGCAAGTCGGATGCATCTGCCTAGGATGTTATGTTTTCAGAAAGCTATGTAAAGCGTACGAATTACTGGGACCCAATGATTACATCACTGGGGCTAAAAAATGATAAGATATGTGATGCAAAAGTATTTATGGAAAGGAGGAGAGAAAAGAGAAACCAGGGAGGCAAAAGTATAAGCACATCAAAATTCAGCTTCCAGCATTGAATTGGGTTGCTGTACGTTTCTCATAGTCTTTGCAGTCTGCACTGCACAACTTGTTACTTACCGGTATCCATATCAAACTATACCCAAAGGAAAAGCCTCAGTCACCTGCACATTTGTATTTGTTATGAAGTCTCTGTATTTGTGTTCCAAGCTTTGCCCACCTTGTGCCAGTCTCTGTGGTGTTCTCACCCTTCATGTATGATTTGCCCGAGCTGAGGGACCTCCACACACGAATCTCATCTATGGAATCCCAGGCAGATATAAGAAGACAATCCACCAGACCCCAGCACCAGCTGAAGTTTCTGCTGAGCGTAGAATTACCTTTTAAGTGATTTTCATACATTTTAATTTAATGCTGTTACAAAATGTAAGTGGTTCTGCATTATAAACTCTCAGTAAACACAGTGTGTTTCATCAAGGCTAACAAAGCATCCTTTTGTATTCTGTTTGTATGGAAGAACTAACTACACAAAGCAATCAGCCCTTCTCTGCTATGTGGGTTTGGTATGAATTCATTGCTCAGCTTGCTGCACTGTAGGAAGATGCATAGCAAATACCTTTTTAACACTTTTTACTGACAAAACAAGTTCTCTTTACCTGCCATAAATAAGATGGCTACGTCCAGTCCTTTACTTGTGATCAAGTCCCAGGCAAAGGTCTGCGGCTTTCATTTCATTAGAATACAAATCAGACAGATCCTTCTGATGGATTTTCAGTGAAGGAAGAGAAAAAGCAAAGTCCAATCAGAAAAGACATTGTGCATAAGTAATAAAAAAATATGCTTATCACAATTTACACATATCATTAAAAAATATTTAGGTGTAAAGTTAAAACCCTTGTCAGGTTTTATTTCTTATCCCAGGCTCCAATCACTCACCCTTCTTGTCTTGGTGACAACATTTTACAGGGAGTGAGGGGAACTCTCCAACAATAACACAGACTGAAAAAGCTACTTTTTCCCTTGGAAAGGTGAATAAATGACATTTGGCCAATCACCTTTTAGAATCAGTGCCATGGGCAACAATTAATGAGTGTTTTATCTTGGGCTCCCTCCATCCTTATTATTATCTATTCTCACAATATTTTTCTATTTTCTCTTTGTTTGGGATCTTTTTAACACCATTCGTCAACGTGCAGACAAAAAAATTTTGGAAGTTTGTTCACTCCGTGCCAATCAGAGCAGTCTTGATGCCACCCTAGGTAGTATAATAACAAAAAGACAATAGGGTTACAAGATTGACGTGCACTATCGGAGGGTAAAGGCTCTGTACCTCCATCACCTGTTCAGAGACTACAACCAGAGGACGAAATGGCAACTTTGACACTATTGTATTAACAAATGATAAAATCTCTTCAGTCTTTCTCCCTATATCAGCCTTTCTAAATCTTTTTACCCCTGACGAACCCTTAAATTAATTTTTAGGTCTTTGGGAATTTTTACTAAAACTAATTTACTGAGGGTCAGTAGGGTAAAAAGCCTCCTAAATTGGTGGCCAGTGGATAGAATGCCCTCCTACAGTATTGGCTAGAATACCACCCTTACTAAAAACATCATTAGAGACATGCAGCTGGCTTTACCAAGTATTGTTGACCCAGAACTATGCAGGCGTCAATGAATAGGAGGTTGATCAGACACAGTTCGAGAAACCTATACTGTATACTGGAATTAATTATTAGTGAACATCAGTAAGATTATGTTTTACTTGTAAATGTGTATGATATTATAAAATGATTTTTCACAGTTATTTCAGAGATATACCACCCATATGGTGTACTGTGCTTTCCAATGGGACATTATCTCTCTTTAATTATTACCTCTATATTACTTAAAGGTAAGAACTTTAAAGCGGATGTTACCTTCTTGGTAGGTCTCCTTCATTGATCGAAGACAACACCACACATCTTTTCCTTGGAAAGTCACAAGGCCACTAAAAAGTCTTTTGGTCAAAGAATCAGGCAATTAGACTCTGTGTAGATGTTTTGGATTCTAAAGTTTATCCTTGTTTCACCCTGACATATAAATTCAAAAAAGTCAAAAAAGACAAAAGTCCATCAAGTTCAACCACAAGGGAAATAAACATTGCAGAAACCTGCATATTCCAGATAGAACCCAATATGCACAGCGGATCCAGAGGAAGGCAAAAAAAACATATAAAACATGGTTCAATTTACTCCAATAGGAAAAAATATCCTTCCTTATTCCCTAAGGCAATGATTTACACCAGTCTGGTCTTTTAAAATGAAATTTCAAATGAAATAAAAACTTTAGAATTTATTTTCCTAGAAAAGGTAGAATTGTTGAGAGGATGTGCAGGGACATTTATCTAATGATGACAATGAAAGAAGATCCTAAAACCCTTCTAATTTTCTTTACTGGAAAGATTTGCTTTCAGTTCCAGAATAGAAGTAATATAAGTCATAGATAGCATTAAAAACATGCTCAACCTATCATCACTCTGATCAAAGCAAAAGTGAGGGATGGCACATTGTTTTATGAGAGGTGTGAGCATTTTACGAATATTTTTTTTTACTTTAAAGCTCAGGTAAAGACTCAGAACTTTGTATGCTTCCCTATTTCCACATGTTATAATTTGTGACTGATGCTGGTATGGAAATGACTTACGGTACTTTTTCCTCTCAAATTCTTTCTATCCTCATATTGCAGTGCCCTGTGCTTGCAGAGCTGAGCAACAGCCACACCCATTACATAGAAATAGATGGGTGTTTCTTTACCAGTTCTGTGTATGTGAGTGCTAGTTACTACAGGCACTAGGTCTATCTCTGGTATCTCAGACATATTTCCGTGACTTCATTTTAAACTACTCCTAGATGGCATTTGCAATCATTTCTATGTTTTGTGAGTATTGCATTTGGCTCATCTAAGAAGAAAAAAAATCTGCACACAGGCTATACTGGAAACATATATTCTTGTCAACTGGAAACACTTATAGCATGAGCAAAGCATCATCCAATCTCTGTCACAAGCAAGGACTTAAACTGTAAAGAACATTCACTTACCAGAGCAGAGAGGAATACTGGAGGAGTGACACCATCCATTCTTCATAAACTCCATTCTTAGCAACTTAGCATGTGTAGAATGTAAACCAGACATTCTGTGCGGGGGGAATCCTACGGCCTGGTGACAAATCGGCTGACAGTTTAAGCAGATGCTACATCAACACTCGTGCTAATATCACATTTCAAACAAGAGATATCTGATGTGATAATCTGAAAACTAAAATACAAAATATCAGGCTGGCAACCTACGCAGAGACAACAATGAGAGGAATGCAAATTAAATTTATATTTATATACATCACAAGGGGCCCTGCCAACAAAAATATTACTCAGCGCTTCTTTCTTAAAGAAGACACTAAACTTTGTTAAATTCTAGTATGAAATTACATTTTATTGTCAATTTAGAACAAAACCCCTCATGTAAAATAATTGTATTGGGTCCTATTGCCTCCAATGTTAGGGGAAGATGTTTGAATTTTCATGATTCTCTGTCTTTCTGTGTTTTTTTTAAATAAATGAATTTAGGTTATTCACATAGCAAAGTGAATTATTTTCTTGCAAGGGATTTCACTTAATAAATGAGATTGCACTTCTAATATTCATGCGCAAAAAAAAAAATCCTGCTTCAATTTGCTTGCAGGTGATTGGGTTTTCTTTGGACCCCTTTCACGAAACCAAGTGAATCATTCCTTGCAAGGTGAAAAACCTAAATTCTTTTTAGAAAATCAACCATATTGCAGGATATAACAGCTACGCCTTTTTTGTGTTTATTTTTTAAACACCTATTGTGCTTCTTTAGACAAGCAATGATTGATAGGAGCCATAAAAAGGGTCTTGGGTATTTCTAAGAGTAAGATCTCCTCATCATTATTCCTGATCCTGTTCCCATATATCTAGGCGACTTTGGTGTTCTCCAGTTCCTCCTGTTACCATTTTCCATAATATATAAATAAATAAAACCAGTTGGAGGAGGGGAGATCCTCATAATTGGCCCATCAAGGGTGCATACATGAGAACTGTGTGTATAGATCAGACTTTCTAAACCTTTTTAATATGGGGGGAAGCCTTGAAAAAAATTCACATCTCAAGGAATCCCTGCAAATATTTACCGTATGATATGGCCAATTCATGGCATCTTTGCCTGGTGGTCAATAGGAAGGACACCTCTGACTGCCAGTGGGAAGAATGTCACCCATACGGATAAAACTGCTTATCATCAGATCATAAAATGCTCATTGTTCAAGGAACCCTTGGCAATCTCTGGAGGTTGAAAATCACTGGCATAGATTTTGCTGGAATCCCCAAGAGATAGAAGAGACTGTCCAGTGGTTTAACTCTCCAGCGACCACCAAGAACTGAAAAATTTACTTTGGATGTGTTGATATTAAAATCCCTGAAGTAAATAAAACATTGTCCAGCCTCTTAGCAACTTCTATGATTGCCAGAAAATGGTGGATTTGTGCAAAGCCCGGAATAATGAATACTTTGAAAATCATTCCAATTTTTAATAGGCCTCTTTATTTTCAGCATGTTGGGAGAGCTCTAGTAAGGCACTCAAAAAATGTGAAATTATAATTCATCCTACTGAAAAAAGAAGCTGATCAAATCTAATATATCATGTGTACATACTGCATATTGTGTATGATTTATGGAAAAAATACATTGTTTTATATTGAATGTAGTTAGCCATTTAAATTTTTTTTGCTAATGTAAAACCAGAGATCTGATTGGTTGCTACATGGTATTTTTGGGTTAGGGATGACCAGCTGATTTTTGTATTATTATTTTGGATAGGGTAGATAAAGGGTTATTGATCGGGAAGCAATAGGAGTTCTTGTCTTTTGTCTTGTCTCTTGTCTTTTTGACCTCTGGTTTCGTATATCTTGCTTATAGGGGTGTCAATAAGATACACAAGGAGGAATTTTCAATTATAAATTATATGTATCAAATAATTGGCAAACATTCTAACCATACTCCACCCTATTTAAAACAAATAAAGTCGGTATTGTTCTTCAAAAACTAATTGGGAAAAGAGCCTCTTTAATCCCACTCTTCTTGACCCATTTATGCTCAACTTTTCAGCACTGCCCCATCTCTTTCTCACAAAATATACTGGGAAGCACTGGATATGGTGTTTGTGTTTTTTTCCCTTAAAGCAGAGATAGAGCCCTGTGTAAACTTTGATTCCACCCCATAGAGATCTAACATATCACTGGGACTACAGAGGGACAGAACAATAGGGGAGTGAGTGAAGTTAGGGATGAGTTAGTGGTGGAGGAAAACTCCAATTTATTTATATGTGTTTTGGCTACAATAATATTCTTTTCTCTCTTTAATTTCACAATACAATTCTGCAAATGCCATAGTTGCTTTCATAGGATGACAACGCTCAATCACTCCATTGTATCTACAGAAGGAATCATGGTTTTCACAAGGCTGCTTTTCTAATTTGGAGTACAAATATGTGTTTCCTTTTTCATCTCTATCAAATAAATGTGTAATTAAAATGCACAAATGCAGCTATCGCATCTAAGGACTAGAAAATTCCTATATATAACACATTTGGGTTCTTGGGTTTCGATATCCTTTTAACGAAACTTACCGTAATGTTTCTTTTAGCTACAGTGATTTTTTGTAGGCTAGAAATTTTGGAAGATTCATTTATGTTTTGGCTTTATCCCCTAAGACCGGAAAACACAGGTCCATGTGTCTCGTGTCTCTCTCCCAGAATTTACTGATTGCTTTTCTCTATGAAGCTTTTCTGAAATATGTGAAAGGCGGGATAGCTGGCACTCGGCAGTGTAAGAGGGTGATGGAACTTGGCCAGCTCCTCTGAGGTAAAAATAATCATGAATAAAGCTGTTTGTCGGCATCAGACGGTCTGATGGTTGGATGAGTAGATGGAGTTCCAGATGTCTTGGATCACAGGCGACCCCAGTGTTTGCACAGCTAAGACATTACAAAAACGCTACTGTGAAATTTCTCTTCCTTTCAGAGGACCCTGCCCAAATTTTTCCTTTTGACTCATAAGGTAAACGATGAGATAATAATGTGTGAAGGCTGGAAAGGATGACAGATTTTGAAGACTGTCATATGGGCTGTCTACACAGTCATACAAAAGTTGTTTAACCAGAATACAGCAAAGGAAATGTTGTCAGGACGGCCATGTTGTTGCTCACTTTTATGCGTTATTCCGGTCACCCCAATACAGCTGTTGCCACAGCCAAGGATCCAGTTCACAATTTCATATACCACCATTGCCCCCTTTAATGTATGTCAGGGCAAATACTCAATACTAATTTTGTTTTGTGCCTTTTTGTGGGCTGAATTTGTGGGACTTGGTGTAAACCCAGTTGTCTGGGCCCTGCCCATTCTTCTAATCTCCTTATCATAGGAACACATTGTTCAGTAGTTTTTATTTTTTATTTTTATAATTTAATGATTCATTGCATTAAAGATTTTCAAGATATCTAAAAATATTTTGCATACATGTTTTGTGTCATTCAGAAGATATTTAGGACAGTAGGCCTTGGGCTATCTCAGCTTGTCTCAGGTGAGAATATGAGGTGTACAGCAGTCACCTGACGTTGTTCATGGATCCGTACTGATGTATCCATGAACGTTCAATGAAGAATGAACGCTATACAAGTCAATGGGGAAGAACACAGCAGGGTGCCACTCACTCGTATTCCCCCTTCCCCCTCTTCTGTACATCGCTTGTTCGTTCCTCTCTCACTCTTTGCCACTGAAAATGATCCAGAAAGATTGTTTGCAACAGTAAAAATTGCACATGTGTATGCAGCCTTTACTTTCAGTGATGGTGACAATGGTCATCAGGACAAATAGAAAGGCAACTCTTCCCAGCATAGAAGTAAAAACCAAGCAGGCTCTAACTCTTCCCTGCTCTATCCATACCTAGAAAAAGTTTTGCAATTAAACAAGAACATCTTTTCCTTTTTTAACTTTGGAAAATTAGGAAACAAAAGGTTAGACCATAATATAGTAAGACAACACAGACAAATTATATTACTGTCAATAAAGATTGTTAATGATCAGTAGATCCAGAATCAAAGTAAGTTTAAGTTTTGCGCCATGTAGAACACAAATTTTGCACCCAGCCATCCCAGGCATAATCATAATAAAAAAACAAAAGAAAGTTTTTAGGGATGGGGGGTACACCAGTATTTTTCCTTTTAGAAAAAAAATACATTTACAAAAAACTTTAGCTGGACTGTTGTTTGGACCAACTTATCCTTTTAACGTGGTTTTCACTGATGGTGACCTCTGCTCTTGTATCTGGTCATCCGTTGGAAGTTCTCTGGCTTATAAAGTCCATTTGCATGTGTGGGGAAATTATGGACTGGGTTTGGCAAACTCAAAACACAGTTATGGGTTAATAATAAGGAAAGTACAATACAAGTCATAATTTGCTATTAGGAATAAAAGTTACATGGACCCACAGTAGAGTTCAGTTGTTAAAAAAAAAAAATACTGCACATTGTAAAATAGAATTGCCCTTTGAATTGCTAGATAAATCTCTTAATTTCTTGGATTCTGATACTTTCTCTGATTGCTTTGGGCCATTAGAGGAGGTGAACTGAGTGTACTGGATGTGAGCTGTTTAACTAAGCAATTTACAGGCAAAAGCTGCAAGCACTGGTATCATGAGTTACTGAAAAATTTCAAAGGGATAATTAAGGTCAGCTTGATACAGATGAAAGAATTATTCCTAATGATCAGCAATATTATTATATCCATAGAAAGTAAATGGCAATACTATACAATAGCAAGTTACAAAAGCATATTTAGCATACCTGGTTTTTCAGATTCTTTCCAGTGATGATGCAGAGTAGGCGCACCTCTTCTTTGTGTTGATACCTGTGTTGATGGCACCTACCTTCTGGACTGTTGGGTCCTCATCTTCTCCTTCCAAGATGCCAGTATTATTTCATTTCCTGGGGTACTAGTACATTATATCTCAGAAGATGCATTAACTCTAAAAATTGTTTTGGATTTGAATTGTATTGCATTCAGACCATATACTAACCTATCTTTATATTTCATATGTGCTGTTCCTCTGAACATTTGAAAGGCACTTTTGGGACAACTGCATCGTTCATAAAAAGTCTTCATCACCAAAAATATTGTATCCTAATAACTTGTGTTCATTAGTTATAGTTAAACATATGTATAGTAAGCAGTTAAATCACATATTTTAATAGGTTATTAATAGTGGACGTCCGGCCAAACTGGGCTTTTTAGCTTTGGCTATGAAGGGGAAGGAATGGAACCTTTAAGATTTTTATTGCTTGGAATGATATAGGTAGGTGGCACTAAATTTGGTTACATTCCTAGGTGTAAAATTAAGTCTAAATGGTACTATATAATGGCTTTTGTTAGACAAGCACCAGGAAAAAGCCTCCTAAGAAACTCAGGTATAGGGATAATATTAGAACTAGTCCAATGGATGAGACTTCAATCGTACAATGATAACTTCCAATGCATTTTGGAAGCTACAAGACTTCTCCTTATGACAAGGCTTAAACTGCTAGTTTGAACGAAATGTTGGACTTCTGTGAGTTAATAGAATGTTATTAAATTAGCTTTAGCAGATGGTTGTGTTGGAAGGTTCTACCCAAGTCATGGAGAATCTCACTTACATTCTATTTTAATCAGCAGTTAAAGCCCTGGTGAAGGGGGAACCTTATCGAAATGTGTTGGGATGCTGCCTTTGGATTTTTGTAGTGAAGAAAACATTGTTGGAGTGTTGCGATTTTGTTTTCCTTCAATTCCTTTTTTAGTCAGACAGATAGTGAAGGAAATCATTTATTTGGTGAGACAGAACACACAGACGCCTCTCCCCAATTAATTCAAATTTTAAATTCAATTTTTTTGTTGGAGTTGCACTTTAAGTCACTTGGGAGCCTTGGATTGGAAATTTCTCCACCGTAATTTCTAGAACCCATACAGATATTAGCTCTGCATCACTCTAATCATCAAGCTTTTGTGTTAAGCCGTTACGCCTTCTCCAGGACAGGGGTCTGACCTTTGGTCCAAAGCCATCCACTATTTCCTATTTTTTTGTTTTTTGTCTAAAGCAAAGGTTTCATACCATCCACTTTTGTTCCACAAATCCATGTAAGTTTGAATATTTCTGGATTAATTACTGTCTGACATCCATGTATATTGGCCTAAAACCTGCTTGTTATTAATCAATTATTAACCAGTATATATAGTGGGACATCAATGTGCGCTCTAAACAACATAGGTCATCATGTTATAGAGAGCACATTAATTGGGAATGTGTATATCTACAACATAATATTCATATGAGTCACTATAAATTCTAATTCAAACATTATCTACTGGTCTAGATGCAATTGACACAGACAATCTACGCATGCTGTCGATACTCCTGAAGAAGCCGTATCTGTCGAAACGCGTCGAGTATATCCAACAACATGCTTTGATGATCAAACATTGTATATGGTCAACAATATATAAGTTGATAGCTGTTATATGTCTATTGAAAAAATCACTTTGTCTGTGGTTGAACCCCAAGGATAATAAGGTGGTTCAAACCAACCTTTGATTACTGTTTATTGTAATAAGTAATCATATGACTTCAATGATTATACCTGACCACTAGTTGTGTACAGTGGTATTTTTTAATGTACAAACCCTATTACAAATTTTGTTAATGTATGTTGAATACATCGTTTGTGCCGAAAAACCCTGCTTAAATCTCTGTCTTTGTTGCTTTTTGATCTATTGAATGATGAGGGTAGGCACGTTATTGCTCTATTTACAGTCACTATGATATACCACCACCATTGCCACATTTCCACTAAAGCAAAGGTTTGCTTTAGACTCTAAAGGTTCAGCTCCAAGGCATCCAAACAAATAAATAGGAAAAGTTTATTGGTTTAATGCAATTAGCACTGGTGCATAGCATTTACATGATCTGTAATTGAAAGAAATTGATTTATTAAAAAAATCACATAGTAGATCAGATTACATTCAGATTTCCCAAAACATGTTGATAATTGTTTGGTCCATCAGGAACAATCAACAATATTCTGCTATTGTCTATGGTCTTGGCAAAGTCAAAATCAAAAGCTTGGTGAATTAATCGTGGATTATTGATTTGTGATTGTAATTGTTTATTCATTTAATTCCACTCAGTAATTAATTTTATCATGTATTTTATATGGTCATCACTTTTATACAGTTGAAATTGAAATTATTAGGCATTTGCTTTTCTTTTTTTACACCTCTGTATAAAGTTCCTAGCTTCTCACTTGCTATGTATATCATAAATGATTCTCACGTTTCAAGATTTATATTCTTTTTATTTTAGTTTATCATTGAAGAAAAAGATTTCAGGGAACATAAAAAGCCACTGTATATTTTATTCCATTAACCAAATAAAACTAAAATATTTTTTTCATTGGGCTAAACCAGAAAACTATTTAACCTTTGGGTTTATCTTTTCTCTGATGCCAAAGAAGACAGATTATAACAACAGGAAAGCTGTACCTCATATATAACCTGGACATGTTCTTTTTTATGTTCAGTAAACTACCTTCAACCCCTGAGTCAAGGAGGATATTAAACAGAGATTCAGCTCTGCAATCCACAAGGGAAAGTACATTGCTAATGAACAGACACGGGGATCTCAAGGTGTCATGGCTGTGTGCTTGTTATGCAGCCCATTGTATTGGAAGAATGTCAAGGAAACACACATTTATGGGGAGGGGGTGCCTAATAATATGACAGCCAATCCATTTAGACTTGGAGGCCCTGCTCCGCTTCACTGGAAATGTACTCACTAACTCCTTTGCTTCGGTCTTTATTCCATCTGTGTTATCCGAGTTTATTGTTAGGAATATAAACACTTTCTGAGCGTGATTGGCTCCCCTGGGATTTGTTTCATGTTTGAAAGCAACTTATCAAGGGTATCAAAAGGATAAAAAAAAAGCTTTTAATTACTCAAATTGCTGCAGAAATTTAACATAGTGATTGCTTGAATGAGTTCCATGGTCTGTATTTATCAACACTCATTGCCTCTTTTTATTTTGTGGGTAAAGAAACATTTAATTTGTGCAAAGGTTTTATTTTGATGTGAGGTTGTGAGATTTTATTTTTAAGCTGAACTCCAGGCAAAAAGCTAAATACACACTGAAAAATCTAGTCCCCCACAACCCACACACTGTCTGGCCTCCTATTAATATGTTCCTTGTAGACACAACTGATTGTCTATCCTTGCATTGCGTTATGTTCTCCTACAATACCATAAATGATATATTGATGTATACAAAGCTGCAATATTATGTGTCCTTTACATATGCCAAAGTGATGATATCCTCCCCCTTAAAAAGATGACATAATGTACCCCTAAAGGTCTTACCTTCCATAAGCAGGGCATCCTTTTCTGACCACCCATGCAGGGCTTATTAACTGTTACCATAAAGCAATTTATTGTGTGATTTTGCACTTGTATCATACATCCCATTGTTTTTGTAATAGCTTTACAGTTCCACTGACTAATATATGTAGTGAGAAAAAGATGATTTTGTAGAGTCTTGAATACTCTAAAACTGTTTTATAAGCTTAAAAATTATTGACATCATAGGGCACAATTCTGTTACTACTACAAATTAAGGCTGCAGGGTTGAAACATAACACCAACTACTTTCATTTTTTGCTGAGAGCCTTTTAAAAGGGTTGAAATAAATGTAAATGTGTTTAATATATGACCAAGGCTGTGATAATCATTCTACTTGGCTGAATACTTGTTTGTGGCCACTGAACAAGCACTCTAGGAGTTTAATGATGAGATTGTAAGCTGAATTATCTTTGCAAACTTACTTTTAAAAGAAAACTTTTCTTTTTCCCATGTAAAAAAAGTCACAAACTACATACTATATGCAGACACTTAAGCAACTCATTTATATACGCTCCTTAGTATTATCATGCCTTTGTATTAACATCCCAACTTTTCTGGGAAAACTTTCCACATCATTTTGGAATGTGTCTGGTGGTATAGTGGCCACTGACTTAAAAATGCATTTGTAAGGTCAGTTACTGAAATTGGATGAGAAGACCTGGCTCACAATCAGTGTTCGGATTCATTTAGAAAGGTATACATTGGGGTTGAGGTCAAGGGTAAGTTCCATTCACACTAAACATATTAAACCATGTCGTTATGGTGTTGGCTTTGTGCACAGGGGCACAGTCATGCTGGAACAGAAATGTGTCCTCTTCAAATATTGCTAGATGGTTGAAAGAGCACAATTTTTATATATAGTATAAATAGTACCTTTCATTGCAAGCACCCAGACTCCAGAATGTTAAGACTGACTCTAAATTTGAGGGCATAAACTGTGGTTACCCCCACCTACTCCTTCCCCAAGCCAGTTGCATGTACAAACCTTTTCCAACTTCCCCACCATTGCCTGCTGAGATGATGAGCTCCAGACAAACTTGTCAAAGCTTACATTGCACTATATATTACTTCCCATGGGACAGCACTGGGCAAACCATAGGGTAATAAATTACACAGAGGAAGATTAAGTCTTCTATTCACACATACTCATAAGTGTAGGGTATTCTTCACTGCTCCCAGCATCCAAACATGGCTGCAGGGGAAAAAGAAGAGGTATGTACATAATGGTATAGTTAGGTGACTCTTTTGCCCAGCACAGATAAATGTGACAATACAATTTGAGAATAAAGACAATTTTCAATAGCAGATTTATATTATTAATAAATTCTTATACTAAATTAATTTAGTGTGCAACCACATTGAATAAGCAGACAAAGCAGTGTCCAAAGCTGGAAGTCTGCTACAGCTACTCCAATTCTACTGCTGAATAATATTGGAGTGTAAAGGTTTAATAATATTCTATTCTGTATATAAAAGGAAAAGACACTAGATTCTTTCTTAACAGTAATGCAAGAAGTGCTGCATAATCATGACTAACAGATTACGATTTTACAGACTGCATGCTGAGGATTTTCTAGAACATTTCTCCTCTGTCTCCACCACTTAAAACACTTTATAGATCTCACCAAATGTGCTTCACTTTACAAAGTACACTTGGCCTGTAAGCAGCCCATTCAGCAGAGCACTTAGGGAACCAGTTTTCAGGTCAGACAGGAAGCTGTGCTGGGCAGAATGCTTCCAAATTACTTGAAAAGTGAGTGGACGGACATCACTTTCTTTCAATGGGCTGAAGAAATTGAGGAATTTGGTGAAATAGAGAACACAGAGCTACTTGTGCAGGCAATCTAGGCATAATAAAGACAATTCCGAGTAGACTGTGTACAAAAATCTTTGATTTTATTAATACAGAATAGCCTGCTGGTCTTTGGATGGTCTTATGGACCCCAGTGCTGCAGCCAGGTCTCCAATCTCTTCTCCTGAGCCGTCACAAAACACATGGCCCCAGTTTTCTGAGTGGATTGTAACTAATAAATAGTGAGTTAAATTGGTCTTTGTAAATAAGAATGGACTCCTTTAAACCACTAGATGTACAGACAAGCTGTCATCAAGAGTGCTGCCTAAGAACAAGATGGATGAACTGCACCTGCTGAGTCCTGAACCAATCGGCAAACAGAACTACGGGAATCCCAACGTTCCTCACCTCTGTGACCCTGAAAAAGGAAATTCTCCTTGGGAAGCCTATATCCCGCATATATACAGCATGACAGTAAGGAAGAAGACAGCTGGCCTTATATAGACCTTAAACTTTCAGGCACAAGCAACTTGCACAGACAAGTGTGGTTGCAGATTAGCACCGTGCTCTTCCAGACACTGCTAGGGTCATTGCTATTTTCCAAGACCGGTCCCACAAGCCTCCTATTTCAACCTGTTTTTGCCACAGCTATTTTCTGTTTTGCAGTGTTTGCAAATGTCAGGGTCATGTAACAACAGGGCACACTGGAATAACATGTTTGTGACGCCTCTGCAGGTGGCAGCTGTACTGTTATTGCTTTGTTAACGGTTTCTTGTGTACCTTTGACAAAGAACTAAAATTCAGCAAAGAAGCAAAGATATTTATGTTTGTGTTGGTACACAAACATAAATAAAGATTTAGCCACAACTGTAGGAATATAGTGGTCTATAAGAATGTACCACTTACCGTATATATAAACTCTAATGTCTCATTATGTCTCACTGTACACAGTTTACTTCATTAATTTTTTTGTGTATCTGTTGCAAAATTTCTTGCTTGGAGATCCTGCCAATAGCATTACTTACTGTTGCAGGCTGAAAGCATTAAACCATTGCTTTGCTATTTCCAGAAGATTTGTCAGCCTGCTACATGCACTCCTTCATTGGCCATTGGGCTGCCCAATAGGTCTGATTATGCCTTCTGCAGACTTAATATGCATTATTGTATTTATACCCTTTTATGACTTTCTATACACATACACTATACACATTTATGACTGTCACTGTACTGATAAACTTTTTTTTATTGCTCTGTCCTATAGTTACGCTCTCAATGTATCTCCTGAGAAAGCCTGCGGGTAAAACACGTCCGGATCGGGACATACCTTGTTTGTTTTTGGAGTATACTTAGATGTGTATATAGATGTATAGTTGACAGGCACTATTTCCATGATAAAATTTATGGGAATTTTTAACGCCTAGCCTTACAAAGGTGTTTTCTATATTATCACTATTTACTGAATAATGATATATTTATTCAAACCTACTTTGGGGTCAGCAATTTAACAGACATTGCATTGAAAAATGATGTCACACTTTTATTTGCTTTATCTTTATCTTTGCTTTATATAAGGATAAATACAAGCAGGCTGACCATGCTGCTAACTTTAGCAGTTTAGTATTAAGTATTTAATGAAATCATGTATCCCTCTGCTCCAACATTGCCTTTGTGGACCCTATTATTTTTTAAAAAAAGCTATGAAACCCTGAGCACTTATAGTGGCTGATGGTGGGACCATATCCCTTGGTCTAAAAAAATTAGAATTAACGCCCCAAATCAACTTTTAATTTGATGATGATCAGATCATTCAGTCACATGTCTAGGATAATGATCATGCGTCCAGCTGCTCAGGTTATTTTGCTGGTGAGTAAGGTGTTAGGTGTAATTTTAAATCCTATGTTAAACCAAAAAGGACCGGGCCACCAGGAAAGGTGGTTTGCATTTTTTGCTCTAGTGGACAACGTCACTAAAGCAGGTCACAATTTACTAAATGGAAGTTGTCATCCGTACAGGTAGACGCTTCAGATAAATGTTCACTTGTTGGAATGACATGTGAGGCCATGTAACGATGGCCCCATTTTGTCCTGTCACCTAAACGTAGTGAAGTGACATAGTGCTGTGAGTTCATGGTGGTAACACTGATCTAGTTTTGTACGCTATCTATTTCAGGACCTGTCCTAAGCGTAAGTCAATACACGATCAGCCTGCATCAGACTCATTATACTGTGTCTCGTGTTACAGTTAAGTCCATTTTACCTAGGTGACACGGCAAGTGACAGAAGGAGCAGACTGTAACATCTATTTCGCATTAGAAAAGTATACCAAGTAAAACAAAAAAAAAACATCTCAGCAGGCAAATCTGTAAAACCACAGTCATTTGTAAAGCTTTAAAGATTTGCACAAACCCGGAAGAAGAAAGGTTTAGTGTACCATAGAGAGATCTTGCAAAACAGTGCCAAAAATCTAAAAATAAAGTTTCGGGGTGAACTTTAGGCAGATATATTCCCAATTTATTGTAGCTAGTGTAATCATTAATACATCATTATTTAACCATATTTCTGTTTTAGTGCAAGCAGTGTAAGGATCTGAATTCATCTTGTATCAGCCCTGCAGTCCCTGTAGGGCAGAGCTCAAAAAGGGGAAGAAAAAAGATTCACAGGGAGCCAATCATATCTGTTGTGCAGAAAGATCAGCAAACATTTTGAAACAGGTATAACTTACAAACCACTTACATGTTTTGACTTTTGAACTTCCAATGGGTCCGCAAAATTTCGGCCAACTGATTTCGTGGACCCATCGGTAGTTCCCGGAAATCATTACAGGAGGATTCCCAGGGCTGCATAAATGAACGCAGCCCTGGAAATCCTCCTGTCAGTGTGCGATCCCCAGCACTAGAGGGTAAATGGGGACAAGTCTCCCCATTTAAAACCTCTAGTGCTCTCTGATTGGCTGAGGAAAGGAAAATCCTGATGAAGCCGTGGCTGCATTCATTGATCAGCACAGCCCACTGGACTTTTTTTTTTTTAAGAAAAATTCGATCTCGATCGGCGAATTTACACTTGCCGTTCTCGCTTCCAATTTCAGTAAGCAAGAATGGCTGAATTGGCCACAAGATTGAGTTTAAAAATCTCGCACGCTCATCCCTACACTCAAACAGTAACACATATACACCCATGAAACAGACTCAATATAATTGATATAGCACAATCATGATCATCTTGAGTGAAAACGTAGAATGTGTACAGCTTTCTCAGAAAGTCATTTACAAGTCTGCTGTGGCAGGTTACTAATAGACCAAGTAGGGATGATTGCAGTTTTATCCTAAGGAGGAGAAGTGCGTCCTGCTCATCCTCCCCCTGCCTTCTCCATAGAACTAAACAGAATTGCCTGTACAGTGCTCGTTTGTTCTACTGTCACTGGAAATGATCAAGAAAGATCTAGAAATGAAATATAACATCTGTATGCTGCTTAAGTCTACCTATATCCAAAAGATAAAAGTCTTAAAACCAGAATTTGTCTTGACGTTCTTGTTACGTTCTTGTTAGGTGAATTATCCTACCATGTCTGCTTTCCTTCTTAGGATAACCAAACGAGTGGTGCAGACATTCTTGTTGCATGTGTTCTATTATGAACTGTTATGCTACTTATTTTGTCTCAGAACCTCAATCTCTGCTTTAGGACATAGATTTGGTGTGGAATACTTACAATGCTGATTAGGTAAGTGTTAGGTGTCTATGGGTCAGGTTGGTGTTGAGCTTATACTAATGATTAGGGGAGGACTCAAACTAAAAGTTAATTCCAATGGTTAAATTAAAGGCTTAGGTTAGGGTTAAAGTGTATTTATAGTTTTTGATAATGTATACTTTCTCTTCCACATTACCTATCCATGTTACAGGATATAATCATTTACTCAAATTACTTATCATTTACTAATGTCTACTTGATACCTTTTATGTACATAAAAAGTACATTGGTCCATTTCAGTTAGCACAGAACAAGTAAACATGAACTAATGAACTACTTCATTATGCAAATTGTACCCCATAGCATATAGAAATATTTTCTAGGTGAATCACATCTACTATTAGATAGTAGATGTGATTCACCTAGATGTGACACAAATACATACACCCCTACAGAGCAAAGCCTTGTTTAAAAACATTACAGCTTGTTAGGTACATGTCAGAAGTTGAAGGTCCATGGTTTATTAATTATGATTTGCTAAAGGAACAATATTTATGTAAAAGAGGTGTGCAGGGTGGGATACACCTCAGCTGTTCTTTCTGTGCATTTTCATCCCATGGAAAGGTAAGTATATTAAGATAAGTATTAATATGTTGGTAATTTATAATATACTGCCAGCATTTCTTTAAAATGAAAAAGACATCTGGGTAAAAGATTCCCTGTATTACCTGTTTCTGCATTTTGCATTTTTTTCACTATATATGCCCTGTATAGGCACAAGTCTTGCTATGCAATTGATTATGCCAGCCACGGTGCCAAGAATTATGACAGATTAAAGGACAATAACACCCCAGCAGTATTATAAATCAATAAACTGCAATCTAGTGATCACATCAACTTTGATAAAATTATACATTTTGCTAATTGAATCTAAAATCCCTAAATTGTGTTAAGGCATCCCATTCAAAATAAATGGATTGTCAATCTACTAAAATTTCCTAAACATGCAGTGTATTAGTGAGTTGTAACACATGTGCATCTAAGCTGCATTGCCCTAGTGTGTAGGTGTTCTGTTCAATTCTTCTAAAGATATTACTGTCCAAGATAATTCATCATCTTCAATATTTGCCACTATGCACTCACGGGCAGAGAGATCACAACCTAGCTAATTTGGGGTTTCAATCAAAATAGTTGGAAGGTTCTCCAAGGATTGCCCTCGCTCATAAAAGCAGCTGACTTGGAGCAGATTAAAAATCTTATTCATATTACAGCCAATGGCATTTATCACTGAATTAAAATGGAACATGAGCGCGGAGAATCCCCTAAGCTAGCGCTTATTCAATCAACTTGTGAATCTTACATTCATACGATGTATGTATACATAGTGTGTGTCATAGGAACACCAAGCCTAAAACAGAAGTAATTGATGGGAGTATTTATAACTCTCCATAAGACAATAAATTGACCCCGACAAGCAGGACATTCCCATACAAAGGACACTTGGAGGACTTTAAGACTATAGACTCCTCAAACAGAGAGAACAGGTCAGTGCTGTGAGCCAACTGTATTGTATTTCAAGAGGCTCTGACTGTCTTTGGGATGACATTTCTCAGGGAAAGGAATTTTTACAAAGCCTGAAAATTGATTTCCTATTACCAACACAAAACTATTGTTCATCAGCTGATCTTTGCTCTGGTGTTTTGGTGCATATTTTGGTGCAGAGATTGGAAGTTTCTGCGCAGATGTTCGTAGAGGATTGTGCCAATAGTTCACTTCATCTACAAGGTGAATATGATTCAGAGCAGTTTTGTTAATGTTGGGCTAATGATAAGATCAGGATTAGGGTTTTAGGATGAATTGTATGGCTAAAGGAAAGAGTTAATTCTATGGTTTACATGTTCACTCCAAGGGTTTCCTCATTCTCCTCACCACATGGTAGTGGAGGAAAATTTTATTGGACATGTGTGCACTCTTCATTGGCTATTATTCCCCATGGCATTTGCTTGGCTCCATCTTTCTGCCTTGTCTACGCTTAATAGACCAAGGAAATTGAAATATTTTCACTTGTATAACAAGAAGGTACCGAGTCCACTTTCCCTCACTCTAAATCTTAAATATGCGATGCTTGGACCACTGAATTGGGTCAGAAAGACCTTCTTTCAGCAGTGAGGTTCTTCTGCACATCTGAGCCTTATATAACAGATACCTAATGATAGGGGCCGGAGGGAAAACACAACCAGTGCACTGTTTTCATCACCCAGGTCCTAACATTGAAAATCCTTCTTGTTTACGAAACATACAAGATCAATATAAAAGAATTATAATATAGATAGATGAAAAGATATCAGAATACAGCAGCTAGAATCTGAGAAGTGACCACGTCATGCCCCATGAGGAATGTAGAGCGATGCAGGGACTGGCTCCAGACCTATGCTCAGCAAAGAATGGAGGAATATTGATCACCTTTGAAAACGGATAATGATACCCAAGTGCTTTATTTTTTTGCTGTCTTAGCACAATATGCTCAGTAAACTGCCAGATCACTGTACTATTAAAAACAAGCTCCACTCAGGCCGTATTTATTGCAAGTCTTGTCTTTTTTTTTCTGAAACAATAATGAGTAATATCAAAATTTCTCAGAATTCGTCATCTTTTTCTGATGAGGCTGACACAATTTATGCCACTAAAAACAGCAATCATTCAGCAGTCAATGTTCGCTGAACATTCTGCTGATACTTAAAGAAAAATGTCAAATAAAATAAAAACTATCACAAGCCTATAACAACATTGAGTTCTGCTCCATCCACATGATGTCCTCGTCGTAAAGAAGTCTCCTAATGCAAACTGCTGAAGGATGCCACTGCAGGCAAGAATATGGTGGTACAGGTGATGCAGGTTTGCTGATGAGAGCGGGAGAAAGTGTATAAAGGTGCATTAATAAGGGAAGTAAAGGCACGGTGCTTAGAGGTGATGATAACATGGGTTGGTTAGGGCTATCAGATGATTGGGGAGAGCTTTGTGTGGGTAAAGGGTGAGTAGCATGTGCAGGTGCATCTTTGAGCGGGGTACAAAGGCAGTGGTGGAAGAAAAGAATGTTAGGGCATGCAGATGGTGAATTGGTGGAAGTAGCCATGGAAATGTGGTAGGGGATGAAGTTCGGAAGAAAAAAGTGCAATATGTGGTAGGAGAAGGGGAAGACGGTGCATATGCAGTGAATGGTGGGAAAGGGAGGTGAGCACAGTGCAAAGTGAGAGAAGGGGATGCAATGGGTGATGAGGGGGAGGGTGGTGGAGAAACGTAGAGATCTTGATACAAAATAAGTAAAGTAAGGAGCAAAGTGACAGGAGGCGATACTAATATTCAGGGGAGAAAAGAGGGGGACAAAATCATGGGGTATAACATTAGGGAGCATGGTGATATGTGGTGTTGGCAAAAGTGCAAAATTGTGGAACAAGGTAACACAAGGGGAGACTCTCTGCGAGAATGAAGGGGAACAGTAGGCAATGCTCTACAGGAAGTGATAAAGAAAGCAAAAACCTGATGACACTACTACCCCTTTCACCTTTAACTAAAAACGTTGGCTGCCAAGGACTATATATATATTCCATTTCTATTTACAATTTGGTAGCACTTTAATAAATACCAATCATTTTTAATTTAGTTTGAACTGGGGTTTTCAGAAATCCATGAAAATAAAATTGTTTTAAGTTGGATTCTAGCAAAAAGATACATCTCTCTTCAAAGTGTTTCAGTGAGCTTCACAGTGAGCTTAAAAAAACTCAAAGATTCAGTCTCAACACTAACTGGAAAAGTCAGAGGACGCCTGTGAGATTTCCAGACACACTTGTTTCAGAAGCAGAGATATAAATCCTAGTATGCATAATTATTAAATAAAGTTCACCTTTTATTTTGTATAAACCAGTATTGTGCAAATGTGAGTAAGGAAGTAAATAAGCAATGCTACCCCTAATAAGCAATACAGGGCTGCCATTGCTGACCTCCGTAAGAACATAGTAACTCTCTGGTTGTTATGTTCATCCTTTGGCTTTAATATTGTCTGAATTTCTCATCTCTTAGGTGGTTAGGAAAAGTTGCAGACAAGACAACTCTTGAATTTTATAAAATGTTAAAAAAAAAACTGTGTCTCCAAGAACCTAAGGCCTGGAGGTGCCATAAAGCTTTATAAGATAATGGATAGAATATTTTTCAAGTTTTTATTCCTATCTCGGCCCATTTTTGGGAGATTGACATCTGTGTTTAAAAAAAGAAAGTTGTAAAATTCAAATTCTTACAGCTGTCAGCAAAAAGTAGGGGCACATAACAGGGGGATAGCTGTCTAGGATAGGAATTTCTTCAATTTGGGGAGATTTCCTGTTGTTTTCTGTTTCATCTCTGGGTGATTTTTGCCAATGCACTATAAAAAGACGTTACATACGTAAGTGACATACATGAGTAAAAAATTATGAATATATGTCAGATGGTGGTGGCATACCATCAGCCCTATATGAGTTGCTGCACATTCCATTCCAAATCAATAGGTAATTATCAGGAATTGCCCCACTCTTTTTTCAGTTATTCACTTTTCTAGGATGACTTTGTACAAGAATGTGGAAATGTCAAAAGCGCATTTGAAATATAGTCACATATTGTTGTCTAGAAACCAGGTGTGATGGTCAGCTGGCCCCACACTTTAGGCCATACATATATGGTATATATATATAATATACATAATATATAATATACATATATATATAATACATATATTCTCGAACATGTTGCTGGATCATGTTCAATAACATGGCACACTGCTAACTACTAACCGAAACCATGATGCCCAATAACACAGATTAAAAGACTGCACAGCACACTGTCTGACACATAGAAATTATTTGGACTGTGTACAATAGGCATGTGAAATATGGTTGTGGAAATATGACACACAAAGCATATATACAAGGGATGGGATAATAAAAAAAACCCTCTGTGGTAATGATTGCAAGAAAAAAAAAAACAAGCGTGCATGAAGAAAATTCACAATATATTTCTTTAACACAAAGGTAGTTTACTGGCACTTTAATAGAGTGCTGTTATTACCCCCAATGGGATTTTGGCCATTAAAACTTTGCAGCACTTGCTAAAATGCAACGTTTAATGTTTGCAGACACGCACAATATTGTACCAAGTAACGGACTCTTTCCAAGGACTGTAACAGTCTTAATGCTCTCCTTCCTTTTAAATTTTTAATCAGCCCATTTGTTAGGCCTGATTTTTTGTGTTTTAATATCTCTGTAAGGCTGACGAGTATCAGAACTTCCTGACTATCTATCACCATAGTTAGGAGAAAGAAAGAAGAGGGGGTGTGGGCCAAGAAGGAAGAAAAGAAGGACGGAAGGAGAGAAAGAAGGAAAGAAGTTTGAGAAGAGGACTTGTTATCATGAGCACTTCTGCTGATTTTCTGAGATTTGGAAAAGGGAAAACTTTTTTTGCCAATGAGGCACTGGAAACGGCTAGTTAAAAATACAAGCCTGCCAGCATTAACTATCAAAAACTACAAAATGATAAAGATATTTTCTATTACTTTCTGCACAGACACAAGCAAAACATCTCCAATCTGACCTAACTACTGAATCAAAATACTTTTACATTCCCTGTAGACATAAAACATTACACCCTTTCAATATTTCCTGTCACTTGACCATGAATATATTACAATTCTATTATAATCTTTACAGCCATAAAATCCATCCAGAATTCAGATTAACTGAAGTTGTTGAACACAATGTACAGTTATGTTAAACAGAATTCTGTATGCTCCAATTTGTATTTTATATCTTAAAGCTAAAGTTTTTACCATTGGCTTCTCCATCTTACTTTAAAAGCTGCATTTATTTTTTTTAAATAACTGCCTACTGCAAAAAAAACTCTATTATCAATGAGAATGTATTTGGTCACACCTAATATCCAGTCTTTTCAGATGCTTGTGGGGGTTCAGAACTGAGACTGTGGATAGGAAGATAATGAATGTCATAAAGGCAATGCAGGCAAACTAAAATGAAAGGGATGGACTAGAGTCAGTACAGTGCAAAGACCTTGATCACGCTAGTAGTCCATCAATAGTCTACAGTAGTCCATTAGGGCAGCATGGTGGCTTAGGGGTGAGCACTCTTGCCTTTGCAGCAATAGGTCCCAGGTTCATATCCTAGCCAGGGCATTTTCTGCATGGAGTTTGCAGGTTCTCCCCGTGTTTGTGTGGGTTACCTCCCACATACCAAAAACATGCAGTTAATTAGCTTCCCCCAAAATTGACCTTCAACTAAATAATGACATATGGCTATGGTAGGGACATTAGATTGTGAGCTCCTTTGAGGGACATTTAGTGACATGACGATGGACTTTGAACAGTGCTGCATAATATAATGGTGCTATATAAATACTGTGTAATAATATTAATAATCAACGTAGAAATACAACAATTTCAGCAAATCAGCTTATTCTGTGCAAATCAGCAAAAAGTAAGGCAAAGCTAAAGTTCAGATTTAAAGTCTTTAACCAAAATGGGTAATACCAATAAGGTTTTTATATAGCTCTAAAATGTAACAAGCTCTTCCTACAAATCATGTCCTCTATAAAAGCACACACAATCCATGTTTTTATTATTTTGTCACACTCTTGTGGGACATACAGGAATCAACTAAAAAACAATTAATGATAGGCAAGTTTTACTGAAAAAAGATTTAAAACAGAATCTGTTTCTATAACAAGCTATACAAGAATAAGGAATGTATACTGCACACCATGAGCCATTCATTAAACTTGATTCTAATAGTGTGTTGTAACATAGAAAACAACAACTCTAATATGACCTGACCACTGGACATAGCCATAGAAGAAAAGCATTACACCATGTACAGATACCAAATACTATACCTCCAGTATGATCTGAATATTAGACATATTCGTAACACAAATGCAATACACAATAGGCTTAAATCACAAAGCTTTAAAAAGGGATAAATATACTTTTTATTTTTTACATAGTAAAATTAGTTTGCATCCAGTGAGACTAAAAAATGACAGTCACATTGCTAAATTAGAGAATCTTATCTTTATGTTAAAGCTCTGTGAATTAAGCCTAATGTATAATGTAAAAGTACAGACCAAATATAATACCCTCAATGACACAACCACTGGACGTGATTATAACACATTTATAATACTCTCTGTACAGACATAAAATATTAATAACTTTTCAATTTTGATATGACCATTGAAAATAACTACAATACAAGTATATTACACTCTATATGCAGAGAATATTACACTTTCCCACAGAACATAACCAACGGAAATGATTAAAAACCAACTTTTCATAAAGCCATAGAACACTTCCAACATAATCAATGCCAATACAACTACAATGCAATTCCAATACAATGCATATACTAAATAACCAACTTGATGTGCAGTTATACATACATTTTTCGTATTTTGTATATATTTTAACCATCATTTTTTAATTTCACAAACACAGTATTAAACAAAAAAGGAAAAATGGGTACTTTATGGCTAATTCCATCTAACCCAGGCACAGTGCAGAAGTACCTGTTTTTTATATTTGAAATACTCCAGTACTTTTTGCATTCATCAGTTACCAGGAGGTGAAAGCATGCCAATTTACTTCTACATGGGATAAACAATAGCATCTGACCAATTCAGGTTAGTCTTATTGGATGCAGGTTCCTTTCTTAACTTTTCATCATGTGGAACGCTTGAAATCCAGAAAATCTATAAAACCAATGAATTGGGGGTCAATGGGAACAAACCTCCTAAATTGGTGGCAGGTGGAAATAATGACCCCCTTACAGTCGTGGCAAGAATGCCAACTCTATAGACAACCAAAAACATCATTAGAGTCATACAGTCGGCTCTACCAAGTGGCATCACCCCAAACCCATACAGGCTTTAATGAACGCTGATCAATAATAGTCAGCAAATGCAGAAATCACATAATTTTTTTTAAAGCAATAACATGCAGTATGCTATGCAAATCTGTTGTTCCCTTTGTACTACATTGGGCAACTAAAGCTCTATGTTACATCCATGTCTCATTGTTGGTCCCTGTTGTGCTGTTGTGTGAAGTGTGAATTGTGTGCCCATGTCTCATATTTGTACAGCAGACTATTATCACACATAGAGGTCTTTAGGGTTGTTCGTTGATACATGGTAACTTAGGATACATAATACCTGCATGGTGACATTTGAGAGACACGAGATACACAGTGCCTGCTCCCATTTCCTTATTTATATACCACATAATAAGCAGGATAAGATATCACATGCTGACAAATAGGCAGTGACACCGCTCACACCATGAAGGCCTGTAAATGAATGAATGTAAATGAAGAAAAAAAAAGTATTAGAGCCATTTTTATAGAAAGAGTTATTCCTGTTTACACGGTTCATTCACCTAAAAGTTTCATTTTCATTACAAAATTTGAGTGCTTGGTTTCTATGTGCCCAAAATGTTGTGGACACCATTCCTTGTTGTACAACCCCTACCGAAAACATAAGCATTACTACATAATTGTACCCCTCCTTGTAGCTAAAGGCCTCCAATCTTACAGGAAGGCTTAAAAATATAATGCATTCAGCCAGAAAAACACCTTTGAGGTCAGGTATTGATGTTGGATGAGAACATCTGGCTTACAATTGGCATTCCAGTTCATGCAAAAGGTATTTAGTAGGACTGAGGGCAGAGCTATATGCAGGTCACTCAGGTTCCTCAATACCACACTTGTCATATGATGATTTTCTAAAGCTGACTTTCTACTCAAGAGTAAAATCATGCTAAGAAAGCAAAAGGCCTTCCACAAATTGTTGCCACAAGGTTGGATGAACACAGCTAAATGTACAAGAATAAAATTGTCCTACACTCTATAGACATAAAATGCTCAGGATGATTGCTTACCGACCACTGGAATAGATGATGTCACAATAAATTCTACAATTCTACACAGACATTAAAGATCCCAGAGTGTGATCACCAATGGATAAGACCATATCACAAGTATTTTATACTCAATGCACACAAAAACATACAAACTACCAATAAAGCAAGACAACTAGCCATTACCATAATGTGACTTGATCATTAGCCATGATTACAATACAAATGCTTTACACTCAGCACAGCTTTAGAACCATCCACTTTTCCATCCAACTTTTTATGAATAATCAATGCTATTATACTGTATTCAGGTACAGAGCACTATACCCATCATTCATGAACTCTTCTGGCCAGTTCTAACTTTTCCTGCTTTTTATGTTATTTGCCATTACAGAGAATGTAGTGAGAGATGCATTCAGTGATAGAAATGGAAAACTTCTTCAAGGTCAATTCCCTACAATTCCTTAACTATGGAAACAGTAACATCATAATTGGGTTCATCACATATTTCAGCAAAATAAAGTCAAAGCAGACTACATATGTATATTTTTATATAGTTTTATATATGTTGACTTTTTATATAGTTTGCATATATCTCTCATCTCAATCTTTATATACATACAAACCCCTATATATATATATATATATATATATATATATATATATATATATATATAACCATGCCTCTTTCTATTGGTATACATATAAAAATGATACCTCCTTTTTTGATACATTAGGTCACAATCATGTAACATGTATGTACATAAGGACTTGTGACTTTGCTGATCTGTTATAACCCAAATGATGAGGGTCAAGTTAACAGACAAGTAATTAGTTGTATTGAATCAGATTCAAATGGACTCTTCCTGTAATGCTGATGTTTTAGCACTTAATAAAGAAGCTTAGTTCAAATTGGTGCTGACAACATACCTCAGCGCTTTTGGTTAGCTCAGGCACCTGGAGTTGCTAACACAGCTGTAAAGCCTCGTATAGACGTCAGAAGATTGTCACTGGAAACTATCTTTCCTGATCGTTTCAAGTGAAAGAAGAGTGAACGAGCACTGTAAACACAAATCCAGATTTAATAAAGCTCTCCAAAACTGGAAAACATAGACTTTCATGGGAGTGATCCAACAAACCTGAAATTGATCTGGTCTAGGGTAGAAAACATATGCCAACTAAAAGCAAATAAATTTTAAGAAAACCATTCCAGGTTTCTGGATCACCCAGGTTTTTCTTTCTTAGTCTATATTCTCCAGTCTTGGAGAGCATTATTATATCAAGCTCACAGTGTAATTCTGTTCTATGAAGAAAGGAACGGGAGGATGAGAAAGAGGCACCTTGCTGTGTTCTCCTCCATCACACCACCACCACGGATTGATGAACACCATTGGGGGTCTGCTGTACACATCTGAAATTGACAAACTTGAGTGACAATAAACTGTGTAAAAACAAATGTCCCTGACACTCAATAAAATCACCTTATTAGGTTATTGGGATAAGCAGTGGAAACTCTTGCAGGAATCTAGCCAACTACTTCTAGCTATACCATCACCTAAATAAATAGAAAATTCACAGCAATTCCTCAGATTTTACTAAACTATAGACAACAGTCAAAAATATAGATGATATATATCAGATGATATAAACACAGTTCAGGGACCCAATATACCTCAATATACCTATGCTGCAGTTTCACTTTAACATACAGATCTCCTCCCACTTAATTCTCCAATTGGATAAACAATTAAGATCTGCATGCTTCTTGCACTGCACCACAACTAAATGGCTCCTTGTGCTGCCCCCCACCCACCACCTCTCCACTGAGCCCTGCTGTAACGAGGCTGATATCAAGTAAAATTACACACCTAAACTATACATTAAAGAATGTAATATTGAATAAAGAGTTGCATTAATTAATGTCTGATTGGAGTTCAGAATTTTGTGCAAATATTATTTCATATCTACCTTTTTCCCTGATCCTGGTGCATAACATAACTAAAGGTCTTAAGGCTACATGCTCTGTACATGTACCTCCTACATGTTTTATACAGCAGCTGGTCCTTGAAGTCACTGGTAAGGAAGTTTATTGCACTTAAACAGCTCTTTACATGGTACTGGATAAAATATGATGCAAAATGTACAATACTGATAATAATTGCTTCAGTAACAGCATAATGTTAATTAAAAAAGAGCACACATATTATTATTATACAGTGCTATCATATTATGCAGTGCTGTACAAAGTCGTGTCACTAACTGTCCCTCAAAGGAGCTCACAATCTAATGTCCCTACTATAGTCATATGTGGTTAATGTAGTCTAAGGTCAATTTTTAGGGGGAAGACAATTAGCTTAACTGCATGTTTTTGGGATGTGGGAGGAAACCGGAGTACCCGGAGGAAACCCACGCAGACACAGGCAGAACCTGCAAACTCCATGCAGATAGTGTCCTGGGTGGGATTCAAACCCATGACCTAATGCTGCAAAGGCGTGCTAACCCCTGAGCCACCATCCTGCCCATACTTATGTTTTATATATATATATATATATATATTTATATTAAAATCATGGTTGTAAGGGGAAGCAATCAAAATAATAACATGGAAGTTTCCATAGCTGACTTGTTTTAAAGGGACATGCTCCAGCGCCATCATCCAGGCCCCTCCTTCACCAACTCCGAAAAAAAATGCATTTAACAATGAAGAATATACATGTGCTAGTCCTGTGTCAGTGTTTACTATTCCAATTTTGTATTAATATATTTGTATGCAGCAACCAATCAGAAGCTGTCCTTTTTTCCTAAATATTATGAAACCTGGTTGGTCCACAGTTTTAAAGCAAGAGTAAGGGTGGCAGCTTCTTGACGTGGCAAATTCTGTTCAACTGAACCAGAAGCCAAATTACTAATCACACATGTAAATGAAAACAGTAAACCCAAACACACATTTTGTCACCAAAGAAATTCTATGACAATGGACAAATATTGTGAACTCCATAGAGCACCTTATCCTCACGAACACCTGTACCAAAAAAGTAGAATCTATCATTTTGCCCATTCAAAAGACAGATCCAGTAAAAACTCTCATATTTTGCACTATCCTGAGAAAGGAGTTGGTTTTTGGCCCCTGCATCCTGCGAGGAAGAGTAGAGGGTGCCATGGCCCACAAAACACAGAATATTTCAAAGGGATATTTTCCTAATAGGAAAAATTACAGACTCCTTTTTATATCAGTTTTATCATATAAAATTGCATGACCCCCTCAGAACTAACCAGAGTATCATTTGAACTTTTGCAATGGGGTGGTTTTCCTAAAGCCGTGAAGGCTGTTGACTTAACAATATGAATGAAGGGAAGAGAGAAAAAAATCTGATTAGGTGATTGAACACAACTTGATCTTTATTACATAACCCAGCAAACATTTATAAAAAAAATAAATAGTATAAAGTCAAAAAAAAAAAGTTTTGTCTATAAATGCAGAAAAAATATTGGTTTCCCATTTCATTATTTTATATATCTTTTAATCCAATCAGAATGTATTAAATGTTAATGTTTCTTAATTCCATTTTCCAGGTGAAATGTATTTTAACCACTAATATTACTAGAGAGGGAAATAGTGGTGGAGCTACCCACAACCCACAAGAAAAGTTTAAAGCTCACGGTACATGCATAAAGTCAGATTGCACTTCCTAATTAACTTCATTAATATCATTACATATTTCATATACAATTCCTATTTTGTTTGACCCCAACAGTAAAATGCAAAAAATGTGTGCACTCAATGTAGTACAAAGTCACCAAGGGTAAACAATGGTGGGTACCTGCATTCAATTTTACAGATATAGAAGTACTAAAGATAGTTTTTTTGGGTTTCCGGCAATTTTAACCGATTTCTAACATCTTGGAATTGAACAAATGTTCGAAAGTTGATGTCTAAAACCAAGAAATCTACTATGCATAAGATCAATTGTCAACCTGAATTTGATTGATTGAACTTGGCTATAAATTAACAGACTCAATACAGGTTACTAAAAATATAACAATATGAACAGTGAAACAATTCGAGGCAAAATTGATCCATTCTCCTTGTTGTTGACCGTAACCGCTAATTTCTGCATTTGGATTTAGATTCCAACTCGACTGAAAGAGGTTGAAATTGCCAGAAAATTGCCCCATGTATAGCCTGCCTAATATCATCACAGTAAACACAACCCATAGAACAAAATCAGAAGTAAACCAGCTGTAAAAAATATTATGTTTATTTATTATTTCTTTAAATAACAAGCAATTTGTCAAGTGCACGTTCAGGTCTACAAAGACATTTGAGCGCATTTGAAAAAGGTACGACATTTCATCAGACGTTTAACTTTTAGATCTGCATGCCTAGGCTATGTGACTTTATCCCTGTACTTCAAACAAAGGGTTAACCAGATGAGCTGAATTACAATGAGAAAAGCATCATACACACGCTTCAGACTACATTTCGTTTCGTACCCTTCAGCCTTTTCCAAAAAAGTAAAAAAAAATAAAAAAGTACAAAATATAATAAACAATAAAGACAGAAAATAAAAGAAAACATGCAGCCAGTTTTGTACCCATGCAAAAGCCCATACATAATGTGTGGGAACTCCGAAATCCCATATATTCCAGGTTGTCTATTGGGCTTTATTTGTTGTTTACCACCTTTCTAGTTTCACAGCTGACAACATTTTGTGTTTATGTCAGATATATAGTATACACATCTTGTTTAAAGGTAATCAAATTCATATTTACTTTTACACTGTGTTTTGTACTTCACATGGAAGCTTTATGCCCTCTTATGGTTTACCATACGGTTTTATCTTATGGTTGTGAGAATGGTTTGGACACCCTTGCTCATGACATGTTTTTTTAGTTTTCTAAGTGAGACACAACTTGTGCAGGGAACACATTAAACACTGAATGTTTAAATTAAATCAACTGAAAATGCTAAATTTTGTTACACTTTGGTTTGGAATCCCTAGCAATAAGAATGACACTCACCAAAACATTATTACTTAACCTTACTGTTTAACTCTGCCATTTCCAACAAAAAGGAACCTTTAAAGTAACTGGCAACTCCTGCTATAATTATTATATCCACAGCTCACAGTACATTAGTATGTTGGTCAGTAGGAAGAATGCCTCTTACATTGCTGGCCAGTGGGAAGAATGTCACATTTACAGACTTGGCCTGGAAGGCATAAATAGCTCATTGCTCAAGGAACCCCTAACAACCTTTGGAGAAACCCTAGTTAAGAAACAACGGTTTAAATTGCAACATTTACACCCTCCCGAACATTTAGACTTACCACCCTAGGTCAGTTGTCAAATGTAGCCTACCTTCCTCCATTTCTATATATATATATATATATGTTTACTATATATATGATTACTCTACTGGCTTCTTCACTCAATATACTTATATGCAGTTCAGTCCCATTGCTCATTGACTTCCATTGTACCTGTAGACAGAATTCTAGGGGGCTGAACTGTTCAGGAGTAAACACTGCTACATCACTGCTACATCAGCTGTAGGAAACACATGTTTAAAAGTTTTCTTACCCTTTAACAATAGCCTTACCTTACCTAACACCAAAATATAACATTTAGGCAACCCTTTCCATTTTACATAGTTCACAGAATCTGCTACCAAATATAAAATATTCAGTTTATAAAAACTTTGCTCTAGTTGGGCCACAGAGACCCAATTATCCTGCACTGAAATTGTTATCCTGCTGCTTGTATAATATGAAAAAGGTAAAACAAGGGTATCAACCAAAGCCCACACATGAAAGACACATCTACCTTTCCTGTAACATTCCTGTGTCAGCTCTGGAAAATAGGCTGGGTAATAAGATAAAAAAGGGCTTGGGTAATGACTTTGGCAATCATATTAAGTTACTACATTGTTAAAATCTTTGAAAAATAGAAAAAATCACTTGTACAAACCCCCCTAAAACCTAAACATCAAGTCCAGTTATCTCCGCACCAATGAAAATCCAGACTTATTTCACTGGATGTAAAACTCAATGCTGTGGAACCTAGGTTCTATGATGAAAAATACTTTTCCCAGTAGCCAAAATTTCAACAACCAAACATTTCTATAACAGTTTTCTATAGCAAATTAGCCAGCATATACTAATACACAAAACAACAAACTGTAACTGTTTCTGATAGATAGCTTTACCTGCAGACTTTATGCAAGTCCAACATTCTCCTGGGGTATACACTACATACAGATTTCCGCAATCGGCATCATTAGATTGTAAGCTCCTTTGAGGGACAGCTAGTGATATGACAATGGACTTTGTAAAGTGCTGCTTAATATTTTGGCGCTAGATAAATGTTGGCTTATATTAATAAAAGGCAGTTCTTTAAAGGAAATGTCAATACCAATTTTTTTATTCCTAATTTAAATGATTTCCCATTTCTGTTTACATTAACCCTAAAGAAGTAGCCATTTCAGAACATTAAATGTGTCAGATATGTTGAAAGCCTTTTGAACAAATAAAAGACAGCTCATTCCCATTTGGTACTCCCACACCTAAAGTAGCTCATGGTTCAATATGAAGCATGTCCAAATAAAGCCGATCCATCTTTAATCCTCAAATTATTCATAAAACCTATATTAGTAGGATTAAAAAAATAAACACATTTCTTCTCATGTACTTCTAGGCAACACCCTAGGTTACATAGTCTATGGCTACCAAGAAAGCCACTGCTGTGGGTTTTCATGTTATAGAATGTTATATATAGCATATATAGCAGAAAGTCCACAATTTTCAATTATACAGACCTTAGCTGAAAGACACTAAGACACTCAGCAGCATAAAAGCACTGCTAAGCATGAATTATAACTGGCAATGCTCTCATGTACATTTAAATTTGCAAGCTGGATACGCATTTATTATTTTAATGCTTAGACGTTGATATGCTTTTTTTGAAAAATACACTAATCTCTTTCTTGTACCCACCAAAAAACATTTAAAGATTTAGAATCTTTCTTTTTTTTTTTTTGTTTCCTGTAAAGCTTGTGTTTCCATTGGAAAAAAATAAACATATTTTGACTAGGGGTGCCCAAACATTTTCTCACAATATTATTTATTTAGGTTTAAAAAACATAAAGGGGGGAAATGCCTGAATTAGCTCATAAATGCAAATATAAATGTTGGCAAAGCATATATTTTATTTTTATTTCTTTCGAAACTTTGAAGCAATATAATTTTATGAGCATTTTATCCTAAATGCATATCTGTTTTCAAGAATTATGGACCGATAAGTTACGTTCTTCATTTAGGTGTAAAAGATTTTCATCCTTTAAACAAAACACTGATAATATTAGGTGCTAGTGATATAAACATTTTAGGATTAAATGCTGTATTTATTTATATATATATATATATATATATATATATATATATATATATATATATATATATATGTGTGTGTGTTTTCCATTAAAGTTCCTAAACTACTAGCAGGTCTTAAATCCGATACCATCCAGAAAACTCTAAACAGCACCAAAACTTTTGGTGTTCAGCCATGCAAACTTTTAACTATTGTTCCCTCAATACAATGTGCAGTCTAACAGATGGAGGCAGTTCTTCCAGAGATAAAGTCTTTGGGGGTGTCTAGTTAGAATGCACAGCTGCCCCTAGCCTGAGTGTAGTTTACAAACTTTAATGAAAAAGGTTTACTGTAATTCAGCAGCCCAATTTCAGACATAAATTATTGTGCTGATCTTAGTCACTTCTTCTTTTAAATCCCTTAAAAATAACTGATGGATGAAATGTCCACTTTGCACAAATGTTTTTAGGTTAAAAAGAAGGAAATCACAGGAGAGGTGAAAGCTTTTAAAACCATTACCCTATTTTCCTGGCAAATCTTGTCCTGTAATGCAGTGCAGGAAGACATGAAACGTATTAAACGGTAGCTGTGAACCACATATGCCAAATATGCATATACAGGCTTTAAATCTATCACCCTCATCCAATGGGATTTGTTTGGCTTTTGCCTGTTACGATTTTAAATTGTAAACACAATGCAATGTAGACACCTCTGAACCATATCTTTGGGCCCAATGCTCTAATTATATATATTTAATATTATTTACAAAGTATACCAATTTTACAATGTTGGGATAACCCTAATGCACTGCATATCATAATAACCTTTTCTCTAAAGACACTATACTAAGTATTATTTTGTTTCAGGGTATAAACACATTTCCAATACCCATGGCATTGTGCGTCTAAAATAGTAACATTCTGCAGCATTGCATTGCATATGTATTGGTGGGTATTCTTACAAAGAACAGAAAGAAAAAAACTAACCGGACAATGACCAAACAGAAAATAAAATGAAAAATAACAAAGTTGTAGCTTGTTAAGTGCATAAACTTTTCTCATAGTTTGAAAGATGATTTTCTTCATATAGCACATATGTAATATAAAAAGCTTTTTAGCTGCTAAACAAATAAAAAGCATTATAAATACAAATGCTCTTTCGGGATAATATACATCCAAGCATACTGGCCCTGCTCTGTACATTAGAGATTTTTTTTCTTTATGGGGGCACAAGGGGAGATCATACCCCTAGGGATTTATATGAAGTTATCAAGACTTTTTTTAACACAGTACAGTTCCTGTACATCTTAGCTCTAGTCACGGAGGCACTTTCAGCAAAGTCGGTGAAGGAAGGATAAAGGCACTAGCAACTATGTAGATGAGGCTTGGGAAACCTTCAGTTTTCTAGTCATTGAGGATGGACAACTCCTAGCAACTTTTGCTACAAAGAACATCAATTCTCAACAACAAGAGAACAACAGGGCTTTCCGGGATTCATTCCTTCTGTAGGCAAAGCATGCTGGAATTTGTCTTTCCTTACCAGCTGGAGAGCCACAGGTAACCCATTCCTGATCTCAATCGTTCTCCTCTCTAGAACAATAACATTTCTAGAGCCGTAGAAAAAAGTCTATGGATGTTAAATGATGAGAGGCTAAGAACATGGTCTGCAGTTTTTAATGCATACTGTAATGGTAAAATTACATTCTGAGACTGCAGCAAAATGCATGCATCTGAACCAGTTCAGTAAATCTACTCAATTCAATTTTTTTTTATCTTAGGTATCACTACATACTATCCTTTCCGACTTTTATCAAAATCTCCCTTGTATTTTTACATTTTTGTTTTTATTTGTTATGCCTGGAAAAAGTTAACATATTTCCCTGAGTCATACTTCAGGAAAATCAATAGGCCCTTATATTCCAACTGGCTCCTATTCCATTAAGAACTTTTTGCTTTTTTTTATTTTTTTTTTGTATTTTTTTCTTCTTTTTTTTAATACTGATATCATGCATAAATTTACTTCGAATTACACCTTAGTCAAATAGGCCATAATGCTGAATACTTGAACATGCGTGGTCTTCTAAGAAAAGATTATTGTCCCCATTTGACTTGCTATGCGTTTACATACAGTACTGCAAATTACTAATTTAAAGTTTCTTTTTTTTTATTTTTTCCAGAAATTAGGAGTGCACTTTTGGTGAATGCAAATGATAATAACTGAAATAAATTTAAAATAATAAATAACATTAAAAATAAAAATGATTTAAGTTCATCCTTTGTTTTGCCAGAAAGGGGCACAGCATCTCGCACTGCAAGCTGTCGCAAACCCCTTTGGAAGACAAAGTGATATAATTAGGAATTTAAAAAATAATACTAATAAAAAGAAAAATAAAACTTATCCCCCGTATTTTTTGAGGTAACATTTCAAGCATGCGAGATTATCAAATAAATACAACTGGTATCAAATTGAAAAACATGCTTATGATTAATACCATTGTGCTGTCTTGCAACGAGGATGATGAGGGAGGAGAGGCATAAAGAGAAGAGGGGTAGTTGCATCCAAGTTTTGTGAACCAAAGAAAAAGAAAAAAAGGAAAAAAAGAAAAAAAAAAGTCGAACTCATCTGCATTTAAGAAAGAAAAACTCTAGCAGCAATTGCAGATGTCTGTCCATTTTGTTTTCCATTTAAATGTTTTTTATATATATTTATATATATATATGTCCCTCTCCTTTTAAGATGGAGCAAAGTCATGGATTGATTCCTAAGGTGCTTTATGGATCAGGTCATCATTTAAGTGCATATTAATTCACTGGACAGTAATACACTTCTTCAGGTCAAAAAAGAGCAAGTAATTGCATACTTCGTGTTAACTCCTTGGGTAAGGAGAACTTCCTTGGATGCTCAAAGCAACTGTCTTTCAAGAAAGCTACTGAAAAAAATCCATGCATATCTTTTAACCAATGGTTTTGTTCTGGAACTTTAGGATTGACAAGCAATGGGAAGAAAGTATTTGTAAGTTGCTGTCCTGTAGTACTTTGTTTATACCCCTTTATCTATGACCACTGTTTGGGAGACTTGTCCCTAAGACCAGTGGGAACGAAAACCAAAATGAAAAAAATCCCATTTAAAAATAAAGGATAATTATCTTTCACGGATCCTGAAAGCTTCTGGGTTTGTTTTTTGTTTTGATCGCTGAGCACAAATTCGCAATGCAACAATGCATTAACGATGGTAAAGCATTCAAAAGACTAGTTTTAAAGCATCTACGGAAAGTGGCAGAGCCAATGAGATCCTGCAGCTGTGGAAGGGGGCGTGGCTCTACACATCTGTCAGTAGCTTGCTTTTGTTAACACAGTTCTGATTGGCTACGGTGCAGTTGCCAGTTCTCAGATTCGACTCTCTAAAATTATCTATGCTATTATTCAGATCTTCTTCGATCTCCATGTACTCAGATTTGCTCATAGTGGAAGAGCTGCGCCGACTCAGGTCACTGTCAGATGCTAAATTAGGATTGCTAACATGGAGTAACTGAGCCTGTTCTTCCCCTTCAGTTTCTCGGTGGTAAAAGTAGTTGAAGTTGGACACGATGACAGGTACAGGCAGGGCAATTGTCAGGACACCAGCAATGGCACACAAGGAGCCCACGATTTTGCCTCCAATTGTCACAGGGTACATGTCACCATAGCCCACAGTGGTCATGGATACCACCGCCCACCAGAAAGCATCAGGGATACTGGTAAAATGAGAGTCATCCTCTTCTGCTTCAGCAAAGTACACTGCGCTGGAGAACAAGATGACCCCAATGAACAGAAAAAAGATTAGCAAACCTAGTTCTCTCATGCTAGCTTTTAAGGTCTGTCCCAAAATTTGGAGGCCCTTAGAATGTCTGGAGAGTTTGAAGATTCTAAAGACTCTTACCAGTCTGATGACCCTCAGGATGGCCAAAGAGGTTGCCTGTTCCCCTTTTTGGGGACCTTCTTGTTCGGCCATTTCAGTCCCCAAAGTGATAAAGTATGGTATGATGGCCACTATGTCAATAATGTTCATAATGTTCTTAAAGAATTCTGCTTTGCTGGGACAAGCAAAGAACCTTACCACCAACTCAAAGGAAAACCAGATGATGCAAAGGGTCTCCACCACAAAAAAGGGATCCGTGAAGATGTTGGATTTGAAATAGACTGTACTGTTATTCACCTTCCGACTGAAGATCCGCTCATCCTTTAATTCTGGCAAAGTCTCCAAGCAGAAGATGACAATGGAGATGAGGATCACCATGACAGAAACTATGGCAATGATCCTTGCTGGGCCTGAGCTCTCGGGGTACTCAAACAGCAACCATACTTGACGCTGGAATTCTTTTTCTGGCAAAGGACGCTCCTCCTCCTTGATAAAGCCCTCATCCTCACGAAATTTTTCCATGGCTTCCTCCCCTAGTTCATAGAACTTGATCTCTTCAGAAAACATATCCAGGGGTACATTGACCGGCCTTCGAAGCCTGCCCCCAGACTGATAATAATACAGTATGGCATCGAAACTAGGACGGTTGCGATCAAAAAAGTACTCATTCCTAAGAGGGTCGAAGTAGCGCATCCTTTTTTTGGGGTTTCCAAGCAAAGTGTTGGGGAACTGGGCAAGGGTCTTTAACTGGGTCTCAAATCGCAACCCAGCCACGTTGATAACCACCCTCTCACAGCACTCATGGTCATCGTGATCTGGTTGGTAGCTGTCTTGAGGGTGGCCTGGAAGGGCTGAAGTATCGTCCATGTTTTCTCCCGCTATCACGGTCATTTTGCTGCAGGGGAGGAGGGGTAGGGGAGGGGATGCCGCTGGGGGTAACCACTTTGCTGCTGCAGCACCCTCCTTCTACCCCGTCCAGGGTCTTCAAGGCGAAACACAGTTGGGGGACGGAGGGATGCCAACTTCGATGCCCCCGTTACATCTACTACAACCCAAATCCCCCCTTGGGCCAGCCTAAATGTTGCAAAAAGAAATCTTCTCACGCCTTTCTGCTCTATTAAAGCAAGTCAGTTCTCTTCTCCGAATATTTCATTGCTGGGCTTGCTGTCACTCTTCCCCAGAAATGCTTGCAGGATGCTAAAGGCTTTGCCAACTCAGCAGATTTTTCTCCTCTTCCTCTCCCCTCCTTTTTATTTGCTTTCACAGTTAGGTAAACCGGATCATAACAGCAGTGCAGTAGAAGAAAGCTGCAAGAGGGAAAAAAAAAAGAAAAGAGGAAACACTAAAAAAAAGAGGAAAAATAGAAATTCAAGCACCCACAATGTGCAAAAAACACATACCCAGACATGCAGACTTTCTGGAGTGGAGGCAAGGCAAAACACTTCACATTCCAACACAAAGCACCAAGTTGAGGGAACTACACAAACAAATCACTCTACTGCAGTGCACAGGATGCAGTGTGGGAGCACAGGGAGGAGAATTGGGAAGGGGGGGAATAAGGCAAGTGCTGGTGTCTTACCTTGTTTGTGAGTAGCTGCAGCAGCATGGTAGGTACTGTGATAGCAGCATGGGAATGCGTCAAGCCTTGCAGCATTTGGAAAAAATCAAATAAAAAAATAAAAGGCGCATGCAGAGCTGTGTCCCTTAAATAAACAGATCGGTTTACAGCAGCCAGCACAAGTCCTGCTGAAATATTCATACTGCATGCTATGGAAGGCTGCATAGAGAAGCCAGGGCTGCAACTCTTCCATTAAATAAAAAGATGAAAAATTCAATGTGTGCTTTAAATCCTCACTTATTCCAATGGGAGCCAGGAGAATCCAGGGAACTGCAGAGCAGCTGCATCACTAGCAGCAATGTGAGAATACATTAGGAGCAAACTAACCATTTATTGACGTTGCAGTATCAGCAGAAACCTGAGAGCGATTTGGTGCAGGAGAGAGCAGCAACATCCTCCCTGGCCATCACACTCCAAATACTACATCCTAAAGGCTTTGTTTTCTGCCAAGGAAGGGAAAAACACAAGGCATATATATTTCTATGGGAATGGCCATAGAGACGCAATGCAGGCGGCATGCAATGTGAGCAGGCATGATAATGTGTACATGTGGGAGCCCATTCACGTGTGCCACAAAGAGCCCAGCTTTACCTGTCCCATGTCTCTGCATAGCTGCCCATTGGCACTGCCCATAGCCACAAGCAGGTGCCAGGCTGCGGAAATCCCTCCCCGGGCACCCATGCAAGCCCTGCCTAACACGTCCTGCCCGAGATTCGCCCGCATCTACCTTCTCCTTCGCACCTGGCTGCCAATTCCGTGCCATCTGCAGAGGCGACCCACGCACGGCGATTAGTCAGCCCCTCTCCCCTCCCTTCCCTGGCTGCCAGCCTTACCCGGGCTCCGTCCTCCCACTTTGCGGCTGATTTAGGTTAGTAGATCAGGAGGAGACCACATACCGTGCTCCATGATCTGGGAATGGGGGGGGCTCGGAGATTCCCGGTGGGGGGGGGGGGATTCCTCCGGTTGTGCTATGTAGATGGCTGAGCCGCCTTCATCTGCAGCACCGCCGCTCAGCGATCTCCCCGGGATCCCAGGCGCATGCATAGGGCCCATCAGTGCCAGGGGCCCCTCTGCACATGTGCAAACCCATCTGAGGGGATCTTTAAATTATATCTCAATTCTAAACCCCCAGGTAATAAAATAAAATACATTTGCTGTGGGTTCATTTCCACCATACAGTGATTATCTGACTATAGGACAGATTATATTTACCTTATTCCTGACACCCTCTTATATCCAGGGTGGTCTTTTGGTGTTACCTGGCCGTGCATTGTACGGGATGACCTGCTACCAGTTAGGAATTGGCTTTTGAGAAGTGGAGAAAGTCTACAGGACTTAAGCAGCGTACACACGTCCAATAATTATCTTTGGAAACGATTGGCCAAAAAAAGTGACCAACGACGCCGCCGAACGAGGATTGTCCTTGGAAATGAACGACCGTCATGACGAATCTGGTTGGCCGACGATTGTTCGCTATCTATCGTGTGTATAGTTGTTCAGTGATCGTACGTGCATGTTTCTGCAATACACTTTCTCCTTTACATCATTCAAATGATTGTATCTAGCTTGTGTACACTATTGGTGGATTATATTTAAACGATTGTATTGTTACAGCATGTACAGAATTGTGAACAATATGATCGTTCAAGTATAATCGTGCATAATCGTTGATTGGTCGTAATCGTTCATTTTCTAACAATAATTATTGGAAGTGTGTACCTAGCTTAAGAGCAGTATATTCATGCAGTGCAAAGGGGGGCCCACTGCTAAAGTTTTTTCTCGCCTTAAGTTCAGCTTTAAAAGTATATTAAAGAAAGGAGAAGACTGGTGCAACACTAGCCATGGATTTAGGTGAGCATTTGGGGCATTTATTGTTTATTTAATTATTGCAGCAATACCTTGGGAGGAAGGGGGTTGTACTAATGTTAGGGGTAGATAGTGAACTTTTAGTGTAAAGTAAGACTAGATATTTAAATTATAATTGTATACTATAGCCACTTTAGCACTTTCAGCCACTATAGCACTTTCAGCTCATTTTCATCTTTTTATCTTATTTGATTTTTTAGCTGTTTTGTTGTTAAAAGTATGCTGGTTACGGAGCTCAATAGTTCAAGCTGAACTTTACAGTGAGCAATTCTATGTATTTAGGGTTTTTTTTTCTGCCAAAAGATCCTCTGCGGAGTGGTTGAGGGTGGGCCAACTTCTTGCCCTCTGATAAGAGATAGGATAGGGGGCCAGTGCTCCTGCCTAGATTGCATTGTGGTTGATCTAGCTCTGCCTCCCAGGATACAGTCCTTGCTCTTATTGCTTGTACACTGCAGGAAATGACTAGTAGTAGTAGTCACATTGACTTGGTCTTGTAATATTGAAATAGTTTGCAACTGTGAACTGATAAAAAAATACATTTGAATACAGCATGGACAGATATGCAAATCCTTTGGGCAGGTAAGTGAACTTTCACTATATACTATAGGTATATACCTATATACATATTTTAGCTGTGAATGTAGTTGTTTGTGTTTGAAGATCAGAGCTGTTGATCACTCCATAATGGACAAAAGTTCTTGGTTGGATTTCAACATCCACAGATTTTGTTAAAGTGGGGTCCAGAGGAGCAAATATCAATTGGGGTAAGTGCAATAGAAGGGGTTATGAGTGCAGGAGTAGCACTGGAGAATATAGGGAGACAAGGAGACTGCAAGGGGTACCTTGGCATAGTAACATCAGTGATGAATCCTCCAGCCCTCTCATCACTATTCCTAAACAATAAGTAAGATGGCCTTCAAGTTAAAGATGAGGCATAGGAACTGGAGGCTTTTATTACTGGACCAGCCTGCAGCACCACATCTATTATATATACCTTTAATTCACATCTTCAGAACGCAGTATAAGCAGCATAAGTAACTAATTCAAAACTGGATTTTAATTTTACTAACATTTGAGGACTTCTGGAAGTTAGACTTGCATGTATCCTTTTATTTAAGACTCATCTCAGTAGTATCCTGTGATTCCAGGTTTGAGCACTGCTACTCCCATGCCAGGGAGTAATCAGCAATTAGCAGAGGTGCTGCTTCAATCTGAAATCCGCTGGCCTGTGCAGGTATGCACAGCAGGGACGCCTGCCATGTACTTCTATACCAGCAGAATGCTAAGCATTAGCAGTCCCATAAAGCAAACCAAAAATCTTAACTAATTCTAAGCAGCCCTCATCTACTTTGTCCTATGATCTAATCACTTTTCTCTCCAGTCAACCCTTCTCCTTTATTTACAGTATATGTTAAACTAATAATCTTAATATAGAGAAGAGGAAAGTGCCACAAGTCTCAGATCCCCTGAGGAAGCAAATATGCAAACGCGTCGGGGGACTAGACAAATGTACATCATTCCATATAAAATAATCCATGACCTGTCAATGAAGTGTTCCCACTTGATATTCTGTGAGCACACGTAACACTATTGCTATATATGTATATGTAATAATATGTAATTATGTTTTATTTTCACAATATTTTGTCGATCTTTCACAATATTTTGTCGATCTCTGTAAAACATCCACATTTTCTACAATACACATTCTACAAGTACAACACAATTACAATACATAATAACCGTCTGTTGTAACAATATTGTGTGCTCCTAGCTTCCTCTTAGACATGACGACACAGTGTATTTTTGGCTCTGAATTGTAAAGCACATGGGGGTTGATATTCATAAGTAATATAGGCTATTCACACCGCAAGGGATATTTCACATAGTTTAGTAAATGAGACGAGGCTCCACTGACTTCAACCATCCAATCATGTGTAAGGAAAATCCTATTTTTTTAAACATTACCTTGCACATGATTAGAGTATTTTTGCAACGTGAACCATCACTGTATTCACAAGGCTAAGTGAATTATTACTTGCACCACCTCCTTATCTTTATAACATCCTTGTGCACAAGCAGAGAAAACAAGCATTGATCAGCTCTAAAGATTCTTATAAAAATTACCAGGCATTTTTTTAAACCTATCTAACATATATAACAAAAAAAAACATTTTTTTTAAAGAGAAAAATAATAGAAGTTTTTTAGGGTTTTCACATACATTAATTTTCTCTAAGATGTACTATGATTTAAACTTTTGTAATTTTGAGGTCTTCGAGCCAGGTTCTCTTTCCCTCCATCTCCTCTCCAGGCTGAGTGGTCCTCATTCAGATGTGATAGCAGTCGTCTGCACAATTGTGCTGTAAATAAAGGGCCTCTAGGTGGCACTACCCTTGGAGGGTGACTTGTAATACCCGGCACTCACAGTATGTCAACAGTCTTCCAGGTTGATGCTATGTGCACTTTAAAGAATGAGGGCATCTAGTGGTAAAAAGGGGGTACTGCAGGGCACAGCTCTGTATTGAAGGAATATTACAAATCTGCTATATTTTTACACAGACTGTGGGCCCAGTAAAATGACCTCTCTTGGTTTTTATCAATTCCTGTGTCTACCTTTGATACAAAAGCTACAAACATATTGACGGCCTTCAAAAACACAACAAAACACAGAGTTCTTTTTAATCTTAATTACTGTTTGTATGCATAATATTCTTAAATGTTTATAGCCATTATGGTCGAAAGAGGGAGTAAGTAGAATTATAGTGCAATGATCTTTTATTTTCATTGTCTCCTTCAAACATAGGAAGTAAATAAAAATACAAAAACAGATTACTTTCATTTTTTTCATTACTTCTTTTTATTTGTCCTTGCAGTGACTCTCCATTACTCGCCATACTTCACCCCATAATTTGCAGATTCAAAGCTCCTTTTAACTCAGCATGGCACTTCCTATTGGTCTTGGTGTGTCCTGTCACATCAATAATGCAACAAAACAGAATGCCTGCAGTGGCACTAGGCCCAATACTTTTGCCCTTTCCAATTAGACTTCCCACTGACACTCATTCTGTGTAAATGTTTTATTATGCTTAAGCCTCATCCTTTGTACTGCCGGCATACAAGTATAATCAGCCATTGTGACCACTGCGTTATACTTTGATATGAGTGACTCTAGTTTGCTTATATGTATTACCTCCAAAAAGTAAAATCAAGGAAAAAAAGCTTCAAGGCATTTTGCAAGGTGTGTTGGGAAGCAGATGGCTGCACAGCACTGTCACACGCTTCAATCTGTCAGCTTATTTTATTCCAGAAATCTGATATTGAACAATAGAGCAGGGATTTCCTGTTTCCCAGAGCTGTCCTCACATTGAACTTCTGCTACTGCAATACAGTACCTTCTAATAATACATTTTGCAACAGCAAATAATGAGATCATCCAAATCTACAACATCATCGTGTTACCGGGAGGAATAATGTAGTCTACAACTTTTCAGACTCTTTCATCTGGTCCGGTGAATAAAAAAGCAGATTCATGTTTCAATTTGATGAGGTTTTAAAATTGCTTTACTTATATTGGCCCGATGCACTTCTATCAGAATGTGATAGTCAGACGTGTTAAAAAAGGTAATGCCAGGCAAATGGCTAAACACAGAGATAGAATATATAGGGACTGTTTTACCTGTCAGGGATTTCTAATTTTGATTCAGACAGCTATGGCTTACATCATATCCATGTCTGGCAGGGCAGGACTATTCTATTATTAATATTATTATTATATTATTAATAATAAACAGGATTTATATAGCGCCAACAGAGACAGAGTAATACAGACAGTGATACAGGAGGGGAGGGCCCTGCCCCAAAGAGCTTACAGTCTAGTAGGTGGGGGAATTTACACACAATGGGAGATATGTAGTGCTGGGAAGTAGTGACGGTTTCAAAAGGCAGAAGACGAGTAGGCAAGTTTGAAAAAAAGGTTTTGAGTGCTCTTTTAAATGAGCAGAAGGTAGGAGCAAGCTAAATAGGACGAGGAAGACCATTCCAGAGAGTCTGGGCAGCTCAAGAAAAATCTTGAAGCCGTGCGTGTGATGAGGTTATGAGTGAGGAAGTCATTAGTATGTCATTGGAGGAGCGGAGAGAGCGGCTAGGGGAGTATTT
>NC_092859.1:33445947-33475783 GCF_032062135.1 Pyxicephalus adspersus
ATTCCAGTTTATTCACTTTACATGGCATTCTAAGCCCTGATATAGAAGGAAGAAACTGGATGAAATCAGGCTCTGCTGTTCTATTGTGGGAAATGCACACAGAAGAGGAAAACTGAATGAACAATGTTTTACTGCTCCTTTGTTGACCTAGGTTTGTTGCTGCACAGGCCTGGCTGTGTTGTTTGATCTGGGTTCTATAAAATATTTACATTTATCATTAAATTTGACAAGAAGATGATTTTATCTCAGCAGTTTTCTCCAGGTATTCTAAACGTAATCCATGGTGTACAGGTAGCCAGTAGATATGAAAATTATCAGGACAAGTATATGGAAGCTTGTAAAAATGTAAGATCAGCATCATCAGAGACTGCAGTGACATAAATGTTGCATGTTTTTTAAGCTATAGTCCAAGCACAGACACAGAAATAATGCAGCTAGGAATTCATTAATAAATCATTAAATGTACTTCTTTGAATGCACTAGGGTGAGTACCTGAGATTTACTTGCAATTTTCTTAAAAGCAGCACTCAGACAAGGGGAGGTAGGGGCAGGATTAGGAGCCAATCATGTTTGCTGAATACAAATTTGGTGGCAAGGAACAAGCTGATAGGAGTAGTGGAGAGTGGACAGAGAGTTGACTTCATCAGATTGTGGCTGATCTTTCACTATCCATACAGCAGGCTGGAGAAGATAATGGGCACCGCTGTGTTCATTCTACTACCGGTAGTTTAAACAGTTCTGTTCAGAATTTTTCTGTACACCGCAGTTCCCCTTTATTAATCAGTTGTACAGTGTGGGTGACTTTTGCTTGTATATACAGAGGTTTTGGTGCTCTCCCCACTATATGCTATAGAGAGACACAAACCCTTTACATTCATTCCTGCCTGTAATTACTCATCTTGAGTTTCACTGATGTAATCACAACAGGGTGAGACGCCTTTGCAGATTCAGTTACAGACTCTCGGCATTCATGGCAGCTCTTTCTTCTGTTGTTTTTAGAGATGCTTGGTCACTGCGTAAAAGTCTACCAACAATGTCACCCACAGCAAACTGCAGGGAAGGATTGGGTGACAGCAAACGAGAGCGCAGCAAACACAGCTGTCTATGGTGCAGAAAGTAAAGAAGGCAGGGGATCACATTGGAAAAAAAATACTAAAATTTTAGGGGCAAAAAACACAATAACCAGCCAAAGGTTTATGAACTCCAGACAAATACACCTTTTTGGACTTCCCATTCCAAAACCATGGACGTTAATAAAGGTGGCCACATCTTTGTATCTATTACTACCTTCAGTCTTTGGACCACAATTTGGAGTGTAAGATTCAAGATCAGATAATGAGAACATCTGGCTTACAATTGTGTTCCAATTCATCCCAAAGTTGATTAGCATGTATGAATGTTATTGATAGAGCACTGTGTAGGTTGTGTGTTGGACCGCTGGAGACCCCTTTACTACCCTTGAGCCTGTTCGGTCAAAAGACAAGGTCAACCATCTGAATGTTCATACAAGTGGAGCAATAATGGATGTGACTATTGTAAGGCTGAGATGGGATCTCTTGTATAGACTGTAACCTACAATATGTTGGATGTACAAAGATGAACAAGCATAGCTGAGCATAATTGTTCAGGTCTGTACCCCACAATTTCCCACCAGTCCAATGTGGCCCCTCATTTTTGGTCAGTCCACCAGAGAAATAGGTCTCTTATCATGCCCTCATCACAGTACAGAATGTACAATTCAAGTAGGGGTAGAGAACTATGTTGTTATTTACTCTACATTTGAAACTAGAATGCCACAATGGAATGGACTAAATTCTCGATGGGGCCTGGCTCTCTACATTTATTACTGTATGCCAGATCAGCTGCTGCAATACCAAATAAAATCACATTTTCCAGAATTTTTTATGTTCAATATACTTTTATCTAGTTTCAGCTTTTTGTTTACTAGGTGATTTTTTTTGTTTTTTCCCAGGCATTTACCTTTTCTATGGAACCCAGGCACATACCTGAGTACCCCATTCTGGGTATTACCTGAGATGGTGTCCTGTAATTTTGGAGGGGATGGGAATCAAGATATATATTGAAATATCTAGTCACTTGTTTCTTGTTATGACTAAGACCGTGTACAGTCAAAACATGTCTGGGAAGGCTTTGCTTTTTTAACCTGTGCACAAATAAGGATTATGGGAGATCTGACGTACAGTGTGCTAGCATTCTTGAATATTTAAATTCCAAACACAAACGCTGTAAAAATTATTAAAAGAATACCATATAATTTAATTTTAATAGAGCCAGTTAATTATTGGGCTGGTCTGTATAACTATGACATGGGGTCATAGTTAACCTTAGGGTTTATTAAGGTTGGTATTGGATTTTGGATTAAATTACAGCTAATGGCCTATTTAATCACATATGCTAGAGCCATGCAGAACTATGCATTGTGTTAGGCAGCCCATTCACTTGAATAGGCTGCCCCCACACCACACACACCAAATAATGTGCATGCACCGCTTCTGGCAATGCATCACAATGCAAAACAAGTGCTTTAAGAAAGTCTGGTTGTACCGGTATTGCCATAAAGAATGAATGGCACTGCATTGCACGAATGAATAATATGACCACCGTTGTGCTTTGCAGTAATGTGCATATGAATATGCACATTCCCACGATACATATGATGAATGAGTCCTAAGTGTTATAAGCACATTGATAGACATTTCAAAGCAACATTAATTTACAGGGCATTTCATTTTCTGGCTATTACTGCCCCATAACCCAAACAACAGAAACTAACATAGCATTTCATAAAACACTTTCTCTGTACTAATTACTTTTGTTCATTTTGTTCATTTTTTCTCAATAAAGAGAAAACTTTTTTTTGGCAAGCAGATGGATACACGTCTATAAAATGCTCTTCTCTGCTTATTTTTACTGAAATGACAAAAAGTCTGCTTAAAATCAATGCACAATGCAGATCTATGGAGAATAACTTTCAGGAGGGAGTTACCATGAACCCTCTGCTAGTAACTTCCATGTCACAGGTATAGTTTATAAATAGATTTGTGATTAATGACATGGTTTTAAAACTGTACGTTAAGCAATTATGTGCCGAGCGTTGGCCTTTAGTATGCTTTTCTTTTTTGTTTTTTGCCAACTACACAGAAACAAACCCCAAAAGAAAAAGCAAACAATGTTTTGCTCCTGACACTTAATTTATTATTTTTTTACATAAGTAAATGGAGTTAAAGAACATCTCTACCCCAATATTTGTGCAGGCCACCAGGGCTTGATCCGCAGCCAGGTTTACAATGCCTCCCCCACCACAGCTGACAGCCCTAAGCAAAAGCCAAGTTTCTATTGTGGCTCATGTAACATTTTTTGCTGCATCCAAAAAACACAAATCAGTAACAATGATGGTACGTTGAAAGGGAAAACAAATGGTATTTTTGGTGACTATCTATTTATTATTATAGTAGCATACAGATTGTTATTGTAACATTACCTTTAAAGTGGAACTAAACCCATCAATACTCACCTGTCCCTGTTCTGCTGCAAGCGCCATCATCATCTTGCTATTTCTCTACTGCAATCCAATCTTTGGCCATCTTGATTGGCTGGGCCAGAATAATGTTACTCCCATGTTGATTTTTTTCCCTATGCAAGTCTGGATTTCTAGAAATCCTTGGCAAGAAATACTGAGTTGTTCATGTACAGCTCAGTAAAAGTTGACAGCTGGGCATCTCAAGTTTTCAAAATGGGACTTAAACTGGACCTATTACCAAAATGTTTACTTTTTATATAAGAGTAGATAAGCCTTTTATTTAAAGTAGATTATCTTATTTTTCCCTAAGTGCTTCTTTTTAACAAAGAGGGGAATCCCCTCCTCTTCTGTATTTACTGCCGTGGCAGTAGCTACTGAATGGGAGCGAGAACCTCCTACATCACATATCCCAGGAGGCTTTGAGCACCTTCCTGCACATGCCCAATCTTGAATTTGTCCCCCACACAGCACAGTCATGTGCCCATAAATGGGTACCTACCACAAGGCAGTGCACAAAGAGATAAGAAGAGCGAATGACAGGGTGCCAATAGATTAGAAAACCTGATTTTTCTTCCTATAGTTAAGTAACCTGTGACTGGACAGACAAAGAAAAGCAGTAGCCTAATGAGTTCATACCTCTGCCACTTTGCTCTCTCCTCCTATATTTCTTGTCAATTTATTACCCATGCAGCACAACTGGTTAGCTCCCTCTGCTTACTTACTGTTCCATTTTTTGTGTATTGTATTGGTAGGGAATGTAATTAGTATTCCTGTGCTGTCTACACATTAAAATGTGTTTATAGGGATCCGCTACTATTGGATTATTTGTATAGCGTTAACTATACCTTAATTAAATAGAACTGCATTGAAGGAGTTGATGACAATATTCCTAAATATTCCATATTCTGATATTCAGGATTTTAATAGCTTGAGCAGCAAAAATTTAGAAGGATGTGCAGCAGAACTTGAATGCAGGAGCGGGTATCATGGGTAGTAATGATTTAAAGGGGCAGCAATTTACATTCCCTGTGTGCTAGTATTTCATTTCATTAAAATGTATTCCTCAATACCAACAAAATAACCATATAAATGTGCACTCCAAAAACCTGAATATTACATTATAGAATTCAGAGTGACATCATCCCTGGGTAGTAAAGAACCTGTGCAGATCAGAAATTAATACACAAAAGACATCAAAAAAACAAAATGAAAACAATATGGTTTGTGTTTCTATCTATGAGGCTGCAATATACAGGGCCACAAAGATGTGTATTCTACTGTGCATAGCGTGCCACGGGGACAGGCAATCCACTTCATTTAAATGGACTACCTAACACATGGCAGTACACAATAAGATAAGCAGGGCTGATGACAGGGTGCCTTGGGGTACAATTATTATAGCACCCCAATACACCCTGTGCACTGAGGTGCCATTCAGAGTAAAGAGCACCACAGTGCACCAACACCACAAGTGTGAACTAGAACTGTGATTAGACAGGAGTTTACCTTTATTATCAAATTAGAAAACATATTTGCTGTAATTATACCATAATTATAGGGAGTGTGAATTGTGTGTGTTGGCCTATAGTTTTCTCTAACCAAATCCTCACTCACCCAGTCCTCCAGCCATTTATTTTTAAATGTGTCAGTGACACAGAGTGTTAAATTGTACATTAGTGAGCCGGCTTCCTTAATGGTATATAAGCCTTACTTATTTTTCATAATTTCCTTTTAACAACCTCAACATCAATACCTGTACATTCTGATTTGTTATAGGCTGATGACAAGTCCTTTAAGGAAGATGTCGGTGGGGTTAATCAGGAAAGGAAAAGCTTTAGCTAAAGAAATACCAGTAAGTGGGATATTTTTGGCAAAATCCAATCAACATTAGCTGATGTGTGCAATAGGACTGTATATGTAGCACTGTTCAATGTGTGCAATGTAAATGCTGGACACCGGACAGGTATAAAGATATATTTAGACATTATATTACATAATGTAATCCTGTATCCCTATATACTGGGCAGTGCTAGGAGCCAATCAGACTCTGCTGCATGCACATGGGCTGATAAGCACAGAGACCAGAGATGGTGACTTATCAGTGTTTCTGCTTCAGTCTGCAGACTGTGGTTGGGCGGAGGCACCACTTTATTCCTGAACTCCAACAAAGAGGTATCACTCCCTTGGCTGTGAAATCTGGTGTTTAAATTACAAAACTTGGTTGGGCAAACTTAAAAAATCTATAGGAAATAGGAGGTCATATGGGGAATTCTATGTTAAACTCATTTTTTTCCAAAAACATCCTGCTTGAAATTCCACACAAAAAAAAACCTTAAATCTGAACCCCGACTAATAATAAAAACACACACTAAAGATGTTTTTCATAAATGAATACATTGTTAAATGTGTTTTAACATACAAGTGTAGGCTATGGTCAGACCGGCGGGGTGGTTGCGTTGTGGTTACCGCTGCTTCAAAGGAGATGCTACAAGTAGCTTATACTCACTGCAACTCCATGGAGAATGAATGGGGGCGGAATGAATGCTGTTTCTTCTTTTTCTGCCCAGTCACAGGGTAGAAGAGGACCTGTAACATTACTTAATTGCAGCAGAAGCAAGTCAGGTATCTTTCCCTTCTAGACAGGACTGTGCTGTTGCAGAGTTGTATCAAATTCAGCATGTATCTAGTTGTATTTAGTTGTTTTCTTGGGGTTTTATTGTACAAATCACTCATGGTGTTGCAGTTCTACTGCTGTCCGCCCATTAGCCACATAAGGAGGTCTGTAAGGTTTAATGCTAAAAAAAATCTTCTTTTTTGCTGTTTAAATATCTTTCTTCCAAGCCCCTTCAGATGGGATCATGTGGCCAATGTCCTGGCATTTTGCCAGGAGGGAGGTACATTTATCACTAATCTGGGACATATTGGGGGTGAAAACTATAAGTAAATATTCCCAAAAATTTTTTAAAATCCAGTTTTGTTTATGAAAAGACCACTATTATATGTTTTGCCCCAGTCTTTATAAATCAGCCCCCCTTAGAGGTATGATAGCTTTCAGATTCTGACATGGACTGTGGTGTCCTCGTGGCACTGGGCAGACTATGATCAAGTGGTATGCTTTACCCTGTGTAAATAGTGTTTTCTAAATGACCAGTTCCAGTCCAAAACACACACAGAAAATGTGCACTTAGCACACTGATAGACCATGATTAATGAAACTTTACAGACTGAACCTAAAATAATACATTTCTGCTAAAAATGTGGGCCGTAAAGGATCTATAAATAGAGACAATGCATATATCCCAATGAATTATTATTTACTTGTTTTTGCTGTGAACCTTTATAACTTGCAATGGGATGAGGGGGGGATGCTCACACATTTACCTATAAAGCATAATGGTGAAGCAAAGCAGGCTGGAGGTACATACTAAATATTACCTGTACCTATCTATATGGAGACCTCTTCTAACAACCCCCACCTCCACATTGAGTGATCCTATTCTTTCCACCAATGGAAGTGGACACCTTACCATCACACTTATATGATGTCTAATTCCAAAATCATGATTATTATTGTGATTATAAAATAGGTCTCTCTTGATACTAGAATGGTCTCCACGCTTCTAGGAAGGCTGTCCTGAAGACTGTGGGGGCATATGTGTGAATTGAAGCATTCAAGCAAAAATTGGGTTTCCAATGCATTCCAAACTAATTAAAGAGGGTTGAAGGTCAGGGCACACTTGAGGTCCTTCACACCCAACTCATTAGGAACATTCTGAACTGGAAAACAGCCTTCTACCAAACTGTGATCACAAGGTTGGGAGTAAAGTTTTGTAAAAAAATACTTGTAAGGCATATCACTAACATTACCCTTCCCATGAACTCCATGACATGGAGAGGAGACTATATAAGTTTGGCTATAAAGTAGATATGATGGTAATGTGCTCCTAAACTCTTTTTCATTATGTCTATTGTTTGGTAAAAATGTTTTAAAAAGGTTTTTGAATGCACTTACCTGTAAATTGGGTATTTTATAAATATAATATTACTATCTATTTTCCCTGTTTTTTTATATTTATTGTTGATTTGTGGAATGTTACGGATCTTACGGATGTTGTGCTCTTAATTAACCTCTGTACTTTTGTTATATCATGTGTTATATACATAATTTCCTCTGAAAAATAAAATAAATGAAAACTGGGTCTTTACAAGACGCATACAAGTTTCAGGCAGCTTGAAAAAACCCCTCTCAATGTGCAGGTCCGTAATACCCTGGGCCTTCAGGAAGTGGGGAAATGATTGAATGAAGCTCAAACATGAAAGAGAACCAGCAATGGAGGAGGAAACGTAAGCCTTAGGGTTGGGTTGATTTAAAAAATATATATAAAATGTTATATCTTTTGCAGAACTAATTTAAGAATATGTCATATATTCTGCCCAATGGTGCATTTAAAAGTGAAATTGTCCTTAATTCACCAACTTCATCCTCCATTCTGAAGTTACTGTGTACATGGTAAGTATCCCTCTTTATTGTACAGCACTGCAAAATATGTTGGCACTATATAAATCCTGTTTATTATTATTATTATTATTATTATTATTAATAATAATAATAATAATTATTATTATTATTGTTAATAATAATAATAATAATACTGTTACAAAAGGACTAGCCTAAAGATTTTGTTCCATTTTGTTACACATAGACATAGGCTCTTAATACCATCTAAATGAACCAAATGAGTTCAGAGTGTGAGTTGTAAAGCTATGAGGCTGGAAAGGATCCTTGTGTAGTGTAACCTTCCTCCATTCCATTAGCATTATCTCAGTCCTGCATCTTGTAGAACAAGAACTTGAGCTATCAGATGACCATGTCAAGTCTGATGTTGGTGAGATTCAGAAAGACATCAGTTTACTGCAGAAAAATAAGGATACTGTTCCCTGGAGGTGACAGAATAATAGAATGTATTTTGGAGAACATGTATTGGTGTTTTTGGCTTTTTGAGAAATAAATGTCTGCAAATGATTTATTTTGCTAACTAGCAAGTGTATTGAAAATGTGGTAGCATTTACCCCAATGTAAGCATAGCTAAACCCAAGAAAATGCTTTTATTTTAACTGTATATAAACCATACCAAAAGGGAGCAAAATTGTAATTTATTGGTACAGTTTACATACCATTTCATTTTTTAAATAAATTAGCCTCTTGATGAAGTGACTGGGGGGATTCTGAAAACCAGGCACAGGGCTGTCAACCTATATTATGGAGCTTGAAGCCTGGAGGAGAGCATGGGAATGTTCTTATCAGTGATTTGCTTGTGGCAGCATTGGAGGTCTATTTCTCTTCCTAAAATGACTGTACCCCTGATCTCAATTCCTACTCCATGCTATAGACATGGTTTAAGGATTTGGGAGTAGAGGAATTTGAGTGTCCTGCACAGAACATTGATCTCTGCCCTACACCAGGTTAAATGGGCACTCTATTAATCCTCTATTGTGTGCTACTTGCCCTTCCTTTTAGATTGTAAGCTCTTCTGAACAGGGTCGTCTCCTCCTGTGTCACTGTCTGTATCTGGCTATCATTTGCAACCCCTATTTAATGTACAGTGTTCCATAATATGTTGCTGCTATAAATTCTGTTTAATAATTATTTTTATATTTATATTTTAATAATATTTAATAATTATAATAATAATAACACAAACACATTACAAAGTCTTGTAGAAAGTCTTGCCAAAAGTGTGGAGACTGCTATGGCCACAAGGAAGAACAACTCTTTCTTTAAAGCCTTTTCAGGTATGCTCCCCCCAAAAAAACACATTAGGTGGTAGGACTTGAATTGTGTGACTGGCCACTCTGACACTGTAATGTTTAAAGAGGGAGTTACAATATTTGTCCTAGCAAAGGTTGATGAGCTGAGTATTGTAATGGGATCTGGGGTTGCAAATGAGGGAAGAAAATGTGTCACTAATATAAAAAAAAACAGTTCTTTTACCTGCTATGGCCACAAGACAGGTTCACTTTAACACAGTGAACAATATTTTGTACATGGCAGATGTAGTGTAAGTAGGATCAGCAACTCTGACTAATGCAGCTATTATTACTATCAATGGAAACAAATTCTATAAATTATGCAAAAAGTGAACAACTGGTGCATTTCCTGGAATACAGCCATGTCCTAGATTAAGAACCCCCCCCCCCCTAACATAGGACTATTTTGCAAACTGTGTATTTTACAGAGCTATACTCCCTCTTCCTGCCTAGGACTACATGATCCAGTTGTGTGTGGCTCACTTGACAATGTTCCAATCATTTATAATGAAACTGTTGCAAATTTGATGTCATTTAGTAGTTACTTTAAAACCATGCCAGACAGCAAGTAAACCAATCAGTGAATGGCTAATGCTGTCCAGTAAAACACCCAACCATGAATGAAGAGAGCTGCTCACATCTTTGGTTAGGATTTTCCTATTAAAGGTTTTTCCTAAGAGGCGTTTTCTTTATAACCAAACAGATTCAACATTTCAAGATTGATCTGAATTTTATTGATAGTTATAAGAAGCTTTGGACACTTCTTCAGCAAAATAATATTAGGTGTAGTAGCACTCAGCTACCAATCAGCATCCCTTTTCACTTGGAAAGACTTCAGCAGAGTGAATTCTGATTGTTTCATTGTTTTTGGTGGGTTGCTGCATACTGTTTTTATTCCATACAAGTACCAGCAAGGAACCTGCATAGGGCTGAAACCAGATATTTACTAAAAATAAAAATAATACATTGATTTATGCTTCCAGGTCAGTCCAAAGCAAGTGACAAAAACACAGATGTGTGTTTAGTTATCTACCTATTTAATGTACTGCGCTGCGTAATATGTTGGCGCTATATAAATCCTGTTTATTATTAATAATAATAATAATAATACCTTTAACTTAATTGGTTTCTAACCATCTTTATTTTTATTTGATTATTGGACTTTAGAGGGGGCACTGTGATCTCCTTGAGATCAGGGATGGATTTGATTGTATTACTGAACTGTAAATGTTGTTACTATTTAATGATATGGTAATAATTATTAAAGTGCTTCTTACAATGACATGCTCTGCTAATAGCTGATGTAATACCAATGCTGACCACCAGATGACAGACAGCACTATCAGAGTTCTCTGCAATACTGGAGAAGTGATTGTACATGGGGGCTAATAAAAGATTTTAATTTGGTAACAGTGAAATTTTATACTTATCAAATAAGAAAAAGAAAGAAAACAGAAAAAAAACTTCTAGCGTCTTTCAGTGCCCATTCATAGTTCTTGTGTGTATGGGAGCTGTGCTTGACCTAATAAATATTCATTCTGTTGCACTTTAGACCACTTACAGACTGCTAAACGCAAAGCGATTGCCGGCGCATCTCTAGGTCCCTTATGTGTGCAAGCTTTAAAGTGTATATAAAGGCAATTTATTTTTGTTTCGCATTGAAGAATTACAACTGACAGGTTTATATTGCTGCAGAAGTCTGCAATGGGGAGATTCACCTTCTTTGTACCGAGACAGAAAATAAAGAGGAAATCTAAAATTTTACAATTGTCACTAAGGAAAAGTTGGGACAAATTGGTGACAACTGTCTTAGATTTCTCTCGTTTTGTGTAGATTTTCTCTTGTAAATGGCATTTGAACACACTGCAATATGGTTTCATGGTGAATGATAGGTGTTTGGTATTATTATTATTATTAATAATATTAAAGAGTATTTATATAGCGCCAACATATTACGCAGTGCTGTACATTAAATAGGGATTGCAAATGACTGACAGATACACACAGTGATACAGGAGGAGGAGAGGACCCTGCCCAGAAGAGCTTACAATGTAGGAGGAGGGGGAAGTAGCATACAATAGGAGTAGTGAAGATTTTAAGAGACAGTGGAAGACGGGTAGGCAAGTTTGAAAAGATGGGGTAGCTCTAGAAAAGTCTTGGAGCCGTGCGTGTGATGAGGTTATGAGTGAGGAAGTCATTAGTAGGTCATCGGAGGAGCGGAGAGGGCGGCTGGGGGAGTATTCTTCTATCAGATCAGAAAGGTAAGTGGGACAATAACTGTGGAGGGATTTGAAGGCAAAGCACAGGAGATGAATTTGATTCTAAGGTGAAATGGAAGCCAATGAAGAGAACTACAAAGTGATGCAGCAGAAGAGAAGCGGTGGACAGGATGGATAAGTCTGGCTGCAGCAGAGCTTACAATCTAAGTTTGTTTTTCACCAAATTTAATAAATTGGAACTATAAACAAAAATTTGTGAACTGACAATCTTGTGCTGAATGTACACTGAGCTGCGTGTGCCAGGAATGAATGAACTCCTGTGTGTATTCGTGGAACGTATTCCACCCTGGCAAACCATGAAAGTGGAAGACCTGGACCCAGAAAAAGACCAGAAGAAGCGCCAGCGATAGAGTGAGGCGTGATACCACTTTATTATAAATGTTTGCAAGTAGTGAATGTGAAAATGGTTACTATGGAAACATTTGACTCCCAGCAGGTTTTTTACTCTTGCAAACACTTTAACAATGACGGTTGTCAGCAACCACCAGCCAATGGGAACGCTGCCTGCTATTTACATTGGATATGCAGCTCCGACAGGCAGCATTCCCATTGGCTGATGGCTGTAAGTTACAGCTCGATACAGCCAACTAGGGGCCTCTCTATTATTACCTACGTATTACTACCTTGGCAACAGGTATCCACCAGGATATTGTTCATCTACATAGATTTTAGGTGAATGTGCTTGTGAGTTTAGCCATCACTACTGATTTCCCGTTGTACTCCTGGGTTGGAGACAAAACAAGAGAAGGTGTAAAAATCAGTGAAAACAAGTTAGTTATGGAAACAATGCACATGTGTTGTGTTACGCTACCTAAAATCCTACATGCATATTTTTTGGTGCAGCTGATGCACTGCCTAAACACAAACACAACACATTAATGTGCAGCATACCTATGGGATCATTCCCTATGTACAATGCAATGCTGCAGTGCGATACGCAAGGGCATCAAACATTGCATAGCGAGCACTGCTGCGTGCATTTGTGCATTGTCCTACTCAGTGTCATAAATGGGCTCAGTGCTGCAATGGCTGTGGCTATCCGTTGCAGTATAACGCATGGCAATACACTTTCCTATAATGAATACAAAGCCTAACAAGCATGCACTACAGCACAGTTATAGGGTAAATGGGTCCTCAGCACAATGCCTTGCAGCATGGAGATCCATGGTGTGCACAGTGTTATAAATGATTCTGTAAAGCAGCGTGAGTCCAATATAAGACAGATACTAAATACAATTTCAGTATGAAAGGAACCTGAAATGTACAATGAAGTATTTGGTAGGTACAGCAGTAGATGGCAGCTATGGATAATGAAGCTTGCTGGCAGATATTGGGTTAACCCAGCGCTGCAGTTACCATCACCAGCAGCCACAACAAACCAGCCAGTGTGCAGGTTCTGTTCTTGCGGCAAAGAAGAGACCATTTCTGAGGGGTATAAAATCCATATTCTGTATAAGTAAATCTGTGTGCTGTGCAGTCTAGATAAAACAGATACAAGTAAAACACAAAAATAAAAAAAGTGTCTGTGCTTTCACCTAATATGACAATATGGATTCCTCATTCTTCACTCCTTTCTCTGCTCCCCCTTGTATGATTTGTTGTCTTCTGACCCTCTGTAAGGTCTTGATATAAATAGCTCATGGAGACCCCAGGGAGAAGGCGCAGTTTATATTTAGCACAAGGTTGTGGGAGTATTCATGTTCTCTGTAATGACATCATTCATTTTCACTGCAGAGAGGGCTTTCCTTGATGGGTGCCCTTTGAAATCATTTATCCTCTCCATTGTGTTGTTTAACGCCTGTCATCTGTGCGGTGGTAGGGTCACTGTCAGCAAAGGAGATTAATGACCTGCCAAATAATGAAAAACTATACATTACTGAATGCATATGTAAACACGCACATACATAGATACAAATGTGAAATTATGATGTAAAACATTGGTATATAAAGCAGCAACTTACAATATATGCCCAAATTTGCTAGGATGCATTATTATTTAGAGCTGAACTCCTAACTAAATACATACTAAATATTCTCTACTTCCTTATGGTAATATTGGGAGCCACTTCTTTAAAAAAATCATTAATTGTATGAAGAGAGACAAAAGAAAAAGGTTTTGGGCTACAAAATTTAGGTGATATATTTATTTGTTTTTATATATTTTTGATTCATACATAATTATATTAAACACATTTCATGTCATATCCCCAGTCCTGGTACAATTTCACAGGACTGGGATATTAGTACTAGGCAGAAGTACTCTAACAAGGTAAGAGTTTATGGCTGTATTAGCCGTATAAGCTCCGACGTGTTTCGCCACATTTGGCTTCTTCAGGGGTATGATATTGTGAGGACTATGATTAGTGAGAACTAATTCATTCCCATGAAAAAAAATCCTATTGTTATTGGCTTATTATACATTGATGGGGCTGTATAAAATAATTTAAACACTGCATAATACTAAAATACATAAATACAAAAGCAATTAAATGAAATAACTTAAAATTTACCCTCACTTTACCTTGCTGAGAAGAGTCGAGTACCTACTAGGATGGTGCTGAGAAGGGAGGAGGAGGAGATGTTATGTAATTCACAGAGAGTTATAGCGCGGGTTGTTCACTGAATGGTAGCAACTGGCGTACTGACGCTTGTGGGCAGTTGCTGCTTTGTCTCGAGAGACGTAAATAAGGGTAGCGCTTGGGGTTATAACTCATTTTGACCCATACAAGTTCTAGCACAAAGGTTGTATACCAAGCAAAGGTTGTATACCAAGCAAAATTTTTTGTGTCCAAACAGGACTTATACCAAGTTGGACTTATTCCAAAGCGGACTTTTACCGAGGTACCACTGCATGTTGGAAAATACAGTTCAAACACAAAATTAACAAAAATAATAGAAATGTTTCCCACGTGAATATAATTTAATTTTATTCTCCACCAGCATCAACCACAGCTGAAATCACTTAATTAACCTCTTTGTTTTATGGTTACAATCTTTATTACTGGTGTTCGTCATTCAAACGTACGTAAACCTCCTTGACATTACCATAAACCAACAATACTATTAACGGTCTATTGATACTTATGTCCAATAAAACTATTAAGCCAGTATTTGATATCCCTATATATCATTTGCATGAATGTATCATTTTAGGCATGAGTATATATGAAGTCAAGGGTATATATATATTTATGTATATCTCACTAGTATATATTAAAAACTTGTTTTTAAGCATATACAGATATGCATATATATTTTTATTTTTGTGTTTCAACTGTATTTTCCAGCAAATTTTGTTTTGTTGTTCGTTTTGAATTTATATACAGACCCTACAGTTCTCACAATATCATACCCATGAAGAAGCCAAGCGTTGCGAAACGCGCCAGGGCTTATATGACTAATACGGTCATATACTCTTGTGTACTTCTGTACTTAGTAATATTATCCCAGTCCTGTGAAATTGTAACAGGACTGGGGATATGATATGAAATGTGTTTATTATAATTATGTATGAATCAAGAGTATATCAATACATTTGAGCCTAAAACCTCTTTCTTTTGTCTCTCTACATACAATTAATACATACTAAATAAACTCATACATGGCCTGCAATACAGGACAAAATATTTGTGTTTAGATCAGTTTTTCTCAACCGGGGTTTCTCCAGAGGTTGCTAGGGGTTCCTTGAACATTGAGCAGTTTGTGACTTTTATGTCAGTTTCTATTGACACCAATGGCTATCTGTAAGGGGTGACATTCTTCCCACTGTCAAGCAATGTAAGAGGTTTTTTAAAAACACCCAAATATACTATGAGCTGTGGATATAGTAATTATAGTAGGGTTTCCCTGATGAAAGTTATTTCCAGGGGTTCCCCATGTAAAAAAGGTCATAAAACACTGGTTTAGACAGTTGTGTGGTCCTCGTACCCTACCACACTGCACACCCAGGGTTTGTGCCTTCAAGGCCATGTCACTGAGCCACGGACGTGCAGGTAAGGTAAGTGGGTGGTGGAGCCATGTTGATATAATTAAGAAACAGGAATGATTTGCCATGAATTTTTTTAGTGGCTTGAAGACAATTCCTCAATGGAAGCCACCACCAAAGGTCGATGGAAAGTTGGATTGTAATGTTCTTGGCATATGTTCAGAGCTCCAACAAAATGATCCAAGATGGCTACATTTGAAAAAAAGTGTATAAAAGGTCAATGTGTGTAGGGGGTCATGAGCCGATATTTTGTAAGCAGCAATCTGTGAAACTGACTTGATTACTGTGATGAGAGCTAAACAGCCCAATGGAATGTGGTTTGGGCTGGGTAACTAAAGTGACAGACTTTAAACAATGAGCATTGGCTTTGAGGTGCAAAATATGCATTTCCAAATAGTTGGGAAGCATTAATGGAGCAAGGTAGCAATGCCATAGGCTACATGCCATAAGATAACTTCACACCTAGTAATTCTGTCAGTGGTAAGTGTTTGCTCTTTCTTTCTTTATATAAATATAGTTAAGTCCATAAATATTTGGACAGAGACAACTTTTTTCTAATTTTGGAATGAAACCACTCAGATGCGGTTGAACTGCAGACTTTCAGCTTTTTATTCAGAGGGTTGAACAAAAAGATTGCATAAAAATGTAAGGAACTAAAGCCTTCTTTTTACACAATCACTTCATTTCAGGGGCTCAAAAGTAATTGGACAATTGACTCAAAGTCCATTTCATGGGCTGGTGTGGGCAATTCCTTCATTATGTCATTATCAATTAAGCAGATAAAAGGCCTGGAGTTGGTTTGAGAGGGGGTGTGTGTGCTTGTATGTAAAAGATTTTGCTGTGAAGAGATAACATGCGGTCAAAGGAGCTCTCCATGCAGGTGAAACAAGCCATCCTTAAGCTGCAAAAACAGAAAAAAAAATCTAAGAAATTGCTGCAATATTAGGAGTGGCAAAATCTACAGTTTGGTACATCATGAGAAAGAAACAAATCACTGGTGAACTCAGCAACGCCAAAAGACCTGGACGTCAATGGACGACAACAGTGGTGGATGATTGCAGAATCATTTCCATGGTAAAGGGAAACCACTTCACAACAGCCAACCAAGTGAACAACACTCTCCAGGAAGTAGGCGTATTGATATCCAAGTCTACCATAAAGAGAAGACTGCATGAAAGTAAATACAGAGGGTGCACTGCAAGGTGCAAGCCACTCATAAGCCTAGTTTATGCCATTATGTTAATTTATTACAGTATTTTGTACTGTACTGTACTTTTCTTTGTACTGTACAAACAGTTATAATAAATATTTTACTACACTGGTACAATTTGGTTCAGAATATTTTTTTCTTGTTTTCCCTTCTCTGAAAACCTGGTGCGTCTTATAGTCCAGTGCATCTTATGGTCCGAAAAATACGGTATATATATATATATCTCAGCTACCCCCCTAACTTGATGCTTGAAAAAAAAGAGAGCAGCAACACATTAATAGGGTCATCCTTCTGCTCTCCCCTCTTGCAAATATGTTCCCTGTCCAAGGCTGACAGCACGATGCAGAGCAAGAAAGCCTGAAAAGCTGTAGATTTGAAAGAGTTGAGCATTTACGGGTTCATGCATCACAAAGAAATGAATGGATTTGTTCTCTGGTGGCTGCCCGGAAGTAATAAACTCCCGTGCACATGCATGGAAAATTGTCACTTCACTCTGGACAATCAAGATGGCCTAAGACATGAAGAAAAGAGTTAAGAAGCTGGCAATAAAGTGAGAGAAGGTGAGTTTTGTTCTTTAAATGTTGGGATAGATATATTAGCTATGCAAGGAGAGCATTGCTTTCAATAAAATGGTCGATCTATAGATTTTCATTGGGGTAAGAAACAGTAAAGCACAATCATTGTTTAGAACTGCAAAGCAGGAAGAAGGATTTTCATATAAAAGAAATATGGCAGTGCCAATATAAATACATACACATTTTTACAATTTATAAATAGAAACACAGTAGGTTTCCAATGCTATCTAAACACGTCAGATAGCTGACCTGTACAGCGGTTTTCCAAAGTTGTTCATCAATCCGCCACAGTGGAATAATAAATGATTGCTCAGGAACTACTGCTGTGTTGAAGGAGTAAACAAAGGGGTGCTACTAAATTGTTCACCCCCCTCCCCCATAGAACAGAATGGATCTGTGTGTACAGCTTTCTCATTTATCTGTCAATGGAAACGATTACACAAGATAATTTCCTGCAACAATAAAACTATGTACATAAACATAACCTCTATTACACCTATATCTAAAATATTAATAAAATGATGCACATTTCTTTTAAGTGTGTTGTGTTTTTGTAGTAGTCCTGCTTTTCTATATATAGATCATTGACATCTGACTTGTGTAAATTTGCAAGTATAAAACAATATGTATATGATAAGACAAAGATGTGACAAAATTGAGAAGATAAAGAGGTGCCTCTTTATTTTTAGTTTATTAAGTCTGAAACTAGCTTATTAAGCCTTTATTATTTAGTGAATAAAAAGAGATTTTGCACATTATTTAAAATGCATAAAAACGTAGAACATTCCCCATAGCACAATAAAAATGCCGAATTGTGGGATTTTAGTATATCTGACAATAACCCATCTCCAGTGGCTGGAATTGTTGATACATGGTATTGTATAATCATTATTTTTTTTTTATAAATTAATCATACACACCTTAATATTCTTTCCAAACTCTTAAAGAGGCACTTTATCATTGGTAGAATTGTATATAAAGAGTGTTTTCATTGTATGGGTGGCCCCATTTGTCCTTTCACAGCACACCTGCAGAGCAGAATGTGCAGAAGTTAAACCGAGAGTGGAAGTCACAAGTTAAGCTGTTTTGTATTTGTTGTGGTCAGCATTTTATAACAGCAAGAGAGAAAGACAAGACACAGTGTACAGATTGCTGAATCACTGCTCTCCCTAAAACACTTTCCTTACTGTGTGTCTGAAAATCAGAATTATAGACACAGGCTGTATATTACAGCCCAATTCTGAGCTCTGCTCATTGTCTTCTCCCTTTCTTCCCTATACCACTACTCTGGAGACTCCAGACATGTATTTAATGCATATTTGTTTCCATACATACATTTATAAATGTCTTTATGCCAATCATCAGATATGCAAGATTCTGTGCTCATGGCAGTTTTGTAATGCTAGAGCTGCAAAAAATGGATGTAAGCCATTGTATTCTGCAATAAGGGCACTACAGGGTTTGATTGTTACTCCACAATGCTAGCACATAGCACTGCAGCGTGAGAACAGAAAGCAGCAATTTTTACTAAATAAAAAAACATGCATGATTACGGGACACTAGCATTAAAAAAGGTTTGATGATTCGATTTTAAGTTAGATAAACCATTACTAGCAATAGAATGGTAAATCCATCCAGAAAATATTACAATTTGCGACGATTGGCTGACCAAATATTGGTAAAGTTGGTGTCCAGTGGAGGTAATCAGCTACTGATTTACCTATCCCTGTAAGCAGGACACCTATCAGAATTTCTGGGTCCCGTACTAGATAAACTTTCTGGATGGTTAAGAGTTCATCATTGCAAAAATTAGGCACTTTTGAAGACAACTCCCACCTAAATGACATTGGAACAAGTACAGGGCCATTAAAAAAGAGATTGTGCTCACAATCATTGATAGCTGTCCAGCATTGCTATTTATCTAACTTATAAAAGATTAAATTGATATAGATTAATATACAGCACTATTATTTGTTTGTGATAGAGACTTTTTTTAACAAGTAACTCAGACGCGTCTATATGACTGCACATAATTATCCAGGTCAATAGGAACATTTGGTTCCAAAACCTGTAAAAGTTTCAAAGTAAAACTTGTTTTTAACAAACCACAAAAACAATCACTGATGTTTCCTGTGAATTTTGTTTGGATACCTTTGTAACTTTTTTGTCTTGTTAGCAGCTGTATGATTTTATATCTCAAATGCTTTGTAATGGAACAGCCAAAAAATAAAAAAAATTGGCATTCTCATTTCCTACGTGTCCTTCTTTCCTGAAGTTGTCTGGCGCTACAATGTGCTAGGCTGACAGCTACCATCAAGTCAAGATAGAACAAAAGAACTACAGAGGTGGTGCACACACCAAACTATAGAGAAAAGCGCCTATGGGGTTTATATTGCAGATTTCTATTTTTTTCTTTGCGATTTTTAGCTCCATTAAGATAATAAAAAAATGTCCCCATAACTCTAATCTTAAAGAAATACAACATATATTTTATTTAAAATACCAAATAAATATTCTTAAAAAAATTTCAGAGCCAGAAAAGACATAAAAAGATGATTCATGAAAAAGTGGAAGTAAAGCTATTAAGTGAATTTCTAATGTCCATACCTACCGTATTCTACATTCTGCACCGCTTGTTCCGCACCAACATGCCAAATTGTAACTTCAGATAAGCAGGGTCCTCCTCATCTCCTGTATCAAAATTTGTACTGCTCTAAGTAAGTTTGTATTTTGTACTGCCTTTTATGTACTGTAAACTGTATGTATAATAGGTTGCCATTTAATAAAAAAAGATAATAATAGTAATAAGAAATATTTAATATGAGTGCACAACACTTAGGTAGCTGATGTTAAATATGAAATGGTAAACTTGAGCTTTCAGGAGGAAACTCACATGCATACTGTAACATTTAGAGCTCCAAACAAATCTCCACTTTCTGCACATGCATCAGTTTCCAAGGTCAGCGGTGTTATGCCAATCTGGCAGGGTACTAAATGCGCGCCAGGAGTAATCTACTGCCTCAGAAAATAAGAAGCTGTTAGGAAGAGGCTGCAATTCTTCAGACACTGTTAAATAATTCTGTTTAAAATGCTGCAGATTCCTCAAATCAATGGGAATGTTTGGTGCACACATTTTTGAATAATAATGGTAATGTAATTGCAATCATTTTTAATGCAACACAAAGTGAAGTAATTTACTGCAGTGCATGGCAAGTTACCTTCACCCTATGACCATCCATAGTGTGCACCACAAGGCACAAACGCATATGCTTCATACAAAGTGTTGCCCTGCACTTAAAAAGAAAACATATACAACCTATTTCTTGAATGGGCTTAACACAACGCAACACATATACATGGAAGCTGTCATTTCTGACAAGGGCTCTTATCCTTCACTGTCAAGATAGAGAATGACCAGAACAAGTGAACATATTTACTACCACAACACACACTAATGCACCTGTTCTATGTGAAGAGCATTGTGGTGCACTGTACAGTACACTGTGATACACAATGTACTGTGTACCATTCATAATAGATTGGCTCCCCTAACGCAACACCCTTAAATGTGAATCTGCCTATTAAGTCAATGAATGGAATATTCCTGGAAATGATCACTTTCAGAGAGGGTACATTTTATATCATGGGTTACTAAACTGAGAAAGACATGGCAGGTTCACTTTAAAATGGGATGATTTGGTGCATGGAATGAGCAAACAACTGTAATCCAAAATTGTGACTTTTCTGAAATTGTCTTTAATTGTTAGATCAATAAATGACTTTTATTTTGCGTATAGCGGAGGTCACGCTTACTTATGTCACACTGACAGTTCCCAGATATTGTTTATGTGTTACCACGGCAGTAGACGGTGCACAGCAATTCCTTGAGACTGTTCCCAAGATGGGACATCAAGGAAACAACAGATTCCCACAGCCAAGAGAACAGTAAGCAGACAGGGGAGGATTAAAAGAAAAAACAAGGTTTTATTAAAGTGCTCCAAAAAAATGTTGTATTCTGAAAACTGCATGGGGTTATTATTAGTAATGAAGGCGTTGGATATATTCATTTTTTGGGGGCACATGTGGGCAGCAAAGGTGGCAGTTACAGGGCTAAGACAAAGCATATAACATTGTGGAGGGGCACTTGCTAGGTGATTACACTCTCTACTGGCATTATCAACAGGCAATAAAATTATGTTGGGCTTAGAAACTCAAAACCTCTGTGTGATGGCTAGCAACAAACTATAACATATATCTCAATTTTTATTTTGACCTACAGTTTACTTTAAGATAGGACTAATGTACAGAACATTACAATAAGGTTTGGCTTGTGACTTGAAATGCTTCCTCCTGCCTGCAGCAAACTGATGACTTCATTGCATCCTATGCAAAGTCACTGGACGGGAGAGGAAGGAAGAAGAAGAAATTAAATGCTTCTCTATTATATAACATGCCAAGAATGTATTTTTATAGATGCTATTTACTGAATGAGCCACTGTTCAGTTGTATGTAGAAGTGAGGTGGAGGGAGGGGGCCAAACAGAAGGCACACTGCTGCGTCCTTCCCTATAGAAAACAACAGCATTCCTCCCTGGTCTGTCGGTCTGGTGGGCTGCTACACATCAGGAGATCACTATGCAAATATTAGATTTTCAGCAGAAACGATCACAGTTGTTCATCTCGGGTGACAATTTTCCAGCATCCTTAGGCTGTGAACATACATTCAATTGTCATCAATTTCAGCAACAGATGAAGGAATCAGCATTGTACGCACAGCACTGTTCTGTTCTACGAAAAGAGGAGAACAGTGAGCGACACCCCGCTATGCTCTTTTCCATTGACTTCTATATTGGTCGTTCCCGATCAGGCAGTGATGGATCCATCCTGAGAGATCCATGAATGATGGTGAGCGACAACTGTACATGTCAGATTCTCTCCCAAGACGAGCACAACCATTCATCATTTGATGTGTGGGCATAGCCTAGAGTCTCAAACCAGATGAGTTGTAGCTCTACTCCTCAACCACCACCCAAATAACCTAATACATGGAGAACAGATGTTCTCAGTACACAAATTTCAGTTACAAACTTCTAAAACAAAGTTTGAAAGGAGCTCAACTTACCTAATAAGTGCAAACTTTGCCTAACCAGACATTGTTTAGCTAACAGGAAGAAAGGGGTAGCAAGGAGACAGCTTTCATGGTCCACTACTGTAAGTGGCAGAAAGTGAGTTCAGAACAAAGTTCAGCGAAAGAAGCAGCAAATGTACTGTATGTAGAACAGAAGTTCCAGAAGTAGCCTGGCAAGTGGGCCTAATTTAAACGCCTCCAGGACTGGAGAAGGTAGACTATCATGGGACAACCTAGTAGATCCAGCAAACCTGGAATAGATCCCTTAAATCGTTTTCTATTATTTGGCAAATGTTTTGTTTCATGGACCAGAACCATTGCAGGTTTGCTGGATCAACTAGGTTCATCCATGATAGTTTATATTTGTGTTTCTTAATTTTTTTTAACATGGGGGAACCTTTGAAAAAACTTTAGGTCTTCCAGAAACCCCTACTATATTTACTACATCTACAGCTTACAGAATATTAGCATGCTGGTCAGTGGAAAGAATGATTCTTCCATTGCTGGCCAGTTGGAAGAATATGACTCTTACAGATAGCCAAAAAGATCATTAGTGTCACTTACACTGACCCCAGAAACTTCTCATTGCTCAGGGAACCCCTAGAAACTTCCAAAGGAACCCTGGTTAAGAAGCACTGGTCCATCTTTTCCAAACTTGGAGAGCTTTAATAAATCAAGCTAGATGTTTTAGCAAATCCCAGTAAAATCCAGAGATGTTTTAAATCTGCATTGAAGAAATTAGGTTTAGAAGTAGAGTTTTCCTTTAATCAAGGCAAACTAAAGAGGAAGAAAACATGCAGGCCAGAGCCTATGCTGGAAGCATTGTGGTAACATCACCAGGCCGGGTTAATGTGCTTTATACTCCTGATGCAATTATTTGTGAATCTAATGCAGTTGCGATCAATAAGAGAATCTTTGAAGGTATGTGGATAAATTACTCATGAAACAAATCATGCTCAGCCAGCACCTTCTGTCCATTTTACTAAAAGGCCTTGTGTATGATGAAGGGACACGAGGATGACATCACTTCTGTCCTCACCACGCCAACCTTTACCACCAGTGTCTCTTCAGGATTCTTGGAGCAAATACCCCGATCAATAGTGCGGCACGAATTAATACATATTCCAGTCATAAAGGAGAATGAAGTAAATGTGAGGACTTGTAATAAGTTTTATAAAATGTTCAAATATACATACACCCAACTTCAGCTTGGCAAAAAAAAGAAAATGTGAGTGTGCACCATCATTAAAAAAAAATAGCACCAACTGCAATATTTAAACACTGAAATCTTCAAATGGCACCCACCAATATTTAACCCAATTCCTAACAGCTCAGAGTGTCAAGACATCATCTACTGCCCAACTTGTGCCCAAGTTGAGCACAGTAGAGTTTGCAGTAGACTCCTGCAGTCTAACAAGTCTAAAACCACACCGTTAGCTGCTTTCCAGCATATCTTCAAGAGCAGCAAACCGAACAACAGGTCAAGTGTTTGCACACGTTGCCTTTGTATTTGTGGTTGCAGTGCAAGGCCTGAGGCAACATGTTTCATCCAGGTACTGTGCTGCAACCCCATCACAAATGCAACCATTTGCATCCTACCTGTCTGTCCGCTCCTTTCAAGTTTCTTTCAATGGTATTTCTTCCTCTCTTACTCTCCTCCCTGTTGGTGTTTCCCAAGGGTCAGTCCTTGGACTGGTTTTCTTTTCTCTGTACACCTCCTCTCTCGGTAGTCTCATATCCTCCTTTGGCTTACAGTACCATCTGTATGCTGTATGCTCAAATTTATCTGTCCACCCCTGACCTGTCTCCTTTAGTCCTGGACAAGGTTTTATGCTGCCTGGAAGTCATCTCATCATGGATGGCTGGCAGGTTTCTGAAACTCCACCTGGATAAAACCGAACGCATCGCCATCCCCCCTTCACATTCCAAATCTCTCCTGACATATTTCTAACTGTTAATAACACTGTTTTTTTGTTCCTCGCCTCAGGCACGTTGTCTTGGCTTCACCTTTGATTCTGCCCTCTCATTTACACCCCATATTCGGAACATTTCCAGGTCCTGTCACTTTCACCTACGCAACATCTCCAAAATCCACCCAACCTGTCCCCTGAGACCACCAAACTCCTTGTACACGCTCTTATCATCTCTCGTCTATACTACTGTAACAACCTCCTCTCTGGTATTCCTCTAACCCAGGGATAGGCTGACTATGGCCCCTGGGCCATATGGGGCTGTTAGGCTTTTTTATCCGGCCCGTTGAACACTCTCTGCTGGATCAGGAGAAGGACCTCGCTGGCAGCAAGGCGGAGGGATGCCTGGTGCCCCTCTCTTCTTGCAGCTGGCATGATTCATCATCTCATCGTCCATGCCGGGATGAGGCTCGCTGTCTTCTGCCCGGTAGCGCCATGACCCCCAGGTATATTCATAGCATGCACCAACCCCCCAGCAAGCTTAGCCTGCTCATCTCCCTGGGGCTGCCCAAGCTCCAGGCTGGCTTGGTGTCCGCTCACTCTGCTAGATTCCTCCCTAATCCCCAGGTCCGTTATGTCCCCCCCTCCCTGGGTAGGTGCAAGGACTGTGTGTGGGCAATGTGCACCCTTATGCCAATTCAGGGATGCCCCTACTGGTCGTCTACTGCACAGCTACTAGCAGAGCCAGCAATCCTCATAATATTACCTATATATATACATCTATCTACTTTTATTGTATGGCAAAACTCCTATTGTTTCATTTTCTTTATAATTTTTCACTGATTTTTAAAGCAGAACTAAATTGAAAATAAAAAAAAACTCACTGACCTACTTGTCCCTAGATCCCTGGATCCCACCAGAGATGTCAATGCGGGGGGGCCGCACCGGCCAGAGCCGCGGACCATGTACCCTGTACAAATCCTAGGCTCGGAGAAGTGGATGGAACAACCCACCCACTCTCCCATCACAGGCTCAGATCTGCTATGGGAGAGTGGACGGGGTTATGCCATCATGAGGTCACGTTCAGTGACACCCGTCTCAGTGCTCCATCCATCTGATCCTGGCCCGGCCCCTCTGGAAAATTTTAGAACTTATTGTGGCCGCTGATTTAAAAAGTTTGCCCACCCCTGCTTTAACCCGACTCTCTCCTCTACAATCTAATATGAATTCTGCAGCTAGACTCATCCGTCCTTCCCACGGCTCCTCTTCCGCCACATCTCTTTGTAGTTCTCTTCATTGGCTTCCATTTCACCTTAGAATCAAATTTAAGCTCCTGTGCTTTGCCTTCAAATCCTTACACAGTTCTTGTCCCACTTACATCTCTGACCTGGTTAAAAAATACTCCCCCAGCCGCTCTCTCCGCTCCTCCAATGACCTACTAATGACTTCCTCACTCATAACCTCATCACATGCAAGGCTCCAAGACTTTTCTAGAGCTGCCCCGACTCTCTGGAATGGTCTTCCATGTTCTATTTGGTTTGCTCCTACTTTCTGCTCCTTTAAAAGAGCACTCAAAACCTATCTTTTAAAACTTGTCTACTGTCTTCTTCTGTCTCTTAAAACCCTCACTACTCCTATTGTATACTACTTCCCCCTCCTCCTCCTGTGTAACTGGCAGGGTCCTCTCCTCCTCCTGGTAACTGTCTGTGTCTGTTTGAAATCCCTATTTAATGTACAGCGCTATGTAATATGTTGGCGCTGTTTAATAATAATAATATAATAATAATATTAATATTAAAAAAATAATAATAAACTGTGGTTCACATCTGTTCCCACAGAGTTGAAGGGGAGCATATGGGACTGTGGTTAAGCCATTCAGAACAACGCTGTGGTTTACCCCAAGTCTGAAAGAGGCCCTAATATTAGTATAATTCTGATGCGGTGCAGGAGCAAGGATCTTTATTGATCGCAGATAACATCTAAAATAAACAGTGGTAATGGCCTTGAGCAGAACCAGGACTGAAGGAGCTCACATGGAGGAAGACAAAAGTACAGTGAGTCAGAAACTGTGTGCACTTACTTTTTTGTGTAGCTTGCCATCCAAAATGTTGCTGAAAAACACCTGGAGACACCTGGAAAAAAGTTTGTCTTTTTTAGGATTTGTGTACTCCCATTGGGGTTTACCTTCACTGCCTATCGCCAGACAATGCCACCCGTACAAAATGTGAAAAGGAAACGAAGGCAGCAACAAAGTAATTTTAGTAAAGTAGGGGAGGGTTAGAACCTTTGTCAATTGTTGTATTGTTAAGAGAACACAGAAACACAAGAGGTGCAGGAACACTTGAGTTTGAAACCTCAAAAGTGCAATCCCGGTTAGACTCCAACAAACAGATATAAAAAGGGTCACAAAAACATATTGTGAAAGAGTTGAAAATTTATTGTTCCAAAGCAACAAATACAGCCAACACATTTATCAACCCACTAAAATTCCGGGGCCTGTTGTTTGGGTGCTGTTCAATATTTGGCGCACTTAATGTCAGATGATCTTTTACTCTTGGGCTCAGCCCCCAATAATCTTTAATATGCACCTGCAGTTGTTGGGTATGGTGAGCAGCCAGTTCCTTCTCAACTCTCCAGCTCTAAAAATTAAGTTTAGGATTATTGTTACAGATGTCAGTACCAATCATACTACCTATAGTTTCTTCTGGTGATAATTACCAGTGACAATGCCAGAAGTGAATAGAACTATGAATAGCAATATATAGTTGGTATATATTAATAGCAATTAAAACAAAAAACAATGTAAATGGATTTTCACCACACATCAATACTTATACTTGTATTCTGTATAAGCGAGTTTTAATAAAGGTAAACCCAAAGAACATTTCCCACTGGATGATGGGCCCTTCACAAAGAGGAATTAATGATAAAATTGGTTGAAAGCAGACCTGGACTGCACTACTAGTGGTAGAGGTGCTAGAAAGGGCCACATGATTCTTTAAGCAGGGCTTTTAATATAAGATCAAATGACTGACTGAGTAGTTTTCAGTTTCAACTTAAGTTCTCTTTTAAGCCAAGTACATTTAGCTTTCTTTTACATGTATCAATTTACTAAATGAAGTTTGTTATGTTCTGAGTTATCCCCTCTGGGACTGACTACAATGGGGTCCTAATGATATGCCTTCGGTCCCGGATGAACGTATGGATCCAACCTTTGTCCGAAATAAGTGCTTTCATCTTGTACATTTGCTCTTTCCCTTATGTATTCTTCTTTCCCCCCTGGGCCCTAACATTGATTCCACGGTCAAAGTAATAATTCATCTGAAACTTGCACTTGTGCATAAATTAACTATTTAATAAGCAGACCTTACCTCAAAAGCCATTACTTGTGCATTAAAATGATGTGCAGTGCATAATTTCTGCTTGGTTCTAGTTGACGTGGGAATTATTACTGTAAAATAGCAAGCAGTTTACAACCAGAGATTTAAAGAGAAATTACTGGGTATTTTGTTTTTTTAATGTTGTATTGTTTGTGTATTATAACAATAATGTTATTTTTCATATTCAAGTATATTGTGTTCATTTTATTATTTTGTATGATTTATTATTGTTCATTTGTGCCTTAAAAGTAGCATTATATTTTTAGCTTTTCTATATTTTATTTGTCTGTGTACGGTATAACACTTTGTTCCATGATACTGATGATGTTCCATTTTAAGTGTATTACACAGCAGCAGTGGAACACAGGGTTAAGCTGTTTCTCAGAAGAGGGAGGAAGGGATATTAAAATGCAGGCATTACACAGCCGGAAACATGCTGTCTTACACAGGCATCTTAATCATCCCATGTGAGTTCCTTCAAGAGCAGGACAGGTGCATTAGTTTTACGGCGCTCAGCAATAAAACCTCTTTAGTATGCACTGAGGCATTTGGGTGTCAGACATTTCAGCTGATTTTATATCTTAAGAAACATCTGAGATGTTGGCAAATGCTCATCCCTAATTTTTTTAAAGGAGTAATTCCAGTTAGGATAAAAAGAAAACTCACATAGCGTTAGCTTCTGTATGCTTTTTTGTTCATCATACTGGCCCTGATTTATTAAATCTCTCCAAGACTGGAGAAGACAGACTATCCAGGTTCACTCATGATAGCCTGTCTTCTCAAGTCTTGGAAAGCTTTCATTAATCTGTGTAATGTTGATGCAGAACTTTGCTAAAGAGAAGTTTCTTTTCTTGATGTAGGCAGTGAGCTACACTATTTAAGGCAGGAGTTGGCAAACATTTTTGGACTACTAGGCCATTTCAGGAGGTCAAGAAGGCACACTAGGCCAGAAGAAACAAGGTGTCCAAGTTGTTTTCCAACGTGATTGCAAGCGAGCAGCCTCAGTCTTCTGCTTATCCGCAGTGTGGTCTCTGTACGCGTGCATGTGCTTGGCTTCGAAATTCCCTTTGAGACTCCACTGCTTGAAAGTGCTGTTGGTGTCGTTGCACACTAAACACAGGGCTTTGTTGCCGCGTTGGACGTAGAATAATTCGTTAGTCCATTCGGGGTTGAAGACATGTTGTACGAGGTCAACCTTCCGGAGACGGGTAGCTGCGCGTTGCTTCTGCTCTTTAGGCTCAGTAATTGGGATTACTGTGTGGGAACTCGATGATATCGGGGGAACTCAAGATAACGCGACAATTCATTTAGACCGGACTGAAATACTGGCTAGGCCGTATCAAGGCCTAAGGGCCGGAGTTTGCCTACCCCTGATTTAAGGCGTTTTCTTTCTGTACTGTACTCTGGTCCTTATTCATTGGAAAACAACATCATAGAAAGCCCTGGAGTTATAGTTCTACTGAATTTTTGGTGGAAATCAGCTAGAAAAAAAATGTGATACATTAAAACTAAGTCAGAACTTGGGATCTCCAAATAGAGAATAAGCTTTGGCGAGCTCAAGCTCAGCAGAGGGTATGTCAGACCTCTGTGATTGTGTGATTGAGTGATCACTGCTTCCACACAGAGCGCAAGGGTCCATGAGCACCATGCCTGCCTGTGCCACGTTTAATTTAAAGTTAGCACTATTACACACAAATTAGGATTTATCAATGGAAGTGCTGCTGCAGAGAGAGTTGTCCAGCAAAAGTGACCGTGGGATAAAGCATATTGCACTACTGCTGGTGTTTATAGCGGTCAGTTTTTATTCATGTGTTTTAAAACATTCCTCAAACAGAAAAATGTAATTTCCCCAAAAAAATATTGGGCATTAGTGTGTTATTACATTTTAAAATGACATGTCATGTCCAAATGACCCAGTCTATGGGATGACAACAGAGTTGCAGAATATTCACAGAAACCAGTGTTGTCACCCTGGTAATAAAAGTGTATTATAATGAATGTTACAGGGTAACTCTTCTCTG
>NC_092859.1:33478852-33511187 GCF_032062135.1 Pyxicephalus adspersus
CAACTACCTAAAGCCCTGGTATGTAATATATTGCTAATATATTTTCTATCCCCCTTACCCAAGTTACTTACAGCAAGACTCTGTATTTTTTCCATGCCACTACAAATCCAATTCCCATAATTCTGTGACTGTATCAGCACACTGCTTCATTGTCTCACATTGCAGAGTAGTTTGCTTTCATTGCATGACTGTATTTACCTTTCTGATAAAATGGAAAATGAACAGGGAGAGGGTGTCATCTGGTGGCTGAACAATCAGAGGGCACTGTATGCATTCAGACTTTCTAACAGGAGAACTTCTTTATACCGGTAGTTGTATATTAGTTTTAGTGTTGCTGATCCACAATGGGAAAGCTAAGGTATCAAAAAATAAAATGCTGAAAAACATGTAAAGCATGTGCAGAATATAATGCAAGGGGTATGGCAGGAAATAGTTTGAGAATGGCAGTATGTTGAGCTAAGAAGTCAAGGCTGGTTTTAGATGAATTGGGGCCCTAGGCAAGAATCAAAATTGACTCCACTTGGCTGCAATAGAGCACACCATTGTGATAGAGTACAGAATACTTTGCTCCCCATGTTAGTTAACAGTTTAAGTAAAACAGTCTATACATGTTTGGGCAGGGGGAGTAACAAATGCTTTTGGATCAGTGTTTAGTGGGAGTAACAAAATGCTCAGACATAAATGAGCGCAATAAATGCCCTAGGAATAGTGCTTAATAGGATAAATAATACATACCCCAATGTGAGTCAGATTAAACCCTACTCTAGCGTAGTCAGTGGTAGGGCCTTCCCATTGCAGTGACCAGACTACAGTCAACCAATGGTCCATAACTTGTCCAAGGGTTTAAGTTCCTGGGGTGGAGCGAACCCTTGGCAATTTCCCCACTCGAAATCCCAGCCCTGAGAAGAGTAGTAAGGTTTTAGCAGAATGACTTCTTTTAAGCTTTTTGCAACACTGTCAACCACTGTTAGTTACAAAAAGTTTGCAGGTTTTATAACCTTCAGTTTGAAATCTTCCACAACATTTTATTGGGATTCAAATCAGGGCTGGGGCTAGACTAGTCCGTAACCCCCATTATCTTCACTGTAAGCTATTCTGTGATGGATTTGCTATTATGCTTCAGGTCATTATGTTTGGAAAGATCTATTTCCACCTTAATTTTCAACTTTTGGACAGATAGCTTCACATTCTCATCAAGTACACTAATATATGTTGCTAAATATATAGTTGACTAAATGACCCTATGATACCCAGACCCTAAAGCAGCAAAGCAACCCCAAACCATACCATTTCCACCATGATGCGTCACAGTTGGTATGAGGCTCCTAAAATGCTGTCTTCAATTTGTGCCAAATTTATAATCCTAATTCTGCCATAGACAACTCTACCTTCCTTTTTCAGGTGATGGCACATTGTTCCTATATTGCCTGGTGTATATGTTCCATAACTAACTGTAGACCTGCTTCTTTTTTTAACTGCAAAAGCTTTTTTAGTGGCACAGTTCCTATGCTTTTTAATTGTGTCCAATCTATGATCCTGATTGTAGATATATGCACTTTGACACAAACTTAAAAGACTTACTTGACACCCAATTCCGGTGCTGTAGAATAGGCTGGGGGCCTGGATGAATGGTCTATTAGGAAAGCCTGGATCACAAATCTGACTGCACAGAATCACAACTGCTTTGATAAATAAAACAACTTGATGTCTATGGCCAGATTAGACAATGAGCTAAATGGCTGATAAAAGATTGAGTATGGGTGGCCAAAGGATATCAAATAATTTCCCTACTGAACTTCAGCTGTTATTTCCTAGTTACACTACTAAAATCATTTTCTGGTCCTCTCTAAAGGCTCCTATTTTTTATCATATGATGTATAACAGCCATGCTGTCTCTGGCTTCTCAGAAAATGTTCAGTCTAGCATGAGATCCCATTATGCATTCCTGAAATAACTGTCAAGTGTGCCAGTAACTGTCAAGCAAGCTCTCATTTATTGACAGGTTTAAGAAAAAAAATGATCCCTTTCTAATGGCTATACAAAAATAGAGTGTGTGGACTGTAACAAGCTTTCAAATGAATAAATTCAAACTTCCCGGGAGATTGTTGTATATACTATCTTGTGCCATCCCAAACCAACTGATATGTTAACTGTTGAAGAATAAAAGGGGAACCACCTAGGCATTTGGTCACATGATCTCAGATGAAGAGCCTTTAGGGCTGATGTTTCCACAAAGCTATTGTAGCTCTGCCTAAACATTGATCCACCAAACTTAGATCATACAAACATATGGTCATGTTGTTGGTCTCTATTAGCACCAGATTTACACTTTTTTTCCCCTAGGCCGGAGCTTGTGCCCCTCCACGCCAGCATGAAAGATATAAAACTAAAGCTATGATACAGTGTTGGCCTTTCAAATATCACTACATGCTCACTATTTCTAAACCATAGAATGTGTCATGTCAGTAGGTAGCCACCTTCTTTGAATCCCATTAACTGGATACTTCTAGAGAAATGCAACAAGTTGTAACTCTGCACAGTGAGCAACACCAGGTATTTAGTATGGTAGCCCAATGTACAATGGTACCAATGGGCCATACAGTGTGTGCATCAAATGCTTCTGAAAACCAATGTAATACCCTATAAATGTTGAGGTGACTTCATCAATGTGCCTGTGAAGAAAAAAGAACTTTGGGAGGTAACCAGCTGTTCCAACTACTATAGGTTGCCTGAAAAATCCAGATGGGTGAATACAAGACCAATCACACATGCACATCACCACAATTCATTATACTGTCTTACTAAAAAAGCTAAAAAATAGGAAAATTTTATTTTAAAATATTATATTTTGAAAACAACCCCCTCCCCATTCATTCGGGGTACCTTTTTGGCATCTTGTAACATATGCATTTTCACACATTTAGGTGAGCTGTGTCAAGGTTATTTATTCATTGTGATGGTAGGGGAACTGTACCTGAACCAATTTTGGCTCAACGGTAAAATATGTTATACATACCATTACAGCAACTCATAGAAGTGACGCCAGCCCTAATCACAGTCCTTATCCTAAAAATCACTGCATTCAGTATTTCTTCAGTGACCTTAACCTGAGCCAAATTCCGGAATGCAGCAAAAACCTGTCCAAAGTGAGCCATCAGAGGGAAACAGCAGAGAGTAACGGAAACATCCCATACATCCTGCATTTCTACATAGGCTTTGATGCTGCATTTAACTGCATCATGTAAAACCCCACCCCCTAAATATTCTTCCTGCAATAAAACCTCATCAGATCCTGACACAGCACACTGCAACATATAGAGAATCCAGCCTGCAGCACTGGAAGTATGGTAGGTCAAATCACAATATTATAGTATCTATATAATGCATGCCAGTATTAATGTCCAATTTATTCTTATCTGACTTTAAAATCCGGTGCATTGGTTCAATATTGCGCCAAAAAGCGCTGAGTGTGCAAACTTCAGGAACCCATGTTAACTGAACACTTGCGACAATTACAGATATAGGATTATTATGGGTTATTGCACTTTGCCTAAATAATTAGACCATAATGGTATCTTTTAAATTAAATTGCCAGGATTATTATGTTTTAAGTATCCAGATCCACAGGAATGATTTTATTTAATTTCAAATCATTTATTTTATAGTAATGGTATATTTCTTAATTAAACCTGTGATGGAGCAGATTGCGTGCAAGAACAGCTAATACCAGAGCAGGCGCTATATTTAAAATCCCATATGCTCTTATTATGCCCTCTTAATTGGATTACTTTAAACAAATTGTTTGCTCTAATGAAAAGGTTTCTGCAGAGAGGAATGGCTGAGGCAACATGCTGATGGCAGTAGCGTGCAAGACTTGTACAAGTTTTCAAGCCATGCAATATTATTCTTAATCTTATTAAAAGTCTGCAGTGAAAAGTTGCAGTGCCTTTATATCATTATTAGGGGTCCAGCAAAATATTATATAGAATGATGTTTAATCTCAGATGATTTTATTGGGAAGCAAAAGCTAGTGTGTGTTATGTAACAAAAGCAGGTTAAATGTAAAGCCCAAATCAGAAGTCAAATACTTATACTTTAGCAACAATTTTCTATAAATATATAGGTGAATTTTGTACTGTCACTTTCAGTTTTTTATTTCGCCTTTTCCTTTTGTATTTTTTTCTTCTTTTTTATAAAAAAAATCAGTTTCACCTCAAAATCTCTCCAGTGTATTAGGCATAAATCGTGTTTTTTGCCAATTGTTCGGAGAAATAAAAAGTAATATTTTAGGTCACCTGTAAACTTTCTGTAAACTTTCTTAGGTCACCTGTAAACTTTCTCAATATATACCTGTAAACAGGTAAATATTGTCCAGGTGGATCACGGTTCATGTGACAAGGTGACAATACAATATGAACGTAGTTGTCCTGCTGTATCAGAACAATGACCTTTGGGGGCTTTAATGAAAGCTGCTAATGTAAAAAAAAGATTGAATTTCTTCATGTGTTAACATGTAAAGTATATGTAAATTCTAAGAGTATTTTGATGTGTTTGGGTTTCAGTCCTCACTGTATACAGTTTTCTTTAGCAGATACTTTTTGTAAATCTATTCCAATGTTTCTTACTCATAAATTATACCAGTAACAGGACTTCCAGTTTCCAGCTGCATTGGCATCTTAAAATACAGACTCTATTAGTTGATTACTTTCTTTAAAACATCCAATTGATGGAATGCACATTCAACATAAAATGCCATCACTGGCAGGATATTTAGGCAAGAAAACCTGCAATACACTCAATAGTGATGTGCATTAATAACTATTTAAGAATAATAATGTTCGCCTAGAGTACCTAAAACTTTAGTAGTCACATTCACTAAACCATTCCATGCACACAGTAAATATAAAAGTCAGTCATGCGCTGTTAGACTTATTGGGCCTGATATTAAAGCTCTCCAAGACTGAGGATAAACATTATCGGTGAACCTGGGTGATCCAAAAAATCTGGAATGAATCTGGTCCAGAATTGAAAACATTTGCTAACAAATAGCAAATGATTTTTGGAAGTCCATTCCAGGTTTGCTGGATCACCCAGGTTCACCAATATAAGTGTATCCTCTTCAGCCTTGGTGAGCTTTAATAAATTAGACCCATTGTCTGTAATTAAAAGTTTGGTCCTAGCCTTGCTCATTAAGTGTGCAGCTTCTGGCCAAACTGCCCTGCTTGTAGACAATTTTCACCGCTGTATCATCTGCTGTCTTTAAAATTTCCATGAGACTTTCATGGAAATTAGTCCCCCGCAGGAGTACAGCATCAGCGAATTACTGGCCGATTTCTGTCTGCAGTCAAGGTAACCCTAATTCTGTTTGATGAAATAAACACAAGTCACTGCTAAAACTTTGCTTTTTTTAATAATAATTTGTTAGGGGTGTCGTTGCTGTATGTAAGGCAAGAAAACTGTAAAATGAAAAAAGAATTAATTAAACACCCTGTGCACTGACAGTGTATATCAAACACGACATTCAGGTGACCCTTTAAACTGCAAATAAACTTTTTGTTATCGAACACTTCCTGTCTACCCAGTAACAAAAAGTATACGTTTTTTTGATTTTCCTGAGTTTTCACATACCTTAAAATCATCCATTGCACATGCGGGAAATCTTGCACTGTGTCATCAGGGGTCCAGGAAGAGATAGCTGAATTCCAATTATACCAAGAAGGAAAATAGAGGTGCAGGACATAAGAAATGGGAAAACAGGGAAAAGCAAAGTAGAACTGCTGTGAACGTAAGTATTTGTTAAAAAAAATCATAGTTACATGGTTAAATTTAATTTTAAAGAAATCTAAAAGTTGAGCTGACATTTCCCAATTGTCACTGATGTTTGAGGGAAATGGAAATTTTTTTTTTGGTAATCTATATATATATATATATATATATATATGTGTGTGTGTGTGTGTGTGTGTGTGTGTGTGTGTTCGAACATTTTGCCACTGTAAGACTATGCCTGCAAAATGTCTTTACATGTTGTTTTAGCCATGTCTGACTATCCCAGGACACAAGTTGATGAACTCAGCATCAGCAGTAATCCAGCAGAGCTGTCTGGTAAAAGTAGTCATGAGACTCTGTGCAGACTCTAAGCACACCGACCATTTACCATTGCAGAGGTATATTACACAGGGTAAATTTAAATAGGATCAAAACAGGTTACTGAGTCCAGCAGGGGATAATGAGGCTCCAAAATCTTTCTCAAGGAGGATTTAAGTGTTAGATTGTTAGTGCCAAGTTAGTGGCTGGGTTCAAATGACGAAAGACACATGGTTCAGTAAGCATGGGCAAGGACACTGCATATTGTTTATGGCACACTTGGACTCAGGCTTTTGGCATGGAGAAGAATTGCTGGAACAGGTGGTGCATCCACATTTCTTGTCTGATTAGGACCTCACATGAACAATAAAATCCCTCTCAAAGCACCCCAGAACCTATGCAACATTCCTGAATTGGTATTAGTAGATAACATGACAAATAAATTATGAGGTCAATTCAGCATGAGATCCTTCTAAGATCTTGGCTGGCTGCCCTCTTCTTTCATTCAGGAGGACATGGACTCCCTGGTACAGCCTGGGACATTGAGATTGATGATTAGTCCCGGTGCTTTCTATTTTCCTTTCCCAATGATCTGTTGGCAGTCATTAGCATAGAAGACATCATAACTCCTAGAGAAACCCTAACCCCATGTCAGGCACTAGACAGGTTACTTGATTTCCCAAAAATGTGTCAGTAAGGTGCAGTTGGAACTAGATCATGTTCCTGATGTATAGGAGCACATAAGTTGTGTCTTTAGGGTTGCATGCAGAGTGGACCTGTGTCACGTAATCAATAATCTATCCAGCAGAATAGTCAGCCATACCCTTCAATTGTTGCTACCTGGTGTGAAAAGCACTTGATTTACTAGCGTGCCTTCTGCTCATGTAATGTCCGGGAGGGCCTTTGGTGCAGCAGGTGGAATTGGTGACTAAAAATCACCTGGATCGCAGTGGACTACCAAAAACCAACTGCAAATGTCCTGATCAAATCAATATGTTTATTTTATGTACATTTAATTAAATAAAGACTAAATGCTTTTGGGTATAGGAATACAACAGGGAGTTACATTGCATCCAGGAAGAATGAGTATGATGTTTTGGGTGCAAGGTGCCTATAATATATACAGTATATATTTATATTAGTGTGCAGATCTGTAGACGCAGGCAGGGCACATAGTAAAATGTATGCCAATCAAAGGTCGGTAACAACATAAAAAAACATAAATTAGAGCAATAGCAATAGCTATCTTCACTAATTGTACACTGAATGAATCAGGTTTAACTGCTGAGAATTGGGGATTTCCTGGACCCACTTATACAAGTGACAAATATCTATTCTATTTTGGAAAAGCAGACTTCCAGTCTGGAGTTTGGGATTGTTGAATTCGAAGATTAAGACTGGGACTTGATCCAAGGCTTCAGATGTGATGTGAGCCATTAATATTCTGATAGTGGAAATGCATGATGAGCAGGGATGAAACTGTTGATATGAATGCAGAAGTGAATATTGTGTCAGTTTGTGGGGTATATTCCTTTTCCATCTTTTTCATTACATGTTCACAGAATCATAAAAATAAAATATATAGTAATGTGAAAAAATAAAGTACACCCTCTTTCAAATCCAAGGTTTTAAGTCTCAGGAAATAAAAATCCACCATATCGCTATTTATTTAACAAAAATCGAGTTGCCATGTTTGAAAAATACCCCCCCCCCCTATGATTCAATAGCTTGTGGAACCACCTTTAGCAACGACAATGTGAAGTAGTTGTTTTTTTTTTGTATGACTTTTCACAGCCTCTCATATCATGAATTTTGTCCCACTCTTGTTTACAGCATTGCTTCAGTTCATGGGGGCATTCATTTATTCACAGCTCTATTAAAGCTCTGCCTTAGCAATTTGATTGGTTTAAGGTCTGGACTTTGACTGGGCCATTGCAAAACCATCATTCTTTTCTTTTTCAGCCTCTCTGGAGGAGTTCATGGTTGACTCAATGAAAACAAGGTGCCCAGTCCCTGTGGCTGCAAAACAAGCCCAAATTATCACCACTCCACCACCATGCTTTACAGTTGGTATACTGTAAGGTGTTGATATGGCTAGGTATCTCCACTTTGGTCTCATCTGTCCAAAGGACATTGTATCTGAACAAACCACAATGGTTCTGAAAGAAATATGCAAACCTAAGTCATGTTGCCATGTTGTTTTCAGGGATGAGCAGCAAAAATTTCACCACTAAGATTATTGATGATGTCTTTCCCCTTTGGCATTGCGGTAACACACATCTGTATGCTACAGACCAGTAAACACTCCCAAAACTTCCTCTTTTATAGATATTGTCACACTTGCTGATGGTCAATTAATAAAGTACAAATAATCCAGCCCCTGTTGCAACTTACTTTATTCCTATGGAAGTGGTAAGGGTATGCCTAATTTTTTGCACACTGCTTCTGCAATTTAACTAGTCTTTGTTAAATAAACAATGACACAGTGTGATATGTCATGTGTTGTTGTTCATCTGAGGTTGCATTTACGCCTTTTTGAACCCTGCTAAGAACCAGATGATGTTTTTATTATGTCCTGATATATAAAACCTTAGGATTGGAAGATGGTTTATCTATTACTTTCATTTATTTGTATTTCTGTCTACTACTTCTTTTAAATTACATGGAATATATGTGATATCTAATTAGCTGTTCATGAAAACAGGACTTAGCGATTACAATGCATTGGAAATGGAAAAGTTAAATTTACCCCTTTATAAATCCTTTGAAAGGTCAGCCTGTTTATATATTCAGTACACAGAGCTCGTGGTCATATTCTTAGCATATTCTTAGTATTCTCAGCACGCTGTGCTCTGACAGTATTTTTACTTATTTATTATATTTATATATAATTATTTCTCATTGTAATGGTTACACTCAGGAAACGTTTATCTACTTGAATCTGAAAAGCTGGAAATCTGCTGGATATTAAGGGACTGTGCCTTTGCAGAATAATTCGGATTTATACTGTGGGCTCCCTCCAGTGGAAGCATGAGTAAATCACAATTGTATTACCGAATAGATACAAACAGCATTGCAAAAAGTTTAGAGTCTAGGTGATAGCATTAACTCGTTGCCTTTTTAAAAGTCTGCATGAATAAATTTTACTGACATTTTGCAATATATACCAACAGTATAAATATATATATATTTTTTTATATCTTAAATCTATCTGTTAAATCTATCCTTAAACTCCAAGTTCAATGATTTGGTAGTCTTCTTTTCCTCAGTGATTAAACTGCAGCATTGTAACTTTGTAGCAAATCTCAGTATATGAGGCACTAACAGAGGCTAATCTGTGTTAGACACACAGTGAACACAGGCAAGAGCTGCAAAGCATTTATCTTAACTTGTCCTCTCTGAGTTGATATCTAACTTTGGAAAATACATGCTGACACTAGATGAACAAAAATGACTTTGTCCTTCTGTAAAGAAATGCATTTCTAGGTATTATCATACAAAGTGCTTTATATATGTTATAATGATACATTACTTAGCATGCATGTACTTACCATGAAACGCATATCTCATGCTCAGCCCACCTCCAGCTACTAAAAATGTAAGTTCTTCAAACTAGTACTTTCGTTGGGCATTACCTCAGCATCTACATTTATGAGCATATTTAGAATACTTACACTATAGTTGCAAAGAAAACAAAGGCAGCAAGAACATTCTTATAGCTTTTTATTAGGAAATTGATATAGATCATATAAAAGTAACCATACAGAGGCATTTATGCATCATGAGTTCTATTGGAAAGTTGCTGTGTTAACTTTTCCCCAGCTTTTAGGAGCTCAGTCTTATAGAAACAAGTGGCCATCTGGGAGGATTGACGAATGCAATTGAAATGTAAAGAATGTAAATTAGCTGCTTGTTTTTCCTGTACTAATCAGTGAATGGGTGAACACTACAGTAGTATTTGAGTTCTTAGTCTTCTATACTTGCTTAGCTGTTGGTGACCTACAAAATATCAATATCCCCTTAAGGGGGTTATTGCCAGGTGCTGTTGGTTTGGACGTTTTTTTGGACTGTGTGGCAAAGTTTTGCTCATGGAAACCTGTATGGAGACAAAAAAGTTTGCTGCTTTGAATTTTGGTGCAATTCTTGGTTGTCAAACATTCAGCCAGTAAAGTCAGATATCAATCAAGGCACCGGATCTGCAAACATGTTCCAGGTCAGTTAAATGCTAGAAGCCAGGGTACCAGCAAACCAGCCAGGCAACTAGCTTAGTACAGAAGGTGTGAGAATTACCTTTTAATTGACTGTCTACACATGCCAATTAAAAAAACAAAAAAACATTAAAATTGTTATTAATTACTCCTAGATATAGTAAATAAGAGAAATCTCTCCAGCATTCCACACTCCGGGTGTTCATAAAATTCTCTTTTTTTGTTTAATTGCATTTTGATTGGTTGTAGGGTTGGTTTATTGGAGTCTGGCTTGTCAATCAATTACAAGCATGCAGAGCAATCTTTCTCAACCCCTGAGGAACCTGTAAAATAATTTATCAGGTCCTAGAGACCCCCTGCTAAAACCATTTAATTGGGGGTCAGTGAAAAAAAGCCTCTTTATCTGGTGGGCAGTGGAAACAATACCCCCTAGAGTACCACTTTTATAGACAACTAAAAACACCATTAGACCTCTGGAAGAACCATGGGGTTCCACAAACCCTTGGTTGAAAATGGCTGAGGCAAAGGACCTCTGAACTCACTAGCCACACATGTCTGGCCCTCAGGAAATAGTGAGGTATGTAAGTCTAGCCTGAGGCCTGAATATTTCTGGTTTCAAAAAAGCAATAGAGCAATAAAAAGGGTATGACATAAAATTACTGTTTTCAGAACTTTTTCTGTTGAGTGTTCGGCCCAACTCTCAGCATGTGTACATTCCTACTGAGCGTACAGGGTTTGGGTCTTCTGGCTTTCCACATTTCACCGATCTTTGACAATGTAATGACCTGGATAATTTTTGTTCCACCCTAACAGCCTCTGTGCAAATTAAATCCAGCGTATCTGGCTGATTCTTCCACAGCAGGAACTAACAATCTGTGCCAAATTCCACAAGAAGTTGGAGCGGTGGAGAAAGCACATTAATACCACTGAAATTTTAACTCCAACCTGCTGAAAAAGTGATGCAATGATTACAATTCACCCTCTAATCCAACAGATTTGTCTGCTAATTACTGAAAATGTGCTAATTCTGCCAAATGCACTTTTTTCAACCACACATTGCATCCCTTGCATCCCAGAAATTGTTAAAGGCAGATTTTGGGTCTGTATGGTAGCCCCATATTTATCATCATACCTGTGAACATTAAAAAGTCAGCAAGTATGAGATCCCCTGGGAGGAGAAATAGAGGGAATAGTTGTAGGGGGCAGAGGGGAGTGGATAGTGAATAGTCTTCTAAATGAACAGTGCTAACTTATATGTAGCCAAAATAAAAACAATTCTATTAATACATGGCCTACAGACAGGTAATTTATAGAAAATGCAGGCCCTAAAGCCCAACTGAAGCTTATTTTTTTTTTTACTCTAATCGTGTACTCGCTACTAAAACTTGTTTTTCAGTAGGGGTTGAAATAACTTATGCTGGCAGCAAGCTGGAGAACCAACACAAAGCAAAGTGATCAAGGTCAAGGGCTGACGTGTGGTCTGCCCATTGCTCAAATGAATAGCCCATCCGTCAGTGCTGTTGATGTAAACACTGAGCAGGAGGGGTAGTGGGGCTTTGAGGACCTCGGACACCTAGGATTCTGCATTGTGTGCATAAGCGGTGGTCTAACTTTCCAGTGCGTTGTCAACACAAAGTATTTGAATCCTTGCTTGCAGCACAATAGTTCAATGAATAAAAAAAGAATGCCACATTTATTACTGTATATTCACCTTGACTGCATTTCAATAACAGTAAACAGGAAGCTTCAACTGTGCTTTAAGGACACACATTACATTAAATGTATTGGCCCTGAAGGCCACCTATTACAATAAATAACCTAGCCTTTAACGCTACCCAGTACAATAAATATAATGCCCATTAAGGCCACCCATTACATTTAAAATCTAAGATGGAAGCATATAATATATGACTTTCAAAGGAAAAATTAAGACTGGCGTATAGGTTTGTACAGTTTGTGACCGATACCTTTTAACCACCAAGGATCTTGAGAACTGCATATTTTTATTATTATTATTATTATTATTATTAATATTTAGACAAGTAGACAAGTAGTTAACATTTTCCATTCTCTCTCTTGGCTCTCTCTGAATTACAAGCTGACATTTCACCTGTCAAACAAAATTGATTGGGAATAAAAGTTACATTTAGAAAGTGAGAAGTGGAAAAAAATAATAAATGACACGTACAGCTGGAAGGAGAGAATCCAAGAGGCCGAGCTTGGTACCATCTGTTCATACAAGTTTTGATGAGGTACGAACCTATACTTCTTTCATTTTTAACAGGGTGAAGTCATTAGTAGCATCTGATGTTAAACAGCCTTTTAAAAAAATAAGAGAAGAGTGAATGGTTTATATCCAGCTTTCGGGAAATGATTTTCAAGGAATGCTTATACCAGATGTCTTCACGCTTTGCTTTGTGATCTAACTACTGCGATAGCAATGAGTAATTTGTCTCCTTTTCACTCTCATTCTCCCCCTTGCTTGGTCTTGCTACTGCTTCTAGAACAGACCAGGAGTCATTCCATTTTCCAAAGATAAACTTGCTTAAAAAAGGTTATCGACATAGCTTACACATACATGTTTTTGAGTATGGTATTTGTATGCAATTTGGTATGTTTGTAGACATGGTTTGATGTCTTTTAGGGTTTTAAAAATATACCAAAAATTAAAAATAAAACCTCTAGTATATTGGCAGCTCATTAAAAAAAAAATGATAGTGCATTTTTACATGGGTAAGAATTCACCACATTAGACTGAGACCACCTATAAGCCTATTACATGAAAATTAAAATCTTGGAGTTTTCCATATATAAATAACACAATGCTTCCAGTATTACCACTGACACAAAAAAGAGACATTTTATTTTTGCCAGTTTTTCAAAATTTTAAAGACTGCAGGTTGATATTGTTAGATCATTCTTTAAATGTTATTACAATGTTACAATGTTATTACAAAAAGCTCTATATAGTAAATAATTATATATATATATATATATATACATGGCCTAGCAAAAAGGGGAAGGAGGGCAAAGGCTAGTACTTTTATCTTCTGTTATCAATCAGGAATGACCGCTGTGCTTTTCTATAGAGAAGAGCACAATGGGGTGTCCTCCCCCTTCCTCACTCTATTGAACAGTGCTATACATACAGTGTGGTTCATTTATCTGTCACTGGAAATTATCATGAATGTTTATTTCCAGTAACAGTGATCTGAGGCACCCAGTGGGAGCCCCAGTGCCCAAGAGAAGCTGTGCCACTTTGATGTGCCCCCATACAAAAAATATTTTTTTATATACTGTATGTATATATACTTTTTTTCATGCCCATGTCATTGAAGACCTACATGTATTAACCTCTTCTAATTATGCTAGATCCCAATTTTGGTGGATGTGTTTAATTCGTTGGGCACAAATGCCAGGGACAGTTCATCCCGTGGTATTATCCCTGTCAGGCTGCCAAGCCTTGGCCAGCAATAGAGAGGAGTATTCCTTAGCAATAAGACACGGTACACAGGGATTAGAGCTCTCTGTAGTCACTGTGCCACAAGTGTAATCCATTTGTAAAGTGGTATCCACAACAAAACTACAATCTGTTGTCTTTTGTGCTGATTATTAAATCTTCACTGCTCATTTGTGCTTGAGCAGCTGTGTTTACAGCAATATTTTCACTACCAGCTACATGACAGTAACAGGCTGTAACAGTATGCTCAGGATTCTCAAAGTGATGTTATTATTACGTGATTTTAGAAAGAAAAAAAGGGTTGATACCTCTGTTGAGTTTTTATTGTGGTTTATGTTTCTCCTTTATTTTTTACTTTTTCCTTGCTTCCCAGTCAAGATAGATCCCTCCTGTCTCTCTATTGGAACCACATCTTCCTTCCTTCTTTATATACAGTTCTTTACATATATTAGTTTAAAATAATTAGGTTTAAAAAATAGTATTTTTTTATGAAAAGTGCTTTGCCACACTAAACATTTCACCCTTCTCTCTCAATGATGGCCTTTGTTATATTTATAGGTTGGTATTAAAAAAAGTAATGAAGAGAATAAAAGCTTCTGTACATTAACAAACCAGTATGTATTAGTTGGTTATGGGGGTGAGGCAAGGGGTGTTCTCCATATTGTGTCCCTCATTGATAGTTTAGGAAAATGTGAGGTATGCCAGTGACTACCACCATGTGTGTCTTCTAATGAAGCTGTAAAACCACTGAGCCATAAGGCTATGCTCAGACTGGCCATGAGGTTGCATGAAGTTTCCACTCCTCATGCCAGCGAACCACTACCTGCAGGGAGACATTATATGTAGCTTCACCCCACAGCAGCGCCATAGATGATGAATGGATGGCTGTAAGTAATACTTATACTAGTACCCCTCACTGTTACCAGCTGCCAATCATGCAGGCACTGGTTCTTTAAGAAGTTGTGCGGGATCACTTGATGCCTAAGAAGTTCTAAACCTGCCAGGAGATTTAGTAGAGTTTTTAATATCATTGCCTTTTTATCCCAAAGTTCAGAGAGGCAAAGAGTGAGACAAAATCTCCCCAGTGGGGTCAAATATTCACAAGAATGACTAGGGTTAGGCTTTCTTTTAGAAAAAAACTAAACATCAAATGTAATGCCCAAACATTTCTGTGTTCTTTTGAGGAGATTCACCTTCACTATCAGTCTTGGAAAGAAATTGAGAATAAATTGTTATTATTATTGCACAGTATTTATATAGCGCCAACATATTACGAAGCAATTTACAAAGTCCATAGTCACATGTATGTCACTAACTGTCCCTCAAAGGGGCTCACAATCTAATGTCCCTACCATGGTCATATGTCTTTAATACAGTCTAAGGTCAAGTTTGCGGGGAAGTCAAATAACCTCACTGCATGTTTTTGGAATGTGGGAGAAAACCACGGGAGTCCCCGGAGGAACCCCATGCCAAATCCTCTAAATTCTATTTCTGTTCTGGTGACAACCGTAATGTGTTGTATTTTCCATCACTCCATCACTTCCTGTTCTATAGATAGTTTCAGTAGGTCAAATAGGCAAAAATAAGGAATAATAAATAATAAAAAGGCTTAATATAAAAGTACAGAAAATGAGGTCTATTTATAATGTCTAACATTCACTGAATCATTCTCTGGTGTTAAATCTTCCAGGTCCATGTATTTCAATGGTAGAGACTGATTCTCCACCAGGGAATGTTTTGCTTTGTTAATAAACCCCTTAGCAGATAATAGATATTACACACTAAGGGGTATTTGAAATACCTACACCAGGGTAAAAGCAGCTTTATAAAGGTGTGCACGTTTTTACTGTTGTGTCATAGTGATGAAGCTATCTTTCTAAAAGTATCTGTGTTACCCATTGCAACAATCTTCTCCTAAACCTGAAGCCATATGAACGTGTGATGAGTATTCTGTGCAGAAATCGGAAACACGCACGATAATGGAACAAATTGTTCTAATTAGTTTGTTACCTCAGCTATTTCTTTGCTGCAGCCATCGTTCTCGGGACAAATTGGAATGATACATTTTTAATGAGATTAGCGCAGCTTTGCCTGTGATTTGTTATTGAACTGTTTGGTGCTAATTATATTTCTTTTTCTATTATTATATTTTGCATTATTTTCTTGCCGTTTGGCACACAATTGAAGCCTGCTGCTTCCTCTGGGAGCTAAAAGACAATTACAGGCTAGACTGCTTCTTGAGAAAATACCGAAGACCCCATTTATCAACGTGCCTGAAGGAGGAAAAGTCCGTGTTGCTCAGCAACTATATCTATATCCCTGGGATAGCAGCTGAAAGGAAATACCACTGTTTGTTTTCAAACTATACAAAACTGTTAGTCTGCATGGGTTTTAAAGAGACACAGGGCTCATTAATGGGCAGAGTGACAGTGCTTTTTAATGGATAAATAAACATTCCATCCACGTTCCCTTGACACTTCCTCGCTTCGTCAGAGTCTCCCTCTACTACTGTAATGGGGCAGGGCATTTGCATATCGGAAGGGGCATGTGACCTTCCCTTTCCAACAGAGCTCTGCCCTGAGCGGCCAATACTAAGTAAGTGATGTCATCCAGTTATTAATATTATACAGTATTTATATAGCGCCAACATATTAGGCAGTGCTGTACAAGGTCAATAGTCATGTCACTAGTTGTCCCTCAAAGGGGCTCACAATCTAATGTCCCTACCTTAGTCATATGTCATTAACAACAGTAAAAGATCCTTTTTGGGGGGAAGACAGTTATCATAACTGCATGTTTTTGGGATGTGGGAGGAAAGCCATGCAAACACGAGGAGAACCTGCAAACTCCATGCAGATAGTGTCCTGGCTGAGATTTGAACCTGGGACCTAGCGCTGCATAACCTCCGAGCCACTGTGCTGCTCAGTTGGGTTACCTTTCTATAAAGCTATAGGAGAAATTCAATGACTAGTAAGAATGATTTACTTGTGGTTTATGGGAGATAATCTCTATTTTCTTTTGGTACTGTTTAATAAATGGGGGCAAATTAGCCCTTTCTTAATCGCTCTCTTGTAATCATGGAGGTAAAGTGGAGGAAAATTTACAGTTAATGACATTATGAGAAGAGGAATCTTGTAGAATTTGATGTTTTTGTGTTTTAAAAGACAATTTACTTTCTTTTGACCAGTGATATCAAATGGAATAGGAAAATAGTAAATGTTATACATTATTATTGTAATGTAATGTAATAGTATACATTATGTAATTTAGGTATGTACTGTGGCCTATAGAAAGTATTTACATTTTCCCTGACTTCTTTGGTTGCCAACCGGCGACCCCAGCGGGGGGGCACAACTGCCAGAGCCACGGACCATGTCTCCCGTATGGATCACAGCCTCAGGCCTGCAATGGGATAGTGGGTGGGTTCTGGCATCATGACATCACTCTGGGGGGAGTTTCTTTCCCTTTGAGTGACACACAGCTCATGCGTGGTCTGGAGTCTGTGAAATTAGTGGTCCGTGACATCCAAAAGATTGGTGACCGCTGTTCTATAGCAATCATCTAGTAAAGGGAATGTAAAGGGACTGGTATCCCCCAATCAGCCTGCAGATGAATCTCTAGATTTTTTAAAATATTTTAGCTATAAGTCATCACAGTCATAATTCTCGCTGTTATTAGTATAAGGTTTTAATTAGACACATGAAGCCCTAAAACACACAGTTTTGCTAAGCTGAATTGTTAGATAACACACAGTGCTCTGGGAATTTTATGTCAATAATGTTTCCCTAAACAAATACTGTGTGTGCATAAATAAGTCAATAAAAAACAATTCTCATGCAGGTATGCAGCATACTTAAATGGTACAGATAGTTCTGAGGCTGCACAGACACCAGGTAAGTTGGAGAAAAAATTGTCTAAAATATTGTCTAAAATATTTAAAAAGTAAAGTGACTACATTGCTTCTACATTCTTGATGGAACAAAATGTTCCATGTTATGAATACTAAATAGTTAATTAGTTTGCTGTTCTGTGGTCAAAAAGAAAAATATATAAAGAGCTATATTCTAACTAGTGCAATCTGATATCTAAAAGGTAAAAATAAAACTTTAAAAGAAAACCAGTTAGATGTAATATGAAACATGCAAAAGTTTCTTCTGCAAGAAGAAAGTTTCCCCGATTTTTTTTCCTAAAGTTTTACACTAAATTTTTTTCATGCATCAGTACTCAACAATTACCCATTGAGGAACCCTTTAAATAATTTTCAGGTGTTGGGGAACCATTTAAATAATTTTCAGGTCTCTGGGAACCCCTGCTAAAACCACTTTATTGGTGGTCAGTGGAAAGAATGTCCCTCCTACAGCGATGGCTAGTATACCCCCTTTTTAGACTACTAAGTTTATTAGAGCACAGGTTCCAAGCACAAGGCCCGCAGGCTGAATCCCATCCATCCAGCCAATTTATATGGCCTACAGTGACTGTGCTGCATCCAAGCACCTGACATTTGCAGGCAGGAGTACCCAGTCCCAGAAAGCTAGGTAGAAGCAGGGAGGTCCACACAAGTCCCTGACTGCGCTCCTGCCAAGACCCAGCACTAAACAGGACTATGTCCCAATCCTGCTGCCAGTAGTATGCTGCTGCTGCTCCAGGTATGGAATCCCTGTGGGATTCTACATTAGCAATGTTACCAGACTCAGAGGCCTCCAACTCAGCACAGTCAGTGGCTCCATTCCCCTCACATAGATAGGCCAAGACAGGTCAGGTACACCTACCCCAGAAAAAGGTGCTAAGAACAAAAAAACAATCACTCCCAAAATGTCCAAGAGAAAAATTGATGCAGAAGGGAAACAATTTATTGAAAGATAGGAAAGCAAAATATATGTTCATGCTTCACAGAGACAAGCATGTTCTTATTTTTAGAACATGATTAATGCACGTGAATGGTGTGAGATATGGTGTCTCAAGGTGAGGAAGGATGTATACTTCTACTAACACTATGTATGTTAATAAATCATTTGGCCCTTGACTTTTAGCCTGGAATTTCAGATTTCGTCCCCTTTCGTGATTTGAGTTTGACACCCTTGCATTAGAGCCATGTAACTGGCTCTGCCAAGTGGGGTGGGCACCAAAACTATGCAGGCCTCATCAAATGGAGAATCAATTGGTCACAATTCAGTGAATCCCTAGCAACCTCTGGAGGCACCCCGAGGTTCCACTGAACCCTAGTTGAGAATGGCTGCTTTGTAATTTTGTAGCTCAGAAACGAATAATCCTCCATTCTACCATGTCAGTATGACAATGAAATGGAGATTTTGATTGGGTGCAAGAAGGAATAGAATCATTTCTTTCTGCGGACACACATGGCCTTGAAAATCCCACAGTCAGTGTTGCATCTGCTAGGAATATTCTGTACACACATACTCGCATTCCGGGTATATTACACTCTCCAGATCCACAGGAAAGACATTTAACAGCTGGACGCTTCTCCTAAGGACTTGGCACTGAACAGCTACTTAGCTTAGTTTATATTAGCAGCGGTTTGGGCATTATCATAGTTATAACTCTCATTCCTATTGTAAAACCATACGTAATTATTTTATATATAGAATATAGGTGTTATACAATATATATAATTTATACTTTATTCATTGACGTATCCTCTCCAATCTTGTAGCTAAAATAAATAGATATAAAAATTTTCTACATTGTGCAAGATTCAGCCATCATACAAATCACTCCTTGTATCTGTGATTGCCTCTAGTGTTTACTTTTACTGCATGTTGTTGGGCAAGCAGCTGGAGAACAACTGGTCTGGGAAAGGAAAAGTATGCTGCACTTTCTGAAAAAAATCTGCCTATATGCTGGTATGCATTTTACAGGTTTTTTTTAACCCAGTCTCCCTGCTTCTCGAGCACAATCATTTATTTAGATATTTTCCAAAACACAAACCAATCAGCAGAAATCTAGGCATTTATTATCTGCAATGTTGTAAGTTCCAGGCAATTTCTTTGGAAAATCCTGGCAAAAGAAGAGTCTTGTAGGGAGAAGACAGATCTGGGAACAGTGACAAGGGAGTTTTTTCTCCTCTGTCACCACCCCGTAGCTGCCTCAGCTCTGTTCCCACCACCACAGCCACAAGTTTTCTTTCCCTGCGAGGTGTAGGAGGTAGAGGTGGTGCACAGTTAGGTAAACTCTCCCAGTATTCTGTATACCCAGTAGTCTCCTATACACACTTTCATGGGTTTGTGGCTGTCCATCTGCAATTGAAAAGTTCATGATTGGTGAAAAACCAAACATTTTACAAGTTGGTAATTTTAATCATCAATATTATTTCTATCTTGCATATACTGGTCCTGGCAATAACAAAGTTAGTCTTAGGTAAAAACAGGGATCAGCATGTGCAGAAAAAGAGAGGAAAATGTAAAAATGAAACATTATTATTAATGAAATGTTGCTAAATGATAATTTCTTCCAGAAAAGCCTAACTTATCCAAGCTAAAACATTACAGCTGAGTTTTGAACCCAGAGAAGATTGGTATTTAACACAGGAATGTAGATTCCTATCATTTAGGATACAAGCTTCAGGCTGTGTAATTCCCACTAATGATGTTGAGACGGGATCTCAGGATGGACAGATCAATGGGAGATAGCTTGATGATGCTTGCAGTTCAATAAACGGGTAATTAGGTGAGTTTGGGATAGCTGATGCAGCTTCTATTGCTTCTTTTGTGTTAAGTGAAATATGCAGGGAATTGGGACTCAACAAATGTGGACGAAGGACAGGTAAGGCTGGAGTTTAACTTTAAAAAAAGATTTTTAACAACGCTGCAACATGTTCAGATGTGTAAAAAATACAATTCAACACAATTTATGGGCATGGAAACTAATATTATTTATTTATAATTATTGATATTTAAAAAATATATTTTAAATGAGCTTCATCAGTCTTCAGTCAAGTCATCACCTCTGTTTAGAAAGTAAGTGCTGTCTCTGAATGATACTTGATACTAGGAGCAAAAGTATTCTTTTGTTATATTATTAATTTTATTAATTTTGCATAATTTTATGCATAACAGTTTGACTTTTCAAATTTTGATGTTGCCTTTCCATCACCTTTCCATTTCAATTTGCAGTCAACCGTAACTTTGTATGCAATACACTTCTGCTGCTGGTATAATATGATAGAGACAAGCAGATCCCCACTTAGCACTGCTAAAGCTACTGCAATGAATGTTCATTTTTTTCACAAAAATAATGTTGCTAAAATCTTGACCATGTATACAGCTGACATAAAGAACACTGTTTTCTTTTTCCTCTGCAAATGTTACATTCACATATCTTGTGACTTAACCTTAGTCCATCAGTCAATCTTCAGATTTTTTGATATGGGAAACAGGGGCATATTGCAGCATCAGCATATCCATAAATGATTGGTAAATCCACAAGTGATTTTTCCTACATTTTTCCACATTTCCTTTACAGGCGTTGGATGCAGTAAGACCTCGTTGATAGCTTACTAAGTAGTAAAGAATTGGATTGTGTCAGCAATCAATCAATACAGAAAATTTGCTGTTGAAAATTACTTGCTAGTTCAGGTTATTAAAGGTGTAAGATTTTGACACCACTTAGATGCCCTCCTCAGGCTTTTTATAATTGCCATATTGTTTCAAGTCAGAGAACAGGATCTAAAATTTCCTGGACCTTTCCATCATTAGTAACTTGACCGTTAAGAATACATTTTTATAGAGATCTATACATCAGACCAAAAAGACAAACATATGAGAATGAAAGTGGGACAGAAGGATTTAGTTTCAAACGTGGGACAGTGCCTCCAGATGAGGGACAGTTGGGAGTTCTGGCTTATTGCTAGAAAAAAAAGCCTCACCTCCCCTCTTACGTCAATGTAAAAGACTTCAAAATTAACTGGTCACATTACTCGTATTTTCCCTTAAGTCATCCAGCAAAATCCTCCCCTGACAGCATATGGTCCTCCCTTGCCTATCTGCCATCGCCATCTCTTTCAGCCTCTGTCAGTGGGAAACATAAAGGTTTTTTTCTTTTATCCCTTCCACTTTCAGCTGTGGCATTTTCTCAAACGAATGTTTCAGTGCGGCTGTAATGAAGCGTGATAATCCACAGCTGTAACATTCTTGGTCAAATGAATCAAGCAGGCTCCAAGCAGAGATCGTCCCTTTGTTTTGTAGGTCAGGTTCAGATTTGGACCTCATTCAGTTTATATTATATGGAAATATTCTTAGGCAATCCACTGTATACTTTCCATTTCGGTGAGGCGGGCTGCCCTATGATCCTGCCTGATGGATCAGGCCTGCTAAAAGGACTTGTGATTTGAGAGGTTTTTATTCCTACTTTTTATGTGGGTTTTATTAAACACAAAGACCATGAAGGGTAAAGCATCTGCAGCAAAAAGTTGGCATTTCGTTTTGGTTTGAGTGGGAAAGTATCTCAGCTCTTCTCAAACTTTTATTGCCATATGTGTCTCTATATTTTCAAATTTCTTTTATATCTTATCAGGACATGGAGTGACTGTACAATGGAAACACAGTGAAAATCTGACAATAATTTTGATTCTCTTCCAATCCAAAAGCGAGCCACTGAGTTTCTAGAGATGGGAGTACGACTTGCATGTCACCAAAGTTGACATGGGTTCAGAAAAATAATTGCAAAAAAAAAAACTTTTTCAGAGAAGGTTTGCCTCAGGTCATAGAGTTATTTATAGGGAAATGGCTGTAATAAGGATGCCAAACATGATCTCATATGACAGACAGGCAGGTCTAGGGCCTGTGTTGACAGCTGTTGGGCTTGTGTCAGTGTCATCATTTTGATATCAATTTGATTGAATTAAAATTTATTGATATTTGGCCTGCAGTTGATCTTCTGAAATGCATTGACCTGCTCCAAATTTTGCTTTCCTATAGATTTATATGAGGAGCCTTAGAAGCCTTAACAATGCACTGAACATATTCTACACACAGAATTTAGCATTATAGTAGGCATTCTAGTACTGTACAGTTCTCTATTTAAACTAGGAATTAAGTTTCTACTCTTATCTCCTAGTCTTTCTAGGTCTTCATCTTCCAGTTCCTGCCATGATGCTTTCTTGACATGTCAATCACTATTGAAGTAAACCCATTTATTAAATTATCATTTGGTGATAAGGCTGTGTTCTGCTTCACCCTCACCCAGACTTTTCAACACAAACATTAATTAGGCATGGTCCACTGTTGTCACCATCAGGAAACCTACCCTAACAAATGTAATGCCACCATTACTGTATGCTATGTAGACAGGAAGTGGCTGCAGCATTGAAATGTAACAAAATAAAAATAGTGAAAACAAATATTTTTATTTAAAAAGGCACATTGATAAGATACAAAATTTTTTAATAAATTGAATGTCATTCTGTTTACATTTGAATCTACTTTAGTTGTGTAGTAGTATAGTAGTAGTAGTAGTAGTAGTAGTAGTAGTAGTAGTGCGTAACTTAACTCTAAAAATAAAAAATTGCACACAGACAAGCCCTTTATTGTCCCCTCTGCAAATAAAAATAACTTTATCTGCCAGATCACATTTTTTTAAAATGCAGTCACCTCTGATCTGTTGCAGGTGCAGCCATCATATTCCTTTTTCTGTCATGGTTCTGATCTTTGGCCGTCTTGATTCGCTTCGTTGGGGTGATGTAACCCCCACACATGCCCCTAGGGATGCATCTTGGCATCCTTGTTTTTAGAAGAAGAGAGCAATCGGGCAAGTAGGTATGTTTTAGTGCAGAATGGATATTGCCTGTCCCTTTCTGCAATAAAGACCCGCCTGATTGCTAAGGTTTAAAGCAAATTTTAGTTCTGCTTCAACCACAAGCACCCTATGTATTTTGTATTTAAAACTGGGAGCTTTGAGTAGTCAACATTCCAAAATAAGAACACACTATATTCTTCTGGCATCTGGTATCTATCTCAGTTTCCTGAAAACTTTGTTCAGTCACCATTGTAATTCATCTGAGCGTTCCTGTCATTTTTGCTGAGAATAAGATTGCTCCTTCTAGAAAGGAAGAGCTGAATGCACTGAAGCTTTCGTGCTACAGGTCTATGACAGTTGGGTTTATGACTATGATTACCCAGGGTGGGGTTTTATCCAACAATTCCATTTTCTGGGTAGTTTATTATATTAATACATCTTAAACCTGCTATTTCAGCATAGCATCCAAGACCCTCTGGTGTACATGCCCATATTTGTGGTGCAATGGTCATTAGGACCAAAAACAAGTGCCATGTCTTACAATTGTATAATTTGTTACTTCAAAATGGAAAATTTCTACACAACTTTACCTCTTGGGCGGTTAATTTCTGTCTGGATTTTTTGTCTAAAAGCGGTACATTGTTTTTCATGAAAATGTATTTTACAGTTTAATAAAGTTTAAAAACCATGTCAAAATAATAAATTAAATAAATTAAAAAAAATAAATTTAATAATAAATTTATTAATAAACTTTGACATGATATTGTGTTTAAAACTTTATTATACTCATACTATTATATTATACTGTAAAATAAATTTTCATTAAAGACAATGTACCGCTTATAGACATCCAGTGTATTGCATTCAATACAGTTATTTTGTATTGCATGCAATACAAAATAATTTGAAATTCCTGCCGCGCCCCTAGCGACGGCCATACGCACCAATGTCACCCGGAACTCCCGGGAAACGTCAGCGCACTGGCCGGGGGACAGATCAACAAAGAGAATGCGGCCAGGGGATGGCAGGACATTGGAGCCGATGGGACCAGGTAAGCCTTTATTTTTTATTGTTTTAGCTACCCCCAGTCTGGCTCGGGGTTACTGCTTTCAGATTGTTTTTTTACCCTGAGCCACAATCAGGCTTACCGTTCGGGAAGTTAAAGGCACCACACTTTAACATATAGTATTCATAGAAACATGATTACAGGTAGTCCCCGAGTTAAGGACATCCAGCTTACAGACGTCTCCTAGATACGAACGGGGGGGGCAGTTTGAATGACTTACAGAAGAAATCAAGACAAACTCTGCAGTTGTTTCTTTTTGCATATCAAAGCACAGGTTTCCCCAGAAGTTAATGAATGTCTACGCTTCATAAAGTAGGCCTGAAGCCATTTTGGCGGAGGGCCTCATGATAGGGGGAAGAGAAGACATAGAAGCAAGGGTTAAAGTAAAAAATAAATAAATAAATAAAAGAAGAAAAGAAGAATAAAAAGTTCGGAAAAATTAGGGGTTCTGATTGGTGGTTGACAGGATATAAAAAGGGGGGGTGAGAGGGGGGAGACAGCAGATAATACGAAAAGTTAGAGAGCTTCCCACCCTCCCTCCCTGTGATAGGGGCTATCGGATTTGGTTTTTGTCATAGCAGCTTGGGTAGGCAGGTTACTAGTAAAAGTCCATGGAAGTTAGAGTTCAAAAGGGGGAATGTACGGGGGGTGGGACCCATAAGCGTATGGCTATTTCTGTTATGGGGTTGCCTTGCATGACACTCGGTTGTTGTGGGGGCTAGGTTTTGGAGGTAGAACCCGCTAACTGTCCCCGAGGCGGTGTACGGGCGGCTGGGGGCCGGGAAGTGGAGTGGAGAGGCCTGTGAAAATAAGGAGGGTATAGTGGGACATCCATGGACTAAAAGGAGGGTGTTTTTCCTCCTATTTAGCAGACTGGAAATGTTTGTTATTGTTACGTAAAACGGTGTATTGGTATTTGAAAATTGTAACATTGTTCAATAAAAGGGGCTGCTATGGCCAATTTTACCAATAATTATTGTGTGGACTAATTTATTAGAACTTTAAAGGTAAAAGGGGGGTATGGTAATAATTGGTCGGGTTATAGAAGCTATGGATTCATCTGAAGTACCCTAGTCATGTTTTTTTTTTTTTTTTTTGCTGATTAACTCACAGTGAGGATTTTATACAATAACTGACACCATGCTGCCTAATAACATGTTGAGACAAACATCTGTCCTAATTGCATTTATTAAAATAATAATGTACCTGTTCCGACCTACATACAAATTAAATTTAAGAATAAACCTACAGTCCCTAATTCGTATGTAACCCGGGGACTATCTGTACTGTAATTCCAGAATATTTAATAAACTCGTATAACATCTACATATTATGATGTAAATACACTTGTAAATTTCCATTTATTGTTCCTGTTTCGAAGTTGCTTCCTCTGCTTCTTTTGAAGAACTTGTGATAATGTGATATTGTGGTAATGTGATAATTATCACAAATAGTACTACACTGCATTAGGAAGTTCATATCTGGAATCCAGCAAATCTTTCCATCAGCTTATATAGCAAGCACCCAGACCGGAGACATGATCAATGGCGTCCTCACCTTACATAGAACAGCCACGATATTCACTAGGAAACTGCTGCTTCTACCTGTTGGGTAGAACACATGTGTATGGCATCCCTGGCAGTATTGAGAAAAGAGATTGGATTTGGACAATATTGCATAAGAGGCAAAGTGCAAGGCTCTACTTTGGGTGAAAACAGTAGTTTCCTGGTGAACATTATGGCTGTTTTATATACAGTGAGTAAAGGTTTGCTGGATTACAGATACAAACTGCTTAAAGTCATGTAGTACTTGTGTATTTGTGTAATTATCCCAAAATAAGTTTCTTCTAAAGAAGCAGAAGAAGCAACTGCAAAACATGTCAGCAACAATAGGAATTATAAAGGAACAATAAGAATTGACAAATGTGTTTACATCACAATATGGAGATGTTATGTGTGTTTAAGTGAATAATCTGTAATAAATCATGTACGGTAGTGCCTTTAAAGTCTTGCAATTTTAATTTTTGGAGTACAAATTATACAGTGCAGCCATTGTCAATCAGGGCTATGTGGAACCCTGGGATATCAATACAATGTCTTTACAGGTGACTAACAGTAATATATACTCTTAAAGGAAGTTTTATTTTTTTTTTTAAAAACAAAGGGTCAGGTACCAAGGTTTCCAAGATGTTTGAAGTTCTTTGCGATTAATTTTTTTTGCTGCTATGTCAGAGATAAGATTCTGGTCAAGGAGATTTTTCTGCTGCAGAAACACACACAAGCTGTGTCAATATCCATTATATTGTTATTGTGGGGGAGCGGGGTTCGCTAACTGACACATCCCAACAAAACATCACATTTTTATTGATCCATAAAAATAATTATTCACAGGCGGGGGTGTCAAAAAGACAATAATTAGCATGGGCATAACCGGAAACATTAGCGCCAAGTGGGTTAAAAAAGCAATTGCAGTAAGTAGGCTGTATCTAAGGATATTTTGCATTAGACTATTTACTTGTAGCCAATGTCAGGAGGCAAAGAGAGCTGTCTGGATGGGTTGCTATGGAAACAGCAGTCTCAAGAGAGCAAGGCCTCTTCCAGCGGATGCATCAGAAAAGCTTGCGTACACTTAAAATGGAAAAAAATACACTTTACTAGAGCTCTTGCTTTAATCAATTATTATTTTGCGTGTGTAACATTCATAATTTAGATCACACTCACAACACACCCAATTTTGTCAGCTCCACTTCTCATTTTTGTTTCTTCGAAATGCGTGTACTTGTGTGCATCAGCATTTAGCTAGCAATGTAGCTGGGAGCAACATGGAGCTTTACATGTAAAGCACTACAAGTCCCAACGTGCACTGAAACTGAGAGTTTTTACCCAATACCTTCTTTCACTTATTACATTTACAGAATATGTTTTTATAATGGACTTTGATGTAGTCTTTGATGGGGTCTATTTTCATTGGATTTTTGAAAACTAACACAATAATTAAAGACAAACTACAGCTAGTACTGTTTAAATATAAAATAAATAAATAAATAATGGCATGCGAAATAAAAAAAATTATACTGTGATTACTATCATTGCAGGTATTATCCCATACAGTTACCAGAATACAATGTTTTTGGGGTTTTATTGTGCAAATTATTCATTCATTTTTTTGCAGCAAAAAGTCTTTTGTGTGTGGTGTATAAAGCATAGTATAGACACTTTGTATTATAGACAGAATATAAGGACAAGATAGTTTAAAGCTGGTATAACTTTGGCTTTCCCTTACAAATTTATGTTGCAGCACTTACCTATAAGTGCATCTGTACTTACCGTGTTCCCTTACAAATAAAAATACCAGTTGATCCTTGAAGGGACATGTACAGAAGTTGATTTTCCCCTTCTGGAAGAAAAAAACACACCGCTGCCACAAATGCAAGGGCAAATACGTTGACCTGTGGCTATTTGTACCAAAGTTTTCACAGCATGTCCAAAATCATACTAATTATTTCTGACATGGGATACCAACTTGAATGACTACATATGACTATATAAATAAACCATGTGATCCAATAATAATAAGGTGCATAATTTTAAAAGAACAGATGCATTTTCACAAGCTTCTGTAGCATAACATAATACATATAGGTAAATCAAGCAACATTACTATTGCAATAGCAATGCAAAGATATGCATTTTCCTTGTTCCTGCAGTCACTAAGGCACTGAACTGGAATATTTACCAGCTCCAGCTTCCAGTATGATAACACCTTTCTAGAAGTGTCAGAATCCTGGTTTCATATAGGGTTGTGTGGTTACGCTTGTCAATTCTGATGTTACAAATACCATACACAGTATCAGCATTTGGACTTTTTTTTTTAGATGTTTGACTGAAGTTTAACTGTAACCATAGGGGTTGTGACTCTGGAAACCCATGTCCCTACTTTTCAGGGTATTGTATTTTTTTTTTAAACCTAGTACCTAAAATAATGATTATCAATCATTAAAAGCAGCACTTTTGTTTTTTGGATTTTTCACAGATTTCACATATTTTATATTCCTTTCCCCAGCTACAGAAATTTGAAATAGTCACTTACAAGCAAACAGACTGTTTTTTCTACTCTTGACATGATAAAAGCAATGATTTCCTTGAATGTGTTGTGTATTAGTGTCCATGGAGGGAAATGTTTCCGACATTTCTGTTGCTCTTAGCAGAAAAAAACTGTAATAAGTATGGGGATATCAGGTGTGCATAAAGCCCAAATTAAGTTTTGGTTTAAATCCACAAAATGAATTCCTGGTGCATCAAAACACAGGTATTACAGTTTATTACAATTTACTTTACTTTTATTACATTACATGTACATTACATGTGGGAAAGCAGTGGTCTCTCTCTTAAATCTAACACACACCCTGCTGAGTCAGGTATAGAACAGTAAAGCTTATGCTCCTTTTTTAGGCTGCATACACACGTGCAATATTTCTTGTTGGAAAGGATCTTTCACAATCATTTTCAATGACAAAAGACTGCACAATGCATGAACGAGCGCTGTACATACAACGAGAAACTTCTGACGTGTGTATGTGTAGACTTATCTTACCCCTTGCAAACTTTTTTCTAGGATATACCATGAGCTAAGCATGTACACAGCTCAGTGTAGATTCTCATCATGGCTCAGTGCCAGGATGCATTAACCTCCCCAGCGGTAACCCCGAGCTAAAACAATGAAAACCAATAGTAAAGCTTTACCTGATCCGCCGGCTCCTTCCTTCATCCTTCCCATCTCCTCACTTCCTCCGGCCGGCGTCCTCTGCAGCTGATGAGTCACCAGGGAGTTCCCGGTGACTGTGTGTGCAGCCAGTGCGTCGGAGGCTCAGCTGAAATTTCAAATTATTTTGTATTGCAATACAGTGGATTTATATGTCTAAAAGCAGTACATTGTCTTTCATGAAATATAGTATTTCATGAATCAGTATAATATAATAGTATAAATAAATAATATATTTTTTTTAATTTATTTTTAAAATGTATTTAATGTATTATTTAGACATGATTTTGTGTTTCAAACTTTATTATACTCATACTATTATATTATACTGTAAAATAAATTTTCATGAAAAACTATGTACCGCTTTTAGACACTAAAATCGGGACAGAAATCAATTGCCCGAGAGGTTAACCGCTGTGTGTGTTACTTTTTCCTAGGTTGGCTTTTCAAGATAACCAAATATTAGAACCAGGAAGAAGACTTACAAATGTCAGTGCAGGCAAGAGAGCACTGAGGCACTGCACCTCTATGATTTTAGTTCTGCTTTAAAGCCGAACTAAACCCGTCCTTTCCATTGCAGGTGCTGCGATCTTCTACCTTTATTCTCTTCCTTCCTTATTTTATTCTTTGGCCATCTTGATCAACCGGAGCAGGGTTGCAGGGGAAGCCAGGATGTGCTGGGTATCCCTGCTACCAACAATTTTGACAGATTAAGACAGTAATCAGGCAGGTTAGTATTTTGTATTGCAGAAGTGACATCGCCTGGCCCTTTCTGAAAAAAAAGCCCTACCTGGTCGCAAATTTTTATTGTGGTTGCATTTTTAAATGGGCTTTTTGGCACTGAGAGGGCTTTACCAGAGGATTCCCAAATAGGAGTGTCTCCATACAAAACATCGCTACTTGAAACTAGTTTCACTAATCTGGTGACTTTTTTTGTACCAAAGTTTGCTGAAAATTAAAACAAATGATAGCACAATGCAGTCTTTTTCTGTGACATTTTACTGCAATTGTGTGACTAAGCTTTAAGCCTTCCCAATTAAAAACCATTGAGGACTTTCCTCTACCATAGAGTAAGTTTTCAGCCATGCCCTATGAATTCACAGCAAAGCACAACAGGTTCTGATTAGTGGTCCCTCCTTCTCCAAGTCAGAATGCTGGAATATAGTCTTATATTAATACAGCTAGTTGCATTTAAAAGTACATTTCATAATATTTTTAATGAATATTTCACTGTATTTATTGGGATATATAAATACAAATTCCTCCTGGATTTAGCTTTAAGAAACCCACAAGCAGCATTTACCCTTGTACATTTAAAACGCTCATTCTGATATTGTAGGAATTTAACTTTCACTAGCGCTTAAGTGCATTCATTCCTTTACAACATGTAGGTTGCCATGGTAACTAGCAAGCATGGAATTAAATGGAAAAACACCAGCAGAGAAGATGGGATGTGTACTGCTTGGGGTATGTTCTGCAATATGGCTGACACAATCCCACATAGAAATCAATGATATGGTTCCACAGAATTTCATTAAAATTGGGATTCAATTTTAACAACAGAACTGCAGCACCCAATAACCATTTTGTTAAAATAGTCAATATTTCCAAATGTTGGCTACTTCTAAAACCTGCTCATTTTTCTTCTCTCGTGCTGTCAATCACTCATGAAAGGCATGAATGTAAATTGGGACTTGGGTTAAGTGTTGCTGGGTTTAAAGTAAAATTTTATTCCAACAATACATCAATTAGACAGCAGTATGTAACAACAAATATTTAAATATGCAATAAAAATAGAACCTATCAAAAGTAAAATTAAGGGTAAAACCAAAAAGATTATTGACTTCTAATTGGCTACCTGCCTATCATACTGTCAGTTTAAGATTTATTAGTATATACAACATATATCAGCATACCATTCCCTATATTTAGTGACTGCTTTTATTTTATTTGCCTTTTACTTTGATCTAGTGATCTTGCAAAATAGAGGGGATCTGTTCTGTAGTCAGTCCTTGGAGGTAGCTAGGAGCAATGCTAACTGGTAATGCTGCAGTGTATGCAGGGAACAAATGAGCTTACTGGGGTCCTGGCAGGGTCAACATGTATTTTTTTAACAGACATAACAAAAAGCTTTAATTGTATATTTTAAAGTCCTAAATGCAGCAAATAGGAGAAGTTCATTATATAACCTTATAAATCAATGCATGCAGATTTTTTACCTACTGCAACTTTCCTAATTTGCAATCTTTGTACAGGTCAGTGACTCCGAGGACTGAAATCAGAGGGTCAGCATAACAGGCAGGCAACCAGCTCTCTTTGAAGGTCTTCAGCAGAAGCCTATAATGAAAGGTGGGTTAATTTAAAGAAATGTCCTGACATAGAAGCTATTGGCTTGGATTTTCTCAAACTCTCTGAACTGCTTGGCTTTATTTGCCTTTATTCAACTCCATTCTATAAATCCATTAAAAGTAAATTGATTTTCCAGGTCTGGCTGCATTGCAAAAATGCCAAATAGCAGAAGCCCCACATTTAACTAACGATGCATTGTAAACATCTGATTGGTCGTCAAAGCATTGCAGCACATTCTGTCCAGCAGACAAACCTGGTTAATGCACTGAACCTATATAATCTGAGTGTGATATATATATAGATTCTGAGGAATGTAAAGATTCTGAGATGGTGGTAGATTATCCACTAGACATATGGCTATAACAGACCATGTGTGGGAAAAAAAAATAAGTAAATTTTAAAAGTTACAAATTGTCATTTGGCCAATCATTTTCTTTCCCTGCCACTGGACTAATTACTGCAAAAGCAAACATATATATTGTTTGTGTTCACCAAATGGAGCAACATTCGCCAGCATTGATCTAATATACCGTATTTTTCGCCGTATAAGACGCAATTTTAAAGGAGGAAAATCTAGAAAAAAAGATTCTGAAAGATTATTCCCCTTCTGATCACTCATGTGCCATTCATACCGGTATTCCCCTTCTGATCACTCAT